>NC_091827.1:93914112-94222327 GCF_038994185.2 Dermacentor albipictus | reverse complement strand
CTCGTATGTGCCAAAAATATTGCCCAAAATAACTGATACCAATGCTGCCATATTTTTGTCTATTTCAGTAAAGAAATTATCACACGAACTTTAGAACTATATCAGTTCGAAACCAGGAAAGCAGTGCATGCCACTGGTATGAAAAATTAAAAGGCAATGAACTGAACAAGTTGAGGACAAATATGTTAATGAAACTTTGTCACTCAAGAATCGTGCTTACATTCTTGTATATATGCTATGGCCAGTGAAAAATCTCAACGACGCTGTAATTTGTTTTAATGTATTACGCAGAAGCAGCTGTCACCGGTCGTGTATCGTGAGTAATTGCACCGAATTCAGTCGCAACAGAGGGCACGTATAAAAAACAGGAATTCTGCAAGATATACGAGGGCAAGTCAAATGAATGTGAGCCAACAACGGGGTACTTCTTTTAAAAGTAGTCTTCATGAGAATTTAGACATTTGTCCCATTGACTAACGAGTCGCGTGATTCCCGTCTTATAAAACTCCTTGGGTTGCTGCTTCAAAAAGTCTGTATCTGGTTCCCTTGAGCTGTTTTTTCGGTTGCCCCAAAATGTAGAAGTCGCAAGGTGACAGGTCTGAGCTGTATTGCGGATGCTGCAGCGTTTCCCACTTGAACTTTGCCAGTTTTGTATTAACCACATAAGCGACGTGGGGACAGGCATTGTCGTGGAACAAGATGACCCCATTCGTCAATTTTCCTCGTTGTTCGTTCTTGATTGCGACACACTGCCGTTGTGGCATTTCACAATATCGGAAACAATTGATAGCCTCTCAATATTTAGCAAATTCTATCAGTAATGGACCCTGACGACCGAAAGAAAAGCCAACAACACCTTTCCAGCGGAAATGATCGCCTTTGCGTTCTTTGGGCGTGGTAAATTCGAATGTTTCCACTGTAAGCTTTGCCGTCGTGTTTCAGGCTCGTAGTAGTGGCACCAAGGTTCGTCCCCGATCACAATTGCAAACATGAAGTCGTCATCCTCATTGTGATACCCGATCAGATGAGTCAAGGCAGCGCGAAACTTCTCCGTCTTCTCGCTATGGATCAAAATCTTGGGGATCCATTGCGCACCAAAGAGCCGATAACCGAGAAGCTCATGAATTAAGGCATGAACCGAACCGTGACTGATGTTCAGACGGTCTGCCAGCCATCGATGCTTATCCTCCGTTCTTGTTTCATCAGCTCATGAACCTTTGAAATTGTGTGGGGGGTCATTGCACGATGGTTTTGGCCCGGTCTTTGAATGTCTTTACAACGTCCTTTAAACCGTTTGCTCCAACGGTTCACAGTGGTCAATGAAATGCCGTGTTCAACGTAAACGGCAGCCATACGGCGATTAATTTCTGTTTCGGAAACACCTTTAGCTGTCAAAAACTTCGCGACACCGAGCTGTTCAACTTTTGAAGTGTCCATTATGTGACGCAACCATATTCAACCCAGTGTATGAGAGCATTAAAGAACATTTATCTTCACACCTGCGTGTCACTTTTGTAAATGAGAGATGCCGTTCTCCTACGCGCATGCCTCGCAGATAATGAACCGAACCATTATTGCGCGGTTAGGGTAGGCGCACTTTAATTTGACTCGCCCTCGTACATTAGAAATGCAAAGATACAATGGGATAGACAAATGTGAAAATACGGCTTGATAAAGGACAAAAAAGTGTCACTGGAAACATAGTTCGCTGCATGTATACACAAAACATCGCAACAAGATATTTAAGTATACGTATAAGTCTCCAATCAGTCTATGTATGTAAGAAAAAGTAACTGTATGTAATGCGTCAAACAAGGCAAATAAACATGTTGCACAATCATAGATTCACAGAATCCTAGATTCCGCCCCCATTCCATCCACTCCCCCCGATGTATTGCGCGCGACGGAAGGCGGCGCGCTTACTCCCCGCTTTTCTCCTTTGCGCACTCAAGACTGAGCCACCATCGTCGGCTCACCCATTCCACCTCCCCCCCCCCCCTACGCTTTCACTCGCACATACAGCATGCAGCGCGTGATCACGACTTTATCACCCTTGGACTTTATACGAAACATGAGGGCGACGGCGACGGCAGGAATGCGCCTGGAGTGTCCATATAATTGCTTTCGCAATAATATAATAAACGTATCCGGCAACTGAAGCGTCCCGTCGGCCATAACTTTCCGCAGAAGAAGTATCAAAATCGAACTTTCACCATGCGACAATTCGCTGCGCCGCAACAATGTATTTTTTTTCTGTGGGGCGGAGGCACCGAAATGAAAAAAAAAACGCATAGGAAAGTATGTTGGCCAGAATCGAATGCCTACATCGGGCACCTAATGGGGCTACAGAATTAATACCGAAGAAAACATGAGACGATTGGCCCACTGAGAACCATACGCATATTGCTCAGCATCCTACACCGGCGAAACAAGACTTTCCGGAAAGGTTCCGCTCAAGGAACGCGGTGCAATCCTTCGAGTGCCCATAGTGATGGCGGCGAGCGACCATTGTTTTTTTTTTCTCGTCTGCTAGCCAGAAAGGTTCCAAAACTCTGTCAGGTGAAAATCCACTCGGCCAGAGCAAACCGAACGCCCACCGAAGTGCGCTGCGTAGTGGTCGGGGCCATACGAGAAAAACATATGCGCTCTGGCTCGCTCTGGCAGCCCGCGGGTAGGGTAACGAGAACAAAAAAAAATTGAAGAGGCTCAATGTGTTCTCGGCGAATAAAAGTCAAAGTAGAAAAAATAAATAAGAACGTAGTTACTTTGGCGTAGTTAGTGTCTTGACATGGTTGTTCTGGCGTAGGTTAAAAAAGTGTTAATATTTTTTTTTATGTGACATGACGGCACAAATGAACCACCCCAACACATCGTCTCATTGGACCTCGCTGCGTGCTTTGTCAACTCGTCTGCTAGTGTGTTGATTTGGCTTGTCTCGTTGTATGTTCCGATGTAAGACTTTAGAAAAGTCAATGGACCTTTGGCGTCAAATGTTTATGACAACATTAAACCCACAAAGTTCCGCAATTGAAAATTTAAAGCACAACTTTGAAAATGTCAATGCACGTTTCACATCAAGAGCTTATGAGATTTACACCCATAAAGTTTCGCAATTGATATCCATGCGCTCCATAGATTCCGTGGCCTCAGTGAGATGCCGCGGCGAGCCCGCTCACGATCAAAGCACCCTTGAAACATTGTTCTCGGATGGGACTGCTTGGCGTTATGTGACTGCCGGTGTATGGGCGTTGCCACGAAATCCAGCCCGAGTTCGCAATCTTCGCGGTTATATGTCTTTTCGAGCGTCAAAAAAACATTCTAGACAAAATCCAGAGTGATTTCCGGCGCCGGGGGCCGCTTTGGTCGGCGGTACGTGGACAGCACGAAAAAATTTCGGGGGGGGCTGAAGCCCCATAAGCCCCCCCCCCTGGCTACGCCCCTGAATAATACGAATTGAAATGCACTAATGGTCTCAAAATACAGTCAGAGCTGTGTAGATTCGGCATTTGGAAACCTGTCAACACCTATAAGCACTTATTTTAAAATTGCTAGTATCTCCACACGCACACCTAATGCCTATAACCTGGTTCCCACAAGCCTAGATCTAGGGATAATTTCCTAGAGTTGGCATCACTGCTTGAAAGGATGAAAGTGAAAAGAGGGCGGAAACGGCGTCATCTTGCCGGAAGTCAAAGCAGGCACGAGCTCTCCGCGCACCATCTCAGAGGCTGGAGCGCGTAGAGCGTGCTCCGTTAAAGCACACCGGAAGTACCTGTCGGTCGTTAAATTTACTTAGAATGCGCTCGTTCTCCTTAATGCACTCGGTGGATTGAGGCCGCTTCTACACGAATGTCAGTGCAGAAGCTTGAGATGTATGTGCCTGGGTACGCGCGCTCATGAGAGCAGTTGCGGCAATTAGACGCTAGGCGACGCCACTGTGGCCATACGTTTGATTAGGGCGTAATGTGTATTAGTTTCTGTATTATTTAAAAAATACAGCGCATGGTAGAATGCCAATCTTTCCATCAAGATCAGGAAGCAGCCGAAATAAGTAGTAGAGCAGCATACGCAGTCAGGTAAATTTGTGATTAAAGGATCTCATAATTAAAGCCAAAATGCAGTTAAGATTTAGCTCTCAATGCGAGAGAAATGCGTTGGCATTACGTCGCGCCTCTTTGAGGTCCCGCATCCATTATTTAAAATGCGCTCGCCACAGTGCAATGGAACATATGTTCAGGAACATATTTGACAAAGGTCATCCCTCTCCAGGGAGCGAATTGCCACACACGCGCACACGCACGCACACGCCCACACACACACACACACACACACACACACACACACACGCACACACACACACACAACACACACACACACGCACGCACACGCACACACACACACACACACGCACGCACACGCACACACACACACATACACACACACACACATGCACACATAAATGACCCAGAAAAAGCAGGCTAATCAATGGGCCCTATTTTTATTAACCTTATGAAAAGAAGCCAAAAAACAAAGACACCAAGGGCAATACAAGGGGATATTACTTGTACTTACTAAATGAATTAAAGAAATGACAAGTTAGTGGAATTGGAAGTGAATGAAAAAACAACTTGGTGGAGATTGGAAACGATGCCACGTTCTCGCATTGCGCGTGCGATGCTCTAGGAATTGAGCTACCGCGGCGCCGTAATCCAATTCACTTTCTTTGGTATTTACGTGTTACTGTAACTGTTACTGTAACTGTTACTGTTACTTTACGTGTAACTGGTCTGGGCGGGGACTGGCCCATTTCCAGGCATTCAGTTGCCTCTTCGCCACCCCTTCCCGCTGTACCACTGGATATGTATGCTTGAACTGATGATGAAATAAACCATTCATTCATTCAATCATTCAAACAACCGAAGGGTGAGCCGGTCTAACGGTCGGAAATCGACCGCACAGTTGTCCAATGTTGTGTTTTCCCTTACCGACATAGCGCTCGTCCGGTATGAGAATCACGAAGACACACTCACTTCATGGGAGCTTTTCGTCGAGGGGCTCAGAGCGTGTTTTGGAGACTGTAGTGCAAAAAAAGAAACGCGCTGAACAGACACTTTCGCAAAGAGCTCAGATTCCCGACGAGACCTGCACGACTTATGTTGAAGAACTGCTGAAACGATGTAGAATAGTCAACTCTCAAATGTCTGAAGATTACAATGTTGGACATTTGTTGAGATGAGTAGCCGAAGACGTCTACAATTTTTTGATCGGCAAGGAAAGCTTGTATTCCGTGTCTGACGCCATTCACCGCTGCAGGGCGTTTGAGACGCTGAAGATGCGACGGATAATACCGAAGTTCGGTCGCCTGGCTAATGTTGCAGTGGTGGCAAGTGTAGATCCGAGCTCGTGTGTTGACCTTCCATCAACAATACGGCAGATTGTTCGCGAAGTGTTGCTCCATCGGGAAGAGATGTACCGTTGCACACCCGGCATCACCGGTGCGTACTAACCACACGAGATGAGAAACCCCGCCATTTCGACCGCATAGCAACCGATGGTTTACTCAGCGACCGTTGAGTATAGGTCTACCCCACAAACGAGAGGAACCATGAGCTATCAGATCAGGACTATGATCAACGCCAAGTCTTTACAATTGCTAGTAGCTACAGCGAGGCGGCGCGTTTTCCGCCGCGCTAGACGTTTCTGTGCAGGCCTTAGTATGAGCGGGTGCGAGAGAAAAAATGTGGGGGCATTTGCTCTTTGAATGTGGGATTCTGTCTAGGCACAACGAAGGAGATTTCTTAGCGCGTGTTGCATGCGTTTGTACCCTAGACATGCCGTCATTGCGGAGCGCTCCGCCGCTGGCTGCCCGCGTGGTCAGGCAGGGCACGGACGCCGCATTTGGTGATCGCTGTGTCCGAAGGGGCAAGGTTCTGACTGGTGTTCTATAAGTCGTGGGTCGCTTTTCTCGTCGCGACGATAGATTGGATTTTTCACAAGCACTGCTCGAGAAGGGCACATGTAACCGGCAAACGGAGGCCTCAGAAGATCACCTGAGGTTATGATAAAGAAGCAGCGCAGGATCTATGGTGCGCGCAAGAGTTGGCGGGGGGATCAAACCTGGAAGCAGGGTGGCCCGTGGGTTGGGGCCGCGGAGGTCGAAACGTGCCAGGTTGTGTTCGAATAAAAAATTGTCTGTCCGCGACAGCGGACATCCGATCCGCCATCCCTGGCATGCTCAGGGCTCTGCGAGGCCCAACCCAGAGGCCAGTCCGGGTTCTAGCTTTGGTGTTCCCGTAGCCGCTTTAGCGTCCTAGAGGCGCCGCCAATAATGCGAAGTAATGACACGTTCTTTCAAACAATAAAAAAAACACGATTGATTACAGTTACATCCAGCCGCCAACTTGCGAAACTAAGTTACGCACTACCTTGCCCCGCGACTTCTGCCGTGACGCCTAGGGACAAACGCATACAACACGCTCTAAGAAACCTCACCGTAGTGCCTAGGCAGAGTCATATATTCCAAGCAGCAAAGGTCCCCTCATTTCCTGTCTCGCTCCCGCTCTTACCCGCGCATACGCGCAAACTTCCGGCGTCTGTGCTAGTGCCACGCTCCGCTGTACCTACTAGCCATTGTAAATACGCACCAACGCCCTCGCCGCACGCACGCCTCCCGGTGGCTGATGCCTTGCCATGTTGAATGTGACCTACCTGGTGGCTATGCAGTCGACAGCAACATGCGTGACTACATGGAGGAACATCGAAATTTGCGACATCTGCCGGTGTGTTTCCAATGCGGTGTCGCAGGCCACATAGCCAGTTTTGCAATCATCGCCCAATAACGTGGAATGGTCGATCCGGGTCTTCAGCAAGGACCACACTTCCTATGAGGATAACAGCCGTACACAACCTCTTGGTCAGCTGGCGTCCCTTGACGTCAATTTACGTCAATCTCCCTCGCCAGTGCGCCGCTCCGCCTCGCCTTCACAACCGGAAAACTAGCTAGCGCGGCCGATGGGGGTGCGGTCGGTCGACACGTGCTATCGACAGAAATGCCCCGTGCAGTTGCTATTATTAAGAATAAAGTGCATGTACTTGTTGATGGTGTTTCTACAATGGCTTTACTGGATACCGAAACAACTGTATCCGTAATGAGTCTCGGTTTTAAAGGTCGGTTGGGGCGTAAAGTTGTATTTCGGTGGGACCAGCCTGCAACGTTTTGTGGAGTGAGCGGCGAGTCGTTGCGCCCTGTTTGTGTGTGCACTGCTGAAGTATCCTTGGCTGGTGGAGTTTTCGCGACGGAGTTTGTAGTTATTCCCCGATCAACGCACGAATTGATTTTGGGCATCTATTTTTGCGGCAGTGTGGTGCGACCGTCGATTGTCGCACGGGGGAAGTTTGCGTAGATGGCCATGTTTCGTCCGGGCTCTTAGAGGAGACTTGCAGTCAAGGTGAACTTTGTGTATCTGCAGATACTCTTGTGCCTGCGTCCACCTCTGTGTGCGTGCCGGTTGTGTGTCGCGGTGAAGTGCCAGACAGTTTCGATGCCTCCGTAGAGCCAGTGCATCTAAATTGTATGAAGAAGAACGTTTCTGTCCTTCATTGTGTGGCATCAATCGGCAACGGACGTGCTGGCCTGTGGACGGCCAACTACTCAACAGAACCCGTCCTGCTTCCAGACGGCTTGAAACTCGCCTACTTTACAGAATACACGTCTTCTTCCGTAGCCGTACTAACAGACCCGCCGTGTGAACTCGTTGACCTATGGCGCTCGCGGAGCGCCAGAGTAGTCAGCGCGGCTTCAACATGGTAATAAACCTGTGCAGGCGAAGTAACAGCTAGAGGTGTGGCTTCATGTCTTTTGCTAATGGGTTTGCGCTCCCCCAAGACTGGGCGTTTCGGTGCGGTACGGCTAACTTCGTTTCAGTAGTATATCGCCCTTGCGAAGGAGGCAGCCTGGTGTTTCTGCATTCCGCATCCGAATTACCACCACCACCTCCAGCCCAGGACCCTGCATGGAGCTGAGCAAACTTTCGTGTATGCGTGCCCGAGTAATGCAGAGAGAGATTATAGATTATACCGCGCGCACATGAGTGGTCCTGGCAGCACACCAGCGATGGCCGGCACTTACCCGCATCACCTGTTGCTGTTACAGAGCATCCCCTTGGCCTGTCTTCTGACGAGTGTTTCCTGTCTGACCTCTGCTTCCGTTAACGCCACGGTACTCCTTCGCTGGGAAGCTGCAGTTAATAGACTCGCCTGTCACTTCTCTTAAAACCTAGGAAGCTCCCGGTGACCATCGCCTTCCACACCGCCAATGCTGCTAATTACTCTCACCCTATCCGCCGTATCTCATCTCCGGTACGCTAACCTCGGCACACGCCGCTGACGCGACCTTTACATCATTGTGGTTGTTTAAAAGGCCAGATGTCAACCTTGGCAGCACACCAGCGACGGCCAGCACTTACCCGCATCACCTGTTTCGATTACAGGTAAACAAATCTTACTCGCTGTACGCGCAACGTATTCGTTCATGGCATTGTTAGTGCTGCGAAGCCCCAGTTGTTGTACTCCTATATTATGCGACTGTGCATCTGTACTCCTTCAGCTCTTGCTTCACGCGGGAAATATTGAGCAGAACCCTGGTGCTTCTGCTTGATCTAACCCTCAACCAGCCGAATCATCACGAGAAATCTTAACCTCCCTACACGAACCGCAGGCCACTCAGGCGACACTTTTGAACGAATTAAAACCTATACATAACAAGCTAAGCCGAAACGACAAAGCCTTAGATGTCATCAAATAAAGGCTAACCAAAATATAATCCGATTGCTCTACTCTCATTCCGCTCCATAGCAGAACAGGAAACGTGCATGCGCTAGCGTCGCAAAATTCACACCTAATCTCTTCGCTTGCGGCCAGGATAGACGATATGGAAGACCGAGCTCGCCGACCAAATCTGTTGTTCTTCGGCCTAAAAGATCACTGAGTCGTGGGCAGAATCCGCAAAGTTAGTAATGAGCGTTTGTCAGGAATACATGAACGTATCCATCGAACATAAAGAAACTGGAAGAGCACATCGCCTAGGCCGGCCCAAACCTAGCGCGGACAGGCCTATAATCGTTAGTTTTTCGCAATTCAAAGAGAAATAGCACGGTTTGCCAAACGCGGGAAACCTATAGGAACGAACTTCCGCGTTAGCGAAACCTATTCACCCAACACACGCCTTGCGCAGAAATAGCTATCCGAATTCGCAAGCGTTCAGGGCAAGCCATTTAGACTACGTCACAACAAATTCCTTATCTATAAAGTCATATATGTGTACGATAACTGCTCACAAAAAGTCACTTCTTCGTGATAGCCACCACCGACCTGTCATCCTGCCTGCGCCCAATTAAACTCTACCCCTATTTGCGTCATCTATACAAACGGCAGGACCATCGTACCCAAGCGCTACCAAGTTAGAAGTATTATTGAATCCACTAAATGTAAACTTGCTCTCATCGAAACGTGGCTAAACTCAACAGTTTCTGATATTGAACTGTCGTATTATTTTCCCGAGTTCGACATATTCCGCGGGGACTGCAAAGGCAGGCGCGGTGGGGGCGTGTTCATAGCTACCCACATGGATTTACACTGCTTTATTAATATTCAGTCACCATTGAGGTATTACTTGTATCGTGCGGTGAACACCAGCCTCCCACACCTGTCGGTGTGGTCTGCCGGGATACCGACGTAGGTGCACATTTCGTCGAAAAACTTCACTATGTTCTGAACACACTTTCTTACTCTCACCTCTCTTACTCTCAAATCAATATTACGGGGGATTTCAACTTTCCTAATATTTTCTGCACTGATCTGGCACTAACGTTGTCCAAGTCTGATGAGGAAGCTTATTTCGCTGACAGGTGCCTCATATTTGGACTAATGAAACTTGTTTGAGCGCCTGCAACAGTGACAGAAGATTCGTCAAACATCATTGACCTTCTACTTACATCGAACCCTGATATTTTATTGTCCCTTTCATGCCTTACTGGCTCAAGCGACCATGTTGTAATGCATGCTTCATTTAATATTATGCTACTAAAAAGGAAATGAAGACACTAACGCTTTACAACAAAGGAAATTAGGAAGCTATCAATGACGAGCTTTCTACCTTTTCTGACTGGTTCTTGCTTGATTTTCCTGAACGCGATGTTGAAACTGACTGGCGTCTTTTTAAGCAGAAGGTACACGACCTAATCGAAGAACATATTCCTACCGTAAACATGCCAAAACGATCTCATTGCCTGTGGTTTATTATAACATTGAAACGACTTATGAACAAAATGAAACGTCAATTCCGGCACGCAGAACTCCTGGAAAAAACACGTGCTTGGGAAGCTTGTCGCGACATCGGAAAGCTCTTCCTTTAACTCAGTGCTGATGCTCAAATATAATTTTTACTTCAACTTTACCTGATGTGATGCGAAGTAACCCAAAGTAGTTCTGGAATTCTATGAAGCCCAACCCATTTAACACCTTATTGTTGCGTGACGAGCAAGGTTGTCAAACTCCTGCGCAGGCCGTCGCGCATGTACTTAATACCGCTTTCTGTTCAGTATTTACCCTCGAACCATCTGACACTTTGCTTCCCTGCCCCTATGCATCATCCACTGATGCCAGAAATAGCGTTCGATGCTCCTGGCATTTCTAAATTATCAATTCTCAAACACTAACATCATCCGCTCGGGTCGATGGCATAAACACGAAAATATTAAAGGACTAAGCACGTTAGAAGCACTATTTTGACGTAAATATTTCAGCAGTCCCTATCCTCTGAAGTGGTCCCATTGATTTGGAAAGTGGCCAAGGTAATTCCAGTTCGGAAAAAGGGTAACCCATTGTTACCTAAAGATTTCGGTCCAATATCCCTGACAAGTGTTTGTTCCAAACTGATGAAATTTGTTGTTTATTCTCAAATTGTAAATTTCGTCCTATCCGTAACTTTTTTTTTCACCCTAGCCAGCGTGGTTTTCAAAAAGGTGTCTCGTGCGACACCCAACTTACACTCTTAATTAACGAAATCAGTTCTAGTCTTGACACTAACACTGCCGTTGATGCGTTGTTCCTTGGCTTGAGAAGGCTTTCGATAGAGTACTTCACAGCCGATTATTGAAAAACTTATTTACTAAATCTTAACGCCCGTGCAATTGAGCTGATACGTAGCTCTCTAACCAACCGACAACAATTTTTCTATGATTAAGTCTTCAGCCATTTCCCCCGTAGATTCTGGTGTTCCAAAGGGAATTTTAATTGGCCCCCGGCTTTTCCTTGTATATATTAACGACCTACAAACTAAGCTATCCTCATAAATACGCTTATTATTTTTGCTTATGATTGCATGCTCTATCGGCGAATTAACAATAATGACCACGTACTAGAGCTTCGAACTAATATTTTCTTCATCGAAATTTCGTGCAAAAAATGGGTAGTCAGCTTCAATAGTAACAAGTCACCCACTTATCTTTCCACCACAGGCCCTCCGCTGCCATCAGTGCATATGAATCAATGGTTCCCCTATTTCCTCCGTATCAGTTTTCGTTCCGATATGTCATGGTTCACGCACAATAATCATATAATTAACGATGCCAATGAACCTAATGATTAATGAACCTCCGTCTTCCTCCCGCCAGTGTCAAACATCTAGCATATTGTGCTTTGATCAGACATAACGTCGAATACGCATGTGCTATATGAGACCCTTACCAACTAATCATATTAACATGATAGAAGGAGTTCAAGTCGCGGAGCATGCTTTACTGTATTTTTTCTGAATATTCCTTCACTTCCAGAACTACAGAACTTAAGTCACGAGCTAACCTACCGCCGAAAGGTTGCCCGTCTCTCGCTATTCCCCAAGTTCTTCTACGCATCTCCCCGGACCTCCAGCATTTCGCTAGCTTACTAGCGTTCCAACCGCACTAACCATAACAAGGCCGTGTATCCTCCTCTAGCCCGAATCACCGCTCATAGATCATTTCTTGTTCGTATACCTCAAGCGACTGGACTGACCTTTCCGCTTCAACTGTTTTTCATGAGAACCCTCTTCATTTTAGACGCATCATCGAAGAACTCACTTATGTTAACATATCCACGCCCACTCCTCATGTTAAAGCCCTTCGGGGGCCTTTGAGGTATCAGAAATAAATACATGACTGAAAAAGAGCGTAACCTTTTAAACAGACGGATAGAGAGCAGACACGTACCTCTGCTGAATGATGGTGCAGTAGGAGGTGCCCTGTAGCATAAAACTATTCCAATATGTTTTTATTCCAAACGCCTGACGACAAATTTGCGTAACTGCCAACGAAAGCATCGGGCGGTGACCCGCTGCGTTGTCTGAACAGCCCAATCAAACACTGTCCTCGTTTAGAGGAGGTCACATTTCTTTGCTTTCAAAACGAATAACATTTCGTACATTTAATTGGCTGACGATAGGCGAGGAACCCGCGCTAGTGGAGAGGGCTCCGATAGTGGGGATCCAAAGCAGTGAAAATAGATAATCGGAAGAGGAAGGTGGTCACCGCGTCTGCGATTGGTCCTCTTCCCTTACTCGGCTTGCCGTAGCTGGTCGAAAATCGCGGCGGCGTGCGGGGAAATGTTAATCATGCCACTAAAACGGGTTCTTATCACAGAAGAGTTGGCAAAGTGATGTGCTATACTCGCCGTAAAGGCTCAATAACGTTATACTGCCACGCAAGAAGTTTAATATTCGCAAATAAATCTATGCTTTCCAGCAGATGCGAATAGCAAGTGCCTGAGCGATCGTCGGGTAGATTCTTCTATTCCTTTCGGGGCGCGGCAGTCTCCTGTTCTTCACAATAAAATTCATTTTGTTCGGCTTATTAATGCATCGTTATGCCTACACCTCACTTAGAAGCGGTGAGTTTTCGCGGTTCTATGACGTCGCGTTACAGACAGGTGAAGTGGTTTGTCCAAAAGCCCAAGTGAAAAGGCGCCGAACCATAAATAATCATTCTTCTTTTGTTCGGTCTATTCATGCATAATGAGTGTGTACACGTCACCGACGACACAGACGCTCTTTTTCCAGCCAGTTTCGGTTTCCAGGAGCCTGCCAAGGGGCACTAATTGTTCGCGTAGCTCCCATATGAAATCTGCTATTCAAAATTTAATCGTTGGTACAGGTGGTGTCGAGGACGGGCCCAAAAGTACTAGTTTGCTGTAGTCACCTATTGTTGATAATTAGAAATTTAATTACCGTAACTTCGCTTATTATGCAAGTAATTGCGGAAATTGCTCTGTACCTGAGGCTGCCAATTCATACACTCAAATGGTAAACATAACGTTACAGTGCTTGATATTTGTTTAAGTTTAAATATGTGGTGCAGCTAAGAAAGACACCCTGTAGACATGATGTCAGATGTAAGTTTAATTACAAGTAGAGCTATTGATGTGTCTGGAATAATTAGAATTATTAGAAATCACTATTGCCA
This sequence comes from Dermacentor albipictus, assembly GCF_038994185.2. Classification (NCBI taxonomy): domain Eukaryota; kingdom Metazoa; phylum Arthropoda; class Arachnida; order Ixodida; family Ixodidae; genus Dermacentor; species Dermacentor albipictus. Next base: position 94,208,834 of record NC_091827.1, on the reverse strand, counting down.
CGCACCAAAGCACAGAATCACAGACTTTAGAGACTCGCCACGTGAGCACCTTAGCGAAATTCTTGGAAACGCGGCAGTAGAAAGCGCAAGTAACGACGTCACTAATGACGTCAGACACAAGAATGTGGCATGATATTTAACCGGCTAATTAATGGAAAATAGTTGCCTGGCATAGACCGAACACCTGCCTAGCAGAGCGCATGTGACGTCACTTCCTCCTCTCTCGCTTCGCTTCTGCCGGCGCTCGCCTGCTCGATCGCTCGCAACAGCTTCGCGCGCGCTCTCGTTGCGTGCTCTGACGTCAGCACCGGAGATGGCACGTAAGGTGCGTTTCGTACGTCATTCGCTAGGGGGCTACGCCCCGCTAGGTTGCGCGCACTGTGCTTCCTCGCCCACCATCGATCCCCGCCCGCATATCCTGCCAGGGGAAAGACGTTCGTTCGCTTAACCTAAGGAACACCAACGCCGAGGTGCGAGTGCCACTATAGACACCTTAGTGAAAGATTAGGGTCACTTACCATTTCTTTATGTGCCAAGACCAGTCCAGAGGGGTCGGAAATGTCATCGATGCGCAGCGTAGGTGAAGGAGGGGAGTTGGAAAATTTTATTGACTCGGTCCTCGTGACTCGACTTGACCGACAGCGGTCGCCCACTCCGCGGCATCCACATTTCCATAACTGGTAGATTGAAATAGCGGACACAATAGTGGCTGCGACGCATACAGTCACGAACTCACACGAATAGCCATTTGGTTGCATCCGACACCAGAACGGGACTTCACAGGCTAAAGCAAAAATTATCATTGGCCGCGCAATTCGATCAGCAGAAAAAATCGCCTTTCTTGTACAACACACGTTCCCACGCTTCTCACCAAGCCTCAAGTGAGAGCAAGCGTTACAACGCACTCTTGCATTGTCTACGTCTCGGAATGCCGTACGCGCCCTGTTTTCTGCATATATTACGGAAAATACCCTCTTCAGACTGCGTACATTGGGCACCGCCCTTCCCCTGAAGCTTCCGTAAAACAAATCCTCACCAATTGTCCACACTTATAACAAACACCGCGAGACATTTTGTTTTTGTCATGACATCTCAGGCGTTCCTCATCTGTAAAGAAATCGCTTGGTATCTGGTCCTATCCCGATATACAGGACGCTGTGGAAGCCTTAAGCAATATTATTCTGAACAGCAGGCTCATAAGTTCCATCTGAATACACAAACATGCTAGTAACCTCGCTTTTTATCTATCCCTTACATTTTAAGAGTCATCGCGCTTATTTATTTCAGTTCAGTTTATTTGCAATACAATGCTGGGGGTCCTCCTGGCACAAAAGTTGTCATAGAGAACTTGAGGGGACCTGGGGACCATGCAGACAGCAGGCATAGTGACACATTCACAAAAGAGCAATGTGAAAGACTTTACACCACAGGTTATTTTGAAATAGTGAAAATCATATACAATGCACGATAAAATCAAATACAGATATGGCAGCTACTAACACACAATGAAAACGTGGAAACATGAAAAAATAAATATGCACTCGTATTAAAGGGCTCTTCACTCCTTCAACAAAAAACACCTCATTTGCGACTTGAATTTAAAGAGTTACATGCTAAAATTCATTTGTGAATTCACACGCTTTATTAGAGCGCGTATTTGATAAGCGAGGACAGCCCTTCCATAATTTGTACGTGTTCCTGGGGTTGTTATCCGTTCGTTATGCATTCATAACGAGCTGACTTTGTGTGTGCTGAATGTAACAGGTTATGTTTATGTATGTGCAGCAGGAGTTTGTAGTCATATATTTTACTCGCTTTGGAGCAAATTGTGTTCAATATACGAAGGATTAGTTGGTAGTTCTTTGTGCTCACCATGATCACTTTCAAGGATCATCAGCACTTTCTTCTGCAATACCTCCAGTTTGTTATAATTTGTAGTCGTTGTAGTGCCCCAAACTAGTGTGCAGTAGGATATACAGGAGTAGAAGTGGGCATAATATATCGCTTTCTTTAGCTGCAGAGGAATTAGATATGACAATTTGAATGATAAACCAACTGTTCTACTTAGTTCTGAGGTTAGTTTGTTTAGGTGTGTATTCCACGACATACTTTCTTCAAACCACGCACGTAGAAATCTGACATTTTACGCGTGCTATGACGGTGGCCTGGAATGTCAACGTGAGTGCACTGTCACATGTTTTGTTGGTGTGTTTGAACAAGACATAGTTTTTTTTAGGTTCAGCGCTAATTTATTTGCATGAAGCCAACTATCAAGCTGCATTAGGTAGTCGTTAGGCGTGTTCTGAAAGTCATTAAGTGTACGCCCAGAAAAAAATATGTTTGTGTCATTCGCATAAATTACTAACTTTGGTGAGTTAGGTATATCAAATATATCGTTTATGTAAAGTATAAATAACAAGGGCCCTAGAATCGACTCCTCAGGCACTCCTTGTTTTACTTTAGTAATTGCGGAAATAGCTTCATCAATTCTTATACTGTTTTTTGTAGGAAAGATAAGATCTAATGCAACGCCACAATTGCAGTAATCATAATGTTTAACTCATCAAATCTCATGGTTAACACAATCAAATGCGTTCATAGGATCAATGAAGAGACCAACGGTATAAAGCTTATTTTCAATGTCAATCATTATTTTATCTTTAACACGTAATAACGCTAGTTCAGTTGTTCTATTTTCCTGAAAGCCGTACTGTGCGTCATTTATTACTTCGTATCTGGTTCTAGAATTCACGAGACGCGTGTTACTAACATTTTGAAAGACTTTAGATTGCACGGGCAGCACCGAGATTGGTCTGTAATTACATATATCGCTAAGAAGCCCACACTTGTGTATTGGGCATATGCGGATAAGCTTAAGAGCAGAGGGGAAGATTCCAGTTTTCAGCATTCGATTAATTATATGCGTGATATCTTTTTCAGCGTGAGCACAATATTTTCAAAGAATATACAAACATACGTATTTTGCCTCTATGTGACCAGTTCTCATTAAGTATTCGCCAGAATAATGCGTTAGATTGCCCGCACAGTTACAACCGCCAATCGGAAGTTATGAGTCAGCATATTTACATGCACATACCGGCCCGAAATTTGTTCTGGGCATTGTCACTGAGATCTTTAAAATCCACATTGGCATAATCAAAGCAACAGTTCCTTAATGACACTTTTATTCTGATGAAGCTCTGCATACTGTGAACGAATCGTACCATTAGGCAAAAGTGCCTTTTAACAAAGATGGACGAGCCACAAAAAGTTCAACAGGCATCACAGGTCGCCGAGCGAAAAGGATGTCATTTCATTGGTTCATAGCTTAGAAGCGATCGTCAGTGACGGTGCAAAATCCTTCGGGTAGCGGCTGGGATCCATTCTTTACGATATTGCGCAGTAATGCGAGGTTCTCGGCATCTTCGAGCAGACCCCAGGAACCTGGTCCTACCACAAACTCTTCAGCTGTCATGGTCAAGAATCGCAACTTCGGAAAAAAAGTGCGCATTATCGCCTTCACTTCTAGCGGACTCTCCGACTGCAGGCTCTTGACGCACTGTTCCTGGGCCCAGCCGAACACGGCCTTGGTCACGCTGTCCTCGGAAACCTTTCTGATCCTCTCCACGATGTATCGAACGGTTTCCTCAAGGGCGACGTTGAATTCCTTCGAGGTGAGGACGTCCGGGGCTTTAGGTGACGTCAGGATCGTCTCCGCAATGGTGTCTATTTCTGGCTCGCGGCTTTGCATGAAGTAGTCGATGAACGAGCACAGCCGCTCAGCTTTGAGGTTTTTCTCAATATAGAGGCCGCAAGCGTCTACTAAGTCCTGAACCAGGTACTTCTTGGCGGCGAACCTTGCGTGCAGCGCGTCGTCGATGCTCTTCATCTTAGGCTTGCCGGAATACAGGTACCTACGTGGATAAAAGAACGAGCAGACAAGCGCTGATGCACTGCTTCATCTTGTAGGCTGATTGTTCCGATGTTTACACGTCAACATGAGCCACTAATATTTTTTTTCGCTTAAAGACAAGCGGGTAAGGTGGTCGACCATCGTCATCTTCGTAAGCCTTTTACCTGCACTGCCAGAAGAAAGCACCTGCCAGAAATCCCCGATTAGCGGTGTCTTGTATTGCTGGCTCCCTTGTACGCCTGCGCGTTCTATAATCTCATCATACCATGTAATCACAATCACCATCACACCAACTCTGCCACCCTCGACCGCCACTGCCTTGCGTTGGCACTCCTTCTGATGCTTTAACAGAACCCGAGTTATCAAACCTACAGATTGCATCACCTGTCCTGTCCAAACCTTCCACAACGTACACTGATTACCATGTTTTAGCACTAGCCCGCGAAATTTCGCACTGCACCATTCACTGCATTTCATTTGCGCTAGCATATCCAAAACTAGCACATTTATTTTCGGAGCTGCATAGCAACTACAGAATCTTTCCTGTCCTCATGGTGCTCTCAATATTTTCACTACTTTTCCGCACAACATCATGTCGTGTAAATAAATTCATCAGCGCAAACAGCACATTTTCTTCTTGACTTTTGCTTATGAAACACATCTGCCACATTTCACCAAAAATTACACATTTCACCACCCTGTATATTTTTCTTATTTTGAAGCCAACAAGGAAATCCGTTGACGTTTGAAGCTTCAGTGTAGTTTTCTTTAGCTTAATTTTTTCTCGCACATGGAAGTTTTCCTGTCAACTCATGCACTTCCATAACAACAATAGCAAGGTTTGCGGGATCACTCCTGTAAAAAGGTGAACGCCATGTGCTTGTCGGAAAATACTTCAGGGATTTACTGATTGACGTAGTAATTGCGTACTAGAGGTGGCATTTAAGTGTCGTAGTGGAAGGCTTCGAATAAATTCTGACCACCTTGTCCGAACCTTAGCAAAAGTGCTTTTGGTTTAACGCCAGTCCCGCAGAAATGAGGCTGGTGCTACATTAAATCAAATGCAAGACCAGTAACTGGCTGTCCAGTAACACCAGACTGTCCAGTAAGAAATGCTCTAGCAGGGCCACTCCGACAAATCATCTCACCTGAGCAGCAAGTCGAAGCCGTCTGGGTGGACATCCGTGATAACCACCTCGCTTTTCTCGGCAAGGTTTCCGAAAAACATGGCATGAAACACTTCATTTCTCATGGCCAGGAACAGTTTGTGTGCACGGAATCTCCGCTCGGGGATGTCGGGATGGTCCTCCGGCTTCACCCGGAACTCGAAATCTGTGAACTCACCGCTGTCCAGGAAACTCTCGATGCTGAACTGCGTTCGAAAAGGAATCGGTAAAAGGGAAAGTGCGAAAGATGCCATCAGTGTGCGGTGGGTTCAACAAAGCCTGGCTCACGCAATCACAAGCTCATGCGATCGGATTTCATCGTAGTTCATTCGATTCTAGAGATCGTGTTATTTGATAGTCGCGGAGAACGCTACCTACAAAAATTATTCTGCGCATCTAGGAGGAGGAAGAGGACGCGGAAAAGAAGGAAGGAAAAAAGGGAGGGCAAACAGACGCACGTCTGGTTCACTACCTTACACGGGGGAAGAGTTTGAGGAGATGAACAGAAAGGAAGGAGAGAGAGGTGAAAATGTACTCTAAGTGGGAACATGCGGAGTTATCCATCACTTCATGCCTACAATCGGTTACTGAGCCTAGTCGATTTCACGAATCGCACCAATGCCCGCGTCGCTTTGGAAGCCTGCGACGCGTGGGGCCATGGTACAAGAATCTTTGTCTCTGTAAATGGTCTGCTGTCTAATCGGTATAATACACTCCGGAGAACGTTGCGTTCGATGTCATAAAGATCACGGAAACACAGCACGTGCTCGGTCATCTCTTTTCGGTTTCATGAGTTACACATACGTTTGTCGGACATTTCAATCACGTCACTTGTTTCTAGGATCCTTGTAAAGCGATGCAATGGAAAATAACGTGAGCGACGCATCTCGGCCATTCGGCCGTAATTAGAAACTCACCTTCTGGTCCTACTGTCTAATATACAAGGCTGTTCGTGTGCCAACTGGGAACTTGTGCTTATCATACAAGAACACGGGTTTGTGAACTGCCTTCTTTTATGAACTTGTTACAACAGTGCGAAACTTTAACGAGTGCACATTGTGGTGCTCTTCAACACCTGGGGTCGGTCCTTCATTTTCAAACTGATAACTGCAATTCAATTTGTAGCGTGGTGCATATGAACTGTGTAGATTATGTTTTTCTTGTGTGTGTTAGAAAGGGGGCGGTATGGTCATTTTCAGCGGTGAGCACAGGAATCGTACCGATCGCAGTGGGCACTTGGGCTGTTCCGACGCATCGAGGGGGAGCATGTGCTTTTAAAAGTTAAGGAAGTGAGTTCGAAAGTGCTCAAGCCGTATATGGAGCGAGGTTAGGCCCACTACAACAAGGTGTGAGCCAGTGAGTGAACGGCATGAGAACCGTTCGGACCGATGATAGGAGCCGAAGAAACTCTCTTTTTTATTCTTCCATTTTCATCTCGCAGCTCGCAGCACGAGGGACCAGACGCACTCGCCGGAGGGCGCCATATATAAAAGGCGAACGAGGAAGAGGACTATGGCTGCTAGAGGCCTCCCTGCCACTCCCACTTAAGACAGAAGAGCAGCGGTGCCCAAGAAACAGCCTTTGATGCCGTGCTATAGGGGGATCTGTCGTTTCAGTGGTTGTAAAGCAGTTGAAAGCGGAAAATGGCGGCGAGGTCCCTAGGTAGGACGTTTTAACCCTGTCTATCGTCACGACTTCTTCACGTCTATTGAGGTCGATGGTAAGTCTTTTTTTCTGTCTACTTGAGTTCCTTGAAAGGGGCGTCACGGGGATGCTTAAGAAATGGTCGGGTGCCTTCACGCCGTACGAAGACGTGGCTCTCGGTAAGCATGTCTTCTGGTGTGGTAGCCAAGGCAAACCACCAGATTCTGTGGCAGGCTCTGGAGGAACGGTTCACCCAGCAGCGGGATGTTTGCGTCCAGCCTAGTCACTCAGAAACCGCCGCATACGACGTAACAGTTCCGACAGTGGACGGTCACCGAGCTCCTCTTCATTGAGGAGCTACTGGAGGCGCCCGCACACAGACACGGACTTGCGTTGCAGCACTGTCGGTTTGAAGTGTTCATAGGGGGTGGTTGTCGTGGGGTGCGTCCACAACGTTTTGGAACTCCTGGACCACCTCTGTAGAGACAGCGTGGAGGAACCTCGTGCGCTGCGAGGTTATGCGCCGAACATCGAAGATTGCCTCTGCCTGAGTAAACCAGGCTGCAAGGTTTTGTGGCCAACAGGACGGCAGGTGAATGTGCACCGTGGCTAGCCCCTCAGCGCTGGTGGGCGGTCTCTCGTTCATGCACTTGTTCATGATGCCGTGCTCGTCGTACAATCACGTCTGAGTCACCACGTTAAAGGGACCAGGGTCAGGTCCGCTGCAGCAATGTGTGAGTCAGCGAGTGAAAGGCCTGAGAACCGTTCGGACCGATGGCAGGAGCCGAAGAAACTTTTTTTCATTCTTCGTCCATTTCTTTCTGATCTCGCAGCTCGCAGCACGATTCACGAGACACACCTGCCGGAGCGCGCCATATATAGAGGGTGCCCGAGGAAGCTGACGATGGCTGTTAAAGCCATTTAGAAAAAACTCAATTCATTCTTAGGGTTTTCTCCGTCAATTAAACTTGCTACACTCGTCTCTTGTAGTTCCTATTCATTGGAGGAATATTCATGGAAAAAAAGAATATGTGAGCAGTGCTGCCTATAGAGCTTGCATTGAACATGGTAAAAGCGCTCATGAACACATTTCTTTATAATGCAAACATCCTTAACAATAGGTCAAGCATTAGTCTAATCGCTTTACACGTTAGCGTCACGCAATCTCACGTTATGCTTTCGTGATGACTTACACCAAAAGATCATAAAAGCCTCCGAGAACCAACTCGAAATTCTTAGCAAGTGAAAGTCAGTAGTAACGGAACTCCCGATTCAATTTGTGTCTTATCCATTGTGAAATTCTCGACCCCAGACTCAGCTGCCTAACCGGGCTCTTCGTAAAAGAAATCCGCCTGCTCAACAGCGGTCGCGAATATGCCACTGCGGACGAAAAACACGACACACGAAGTAGCCCACACGCGTACACTCGCCCCAAGCGGTTCCCTCGCAAAAATGGCGCCTCGCGAACTTGGTGAAGCAAACAGGACAGCCTTACTCCTCGAAACGCAGTTTTACTCTCTACGACACAGGCTATGGAACACTTGGTCGCAAAACACGGGGTTCGAAGCGGAGATAGATGCCTGCGGTCAGCGAAGGAGTCGGACCGGGGGCGGCGGTGAGGCTGCAGGCATGCAAACCGCCCCTTGCAGGACGATGTCTTTCGGCTTTTGGTCGCGTCGTCTTCTGAGAAAAGCGGGGTCTGCTGGTGACGGCATTCGTTGCTTACACTCGATCATCCTGCGCCGATCTCCTCCCGAAAGAGTTTCATCTGTCTGGCATGGGTGATCGATAATCCTAAGTTCAAGACGCGATATGTGTCCGCGGCCAGGAGCTCCGTGACAACGTATGGGCCGCTGTGTTCAGCTTGCGTATTCGCGGGCTGGTCATGTGTCGTTAACTGTTCGTGGTTACGGTTGCGGCTGCAGTATATCCCTCTCCTGTATGCGTTATCCTTTCTTCCGCGTGAGAACAGGGCTGCTGTATTCGGAAGTACTATTACAGATTGATCTATATGGTATCAACTCATCAGTAGTCTCTTTCGATGCCCGCATATGATAGTAACAGCTACTGTATTGTGGCTGGGAAACCAGCCTGCTTCGAGGGAACTGGAAAATTTTCATATCAGCGATGCCGGTGCACCCCAGAACTTCATTTCGCAGGGCTCCGCAATTATTATGCTTGTTGAGCAACGCGGAGGGCCGCTTTTCTCCTCGTCATAGATGATCGAGCCAACTTTAATACCACCTCGTCTTATCAATTTCAGTGCATGGGCCACCTCATTGGCGGTCAGCAATACTTGCTCTGGCATGTTGCAAGGATCGGGTGGACGCACGAGCATCTCTCCATGCTTGATGTGCAACCTGACGTTACTGTACTTCGCAACCGGGACGCAGAAAACAAGAGGAAGCGTTCTCGACACAAAGAGAACCGCCTGCGGGGCAGTCTCAACGCTTTCGCGACACTTGACAAGTTCTCTCAGCCTTTCTAATTCTGCGACAATATCTGCCTTTCGCTCAGCAATTGGACATACCCACCACTACGAACCAGGAGCAGATCGGGCAAGTCGATCACGTCAGTGCCAATGATGACGCCCGGACCAGCAAAGCCGTCGTCGCTGACTGTGTAGCAGTGGACGGCAGGCAGTTCAACATCATCGACTCGCACCTTTAAATCTGGTTCGCCTAGGGATGACTCCTGCCCACCGACTCCACTTCTCGCCTCCCCGGGAGGTGCCAAAAGCTCCTTTGCTCAGCCGCAGATTGGAGCCCATATCGAGAAGGGCGAACATCACTTTGCCGTCCATGCAAACGCTTTTGCACGCCCTTTTTGAAGACATGGTGCGTACAATGTTAGTGACCCTGCCAGAGCGACCCTCATTCGGACACGATTTCGCGCTGTAGCCATCGCAGCTACACTTCGTGCAATGAAGTGGGCGCCGTGGCTTAGGGCATTGCCTCAACAGGTGGCCCGCTTGTTGGCATTTGTAGCAACGTACTCCACCCGCACGTGGCCCTCGTTCTCGCATGGTGCTGCTGCGTACAGCATCGTCTACGTGTGTTGACGAAGGACAAGTCTGATGGCCACTGTTCAATCTGCTTCGGCTGTCGAATCTTCATGCCGATTTCACGTCTCTCTATGAAGTTTTCATTGGCTCTGATAGCTTGTAGCAACTCGTTGACGCTTCCATATAGTTTCTCTTCCATGACGGGAAACTGATTTGAGTCCATCAGACGCTTTTGGCGGCCAAGATTGCTGTTGTGTAGCAGCAACCTCAGCAATTGTATCCGGCAGACTTAGACTGATCCTATCGCAAGTTGTTTTTTTTTTTCTCAGGTGTACTTCATCACACCCTCGTCCCGACTCTTAACTCGTTCTACCATTTTCCTCCATAAGTCCGGAAGGATTTCAGTCACGAAGACCGATTAAAATGCAGTCACAAACTTGCCATGAGTAACACATTGTTGCCGACGAGATCAACCAATCATTAGCGGGCCGCTGCAGCTTGAGGTGAATGGCAGTTGGTCGTCGTTGTTTAGACCAGCTGGCTGATTCCGCAACGCGAGTAAGTGTTTATATCCAATCGTCGGTACTGATTTCGGCGCTGTATCCAGTAAAGTTTGGGATTGCGGTAGCTGGGTCTGCGCTCACATGAATAAATGCAGCAGTCGATTACTGCAGGACGCACAACCCGCTCCTACTAAACGCAAGGCGCTAGACCCGCAACAGACCGAGACCACATTGCAAACGCGCGAGCAGAAACTCCGCGAGCGAGTCGACAGACTCGAAGACAAAGTAGACGCGATGATGACGCAACAAGCGCATCAAACAACGCAACTGAACCGCGCAATCGCTCAGCAAACCGCGCAAACCGAACAGCTGAGCAGTGCAATAGCACAACTCACTCAAATGGTTGCGACGCTCCAATCGCGCATAGACAATATTGAAATGCGGCTCCCGGGCGCAGCGGGTCGCCCGGTACGGACGACTGGGAAACCGTACCTTAGGCCGATACCGGACGAAGAGGTGCAGGATCAGCCGGACGGCAAATAATAATGCGGACAGTCACGATGGCTCAACACACCACACAAACACAACGCCCACGACCGCGTAACACACAGAACACGTTCACAATCTGGCAGTGGAACTGCAGGGGGTACAGGAGGAAACGGGGGCATCTTCAACAATTCCTACGCAACCGGGAACGGCCTGACGTAATCCTATTACAAGAAACCAATGACGCGGTCAAGCTGGCCGGTTACAAAGCGATCGATGAGGCCGTGACCGCGGGAGCACCGCCGGCCGCTGCAACGCTAGTGAGACGCAACCTCACCGTGGCGCAACGCGAACTCAAGAACGTTAGAATACCGCACGTGCTGATTGAGCTTATTCCGACGAAAGGGCGCGGTCTGTTTGTATTGAACGTGTACAGTAGACCTAAAGGCAAACACCGCTTTAGCACGTTACTGCGAAAGGCGTGCGAGGCAGCCGGCGACAGGCCCTTAATCATCGCGGGTGATTTCAACGCGCCTCACGCGGCGTGGGGGTACAAATACGAAACGCCGAAGGGTAAGCGCCTGTGGGAAGACGCGCAGAATGAGGGGCTGGAGCTCGTTACGGACCCTTCCGCGCCCACACGCAAGGGCAACAGCGTATGTGCGGACACTTCGCCCGACCTTACGTTTACGAAGAACGTCGCTGGCGCGCGGTGGCATAACACCCAGGAGGACTTGGGTAGCGATCATTCGGTGATCGAGATCCAGGTCGATGTGGGACCGCACTACCATCACCACGGTCATCGGGACGGCACCAAGGGCAACCACTATCGGCTGGTAGAATGGGACGCGTTTCGCAAAGCCCGGAAGGAGCATAATCGCGGCAGCGATGCTATCGACGACATCGAGAGCTGGACCGCGACGCTCAGGAGGGATGTCGAAGCGGCAACGCGGGAAGTACCGCAGGAAGCACACCTAGAGGTGATAGATAGTAAACTCCTACACATGTGGGAAGCCAAGCGCAGCTTACAGGACAGGTGGAAGCGTCAGCGACACAATCGAACGCTACGCAGACGCATAGCACGGCTAAACAGAGACATAGAAGTCCACGCATTGCAGGCATGCAAAACGCAATGGGAGGAGACGTGCAACGGTATGGAAAATCAGATAGGAATGGCCAAGACATGGCACCTCCTCCGGCACCTCTTGGATCCTGAGGAGACCAAATCAGCGCACGCTCATAAGATTAACAAGCTAGTACACGACTACGAAGGCACGTCCGCGGACTTTCTAGAAGCCGTGCGAACCCGTTACGTCAAGGCAACTAGCCCCGTCTCGCATCCGGCGTACGCGGGGAAGAGTAACGTGCAGCTAGATAAAGACTTTAGCGTAGCAGAGGTGAGGGCGGTACTGCACAAGCTCAACAGAAAATCGGCGTCGGGCCCGGACGGCGTAACCAATAAAACGCTCCGCAACTTGGACGACGAGTCGATAGAACGGCTGACGGATTACATTAACGTGTGCTGGAATGCCGGCGCGATACCGAGCTCGTGGAAAACGGCGCGCATAATTATGATCCCCAAACCGGGCAAACGGGTACAAATCGACAATCTTCGACCAATATCCCTGACGTCCTGCGTCGGCAAGGTCATGGAACACGCGGTTCTCACTCGCCTTACCAACTACCTCGAGGACCGAGACATGCTGCCGCACACGATGCTGGGGTTCCGTCGTGGCCTTTCTACGCAGGACGTCATGATTCAACTCAAACACCACATCGTAGACAATCCCACGCGATCCACAAAAGCAATACTCGGTCTTGACCTCAAAAAGGCGTTCGACAACGTAAAACACGCTGCGATACTTGAAAGCATACGAGCATTGGGACTGGGCGAGAGAACGTACGACTACGTACGGGACTTCCTTACGGGTCGCCATGCCCGCATAGTGATCGGCGGACTGGAATCGCAAGACATAGACATAGGTTGCACGGGCACACCGCAGGGCTCTGTCATCTCGCCCATGCTCTTTAACGTCGTGCTTCTCGGATTACCCCAGAAACTGGCAGAGATAGAAGGCCTCCACCACAGCTTGTACGCCGATGACATTACGCTCTGGGTTGCTGAGGGAAATGACGGCCACGTAGAGCAAACCTTACAGGCGGCCGTCGACGCGGTGCAGGAGTATCTACGTGACACGGGCCTCGAATGCTCCGCGGCCAAATCGGAGCTCCTGCTTTACAGACCCACGCGCAGGGGTCGCAAACCCAGGAGCTCCGATTCCGCAGCCGAGCACGCCGACAGAGAAATTAGAGTAGTCACATCTGACGGCACCATCATCCCGCATGTTCACAAAATTAGGGTACTGGGCTTGCACCTGTCGGCCAACGGCCACAACGGCGAAACCGTACGCAGACTAGAGCGTGCGGTCAATGAAACTATCCGGTTACTGATACGCATCACGAACAGACATAGCGGAATGAAAGAAAGCAATACGATCCGCCTGGTACAAGCGTTCGTAACCAGTCACATAAAGTACGTCGCCTCCTACCTCAAGTGGCAGGTGGCCGAACGAACTAAACTAGACCGCCTCATCCGCAAGGCGTACAAACGTGCCATAGGATTGCCGATCAATACCAGCACGGATAAATTTCTCGAACTGGGTTTACACAATACCCTAGACGAGATAATAGAAGCGCACAACATCGCGCAGTACGAGCGTTTGTCAAAAAGCAGAACCGGACGACACATTCTCGAGACGCTGGGCATCAGCTACTACACACAGCAGGGCGAAAAGGTTGCGATACCCATACCGATTCGCGAGCGCATCGCCGTTTCGCCGTTGCCCAAGAACATGCACCCGAAGCATCACGCCGGCCGGCGCAACAGGCGCGCGCGAGATTTACAAAAGAAATACGGCAGCAACAAAGAAACTGTCTACGTAGATGCGGCCCGTTACGAGCGGCAGCGTGGTTTCGCGGTTGCAGTCACGGACCATAGCGGAACTTGCGTCGCGAGCGCGACGATACGCACGGAAGAGACGGAGGCGGCCGAGGAAGCAGCGATAGCCCTCGCGGTGGCCACCACGGATGCCGAGGTGATAATCAGCGACTCGCAGGCAGCGATACGCAACTATGCTAGCGGCCGGATCTCCCGGGAAGCGGCCCACATTCTCCAAATTCAACAGGGCAATATTTGCCACAAAAACGACCGTTTCCTCGTATGGACCCCCGCCCACACGGACCCTCCGCTCTCGGGAAACGAGACGGCCCACGCCACGGCTCGAGGACTTACATGCCGAGCCGCGGCGCCCGCCGGCAATCCCGACGTCTCGCCCACCGCGAGAGCGATGCAGGAGTGGACGTGGGGGGATCGCATGACCACTTTCAGAGACATCACGCAACACTACAGATTGAACAGATGTAAATACCCACCACCGCACGCCAACCTAAACAAGAAACAGGCGGTTGCCTGGAGGCAATTGCAGACACACACATATCCTAACCCGGTGATCCTTCACCTCTGCTACCCCGACATATATCCGTCCGACGCCTGTAAAGCGTGCGGAGCCAGAGCGACGCTGCAGCACATGCTGTGGGCATGCGCCGGTAGCCAGCAGCAGGAGTCTCCGACGAACGGGATAGAAATGGCAGTCTCGGACCGAGGGGCGCGTTGGGAGGCGGCCCTGCTCAGCCACGACCTCGCCGATCAACTGTGGGCCGTCCGGCACGCCGAGGAAGCCGCCCGGGTCCAAGGACTCGAGGCCGTCACCTAGGCTGGGGTGCTTGTGGCCCCACCCCACCCAAATCGCCGGGCGTTTTCAATAAAGTTTTTCATCATCATCATCGATTACTGATTCATCCTTTTTATCGTGCGGGCCTTTGCTGAGAAGGCCTCGGTCATCTGTCCCAAGATGGCGTTATTCGTGCCTGGATACGGCTGACCTGATGGCGTTGGGGGAGCAGAAGTCGAGCCGCCGAACTCACGGATCTTCCTCCTGAAGTCGACAGAGCTGAGCAACCTTTTGTTGGAACTGGTCTGGTGCGCCGCTGTCATTGGGTCGCCTGCTGTCCCATTAGAGCTCGGTCGCGCCCGTCACGTCTTCGTCAGCACGTGTCTGGGCATCAAGACGTGTGCTATACGGGTGCTCGCCGTCCTGGCTCATCTTGACGGGCTTGTTGGGATTATCCCGCTTCTGAGCGTAATATCCTCGACCACGGACTCGGCTGTCAAACCGCGCAATTGGTAAAAAAAGTCTATCTGGTCAACAGCGGCCGCAAATGTGCCACTGTGGACCAGAAACATGCGTGCACTCGCCCTAAGCGGCTCCCACGCACTGGGGCGCCTCGCGAACTTGGGGGAGCAAGAACAGCACTCTCTGCGACAGTGGCTACAATACACAGGGTCGTAAAACGCGGGACTCGAGGCGGAAAAAGATGCCTGCAGTCAGCTAGGGGGTCCGACCGGGGGTGGCGGCAAGGCTGCAGGCATGCAGACGGGACAGTCTCCGCAATATCTTTCGGTCGCCTCGTTTTGTGAGAAAAACAGGGCCTGGTGGTGACAGCGTTCCTTTGTTGCGCATTGTTCCTAGATGATTAAGCACGGTCGTCTGCAGCTTGTATAGCTATTCCACTCGTATCTCTCCAAAAGAAAGCTCTGTATCATTTCTATAACATTGGATCAGCTTTTGGCTTGGCGTGTGTATCACTCCATTTCCTCTTAATCATGGCAGCTTTTATGGCGTAGTTTTTTTTTTATACAGCTGCACCAAGTTGTTCATTTAAACTGCCTGTGGCAAATAGCGCAACTCTAACCCTTAGTTTAATTTACTCGTTGAGGTGGCCATTATTTCTACAAGAGATTGAATACTTAACATAATTACACTAATTCACATTTGCACTCATTGTTTGCGGCACATATTTTAATCTATGAATTGCAGCTGGTGCGTTTGCAAGGCATGTCGACTTGGAACGAATCCTGAGGATAGCATTGGTTTCGAGACCTGCGCTGTCACAGTTGTGGTAAAATACATTGTTCTTCCACTTACTTCTTGGAGGAAACGCTGTTTTATGAACTGAAGCAAAGAATTAAAGCGAATGCCAATGCGTTTCGTCGGTCACTTTGCAAATACATTTCTCGAAACTAGTGGAGTCCTGAGAACTCGTTTGAGGTGGATATGCCTTGCGAACTCACCAGCTACAATTCCTCGATTGAGATATATGCCGTAACGTAATGAATTAGTGAGCTAATTCGCGTTATTAGGTTAATTATTTAATACAGTATTTTAATTTCTCGTATAAGTAATGACCCCCTCGTCGAGTAGTTTAGATGAAGGGCTAGAATTGTGCTAAGTGCTACGGCCAAATTCTTTTAATTGGGGAAGTTGAAATAAAGCGCACCCTGTATAATATTAGGATGATTAGCGGATTTACAAGACACGCGCTCGTGCATACAAGATCAATACAAACTTACACGGATGACTCTAGAAATGAATAGCCCGTAACATGCATGAGAAATATGTTAGGGCCAAAAATAAAGTCAGATCGAGTGACACTTTATTGCCGGCGTTGCTGAAACCGCAGAGTTGCATTCTAATGTCGCGGCCGCTGCGTAAAAATAAAAAATTGGAGGACGCTTAAGCTTCGCCTTCAAGAGTGGAACGCGACAGCGTTCCCGTCGACCCGCCAAGGGGTGTAAGACAATGGGCTACGGCGCAGCGACTACGCGCCCCGCATCGGACGCGGTGAGCGTCGAGCAACGCAGCGTTCGGCGCGGCAACGAAATGTGCGCCCGAGCAAGCGACGCACGCCTCAGCCTTAGAAACAGCTCGTTTCTAAGGCAACACCGCATTCACTAGAGGCGCTTTTGTACTGCTTTGAAGCATCGAACTCGTGGCTGAGTGGTAGCGCCTCCGTCTCACACTCCGGAGACCCTGGTTCGATTCCCACCCAGCCCATCTTGCAAGTTGTTTTTTATTCATGAAGTGCCTGCTAGGATTTATCGCTCACGGCCAACGCCGCCGACGCCGACGACACCGGCTTTTCTGCGACACGAGCTCCTTAACGCTGTCCCGTTAAAAGGTAACACATGCCACGTCAGGCGGGCTGCAATGGCAGCGAATGTCTCATCCATAGTTGCATTATCGGCCGCTTGGATGAGCCTAACGGCGCTAGCTGTCGGGGACGGGACGCGTTGGTTTCCACGGGCGTGCAGGCCGAAGTGCGTTCTTCACGCATTTGCTATGACGATAGCGTGTGACAGCGTTTTTGATGGACGCGGAATGTCGCACCTTTTATGCGAAGCATACTAGCCGCACAACCACGCTCTTCCTTGCTGCGCCGCGCGCGGCCGCGTAGCTACCATATGACGTCATAACAGCTGCAAAAGCGGAGGCTCAACTCGTGCGCTCGCTTGCGGCCGCGTAGCTACATAGCCGGGTCTCAGCTCGCCTGCGGTCGCACATTGATTGAACCTTTTATTAGAAGGGACGGCCAGTGGCCTAAGATAGGGGTGGGGGTTAGGTGAAAGGAAGGATGCCTGCCTCCTTCGCAAAGGAGAGCAAAGCTTCGAAGACTGGGTCGCACCTCAAGCAGATGCGGTCGCACAGATGGTACTGCGGCCTAACTCCCGCTCCTCCCGCTAGGGCACTGATGTCACAACAGCTGCAAGCCGGGCTCAACTCTTGCGCTCGCCTGCGGTCGCACAGCTGGTGCTGCGGCCTAACTCCCATTCCTCCCGCTAGGGCACTGGCGTCATAACAGCTGTATAAAAGAGCGGCGCGCTCTCGTCGAGGCCAGTTGTATAGCAACTGGCCTCGACGCAAAAGTTGTTCCTTCGTCTAGCCGAACCAAATATAGCCAAGCAACAGCAGTTCACCAGGCTAAACAGTGGTTCAACAACTAAAATAAAGGCTAGTATGCTTCGCATCCTGGGCTTAACCTTAGCTAAGCCACACCCATTTTTTTATTTCTTTTTTAGCCAGCGGCCGTGACAATGTATAACACGTCTGCCATGATAAAGGCTCCACTAGCTCCGTCAGTGAACAAACTGACGTCATAGGTCGTAAGCACTTATAAGCAATAATAAATAGCCTTCATTTTAATATATTTATGGACGGGCAAGGGAACCAGAGTTCAGGATAGCCAGTCAGCCTCTGTGAAGGAGTACGTTTACCTAGGTCAATTAATCATAGGGAACCCTGATCGAGAGAAGGAAATTCACAGAAGAATAAAAATGGGTTGGAGCGTGTACGGTAGACGTTGTCAGCTCCTGATTGGAAGCTTAGCATTCTCATTGAAAAGGAAGGCGTACAATCAATGCATTTACGTGTGCTGACATATGGGGTAGAGACTTGGAGATTTGCAAAGAAGCTTGAGAACGAGTTAAGGACCGCGTAAAGAGCGATGGAACGAAGAATGCTAGGCATAACGTTAAGAGAGAGAAAGAGAGCGGTTTGGATCAGAAAGTAAACGGGGATAGCCAATATTCTAAATGACATTAAGAGAAAAGAATGGAGCTGGGCAAGTCATGTAATGCGCAGGTTTGATAACCGTTGGACCATTAGGGTTACAGAATGGGTACCGTCAGTGACGTCACACTGCTGTTACACTGTCGCTTTGTGACGTCACTCTGGTAGGTCAGTGTGACGCCATAGTTTTAATTTATTTTCTCTAATTTCAGCTGCTGCGGCACCGTAAAGTTCCTCCAAACATCACACTGAGTTTCGTCACAGGATCCGTCAGAATTTATCACAGTCCATCAGTACCGGTACACAATATTTCGGCCTGAACAGACGCTGCCAAAATCCATGACGTCACGGCAATCTCGTGCGGAATTTTCTAGGCGGCGTTGCCACCCGACTTACCTCTTGCAACTCTTCTGGCTTATCAAGGCGCCTCTCAATGTGATGATGGTTGTTTTATGAAGGCGTATTATTGCATTATTGCACAAGTTTTTTTTTAGTATGCCTTTAGAGGATGAGAATGAGTGCCGTTCTCAGAACTGATAATTATAGGTGCCACGCCACTGTTTACGAGATGGTCGTGGTCTTCAGCACGAGGGGAATCTTGGCAAAGTGCACCAGTCAACCACTGGAGACTTGCTCCAACAACAAATTATATTATAAAGTACTCATTCTAAATCAATCCCCTCGAGCGCACAGTGGACTGTGCGCGAATCACAAAGGACCGAGCTTTTCGTAGGTGGACAAACTACAAGAGGCGTCCGCTCCCTGTCAATGCAAAACGATGACTTCCTTTATGGCCACAAAGGGACATCTGGCATTCGATGAGAAAGAAAAGGGATAAAGTTCAATGATCGCCATGCTCCTGATGGGTTTCTGAGCGATATGAGCCATGTGTTGAGGCTACAAGAAGAACTTTTTTCTATTTGTTCGCACGGCTGATGTATTTACTACCTCTCGCTTCGCACCCAACATGTGCGAGAGAGCACGATCGTGTTCTCACGTGGGGCAACCTTGCGGCGTTGCGTCGTTTAACACGCGGGCGTATACGCACCACCGTCGGCGCGAAGGCTCGGTGTCGAGTGTCAGCTTCCTGCTGCTTTTCTCTATACGGGCCGCCTGTTTAGTTGGCCGTGGGCATAGTATGGCGCCATGGGTGGTTATGTACCAACCGTGCATGAACATATCTCCTTTTTTTTTCCAGTGAGTCTGCATACCATGCGTTGGAACTTCGTCTTTCTTTTTCAACCCTGCGTGTATGTGTAACATCGCGTTATCGACTGTTTCGTTTTTCTTCGTCTTTCCGTGTCAATGAATACTTTTATTTAGTCATTTTCATCACCCGCACTGCCTTTACAGTCTACAGGGTGTTTCAGCTAACTTTAGCCAAAGTTTAAAAATACGCCGGTGCACTCTTAGATGATGCTACCAAATGCATATTGCTAAATTTTGTATGTACTGTGTCACACTATTTTTTGTAATTTTAATAAGTAGATGATTAGTCAAGATTATTTACCCACCTTCTGAAGCAACGAAGCTAGGAAAAAATCAGATAATAATGTTTCAGAGTGGTTGGCAAAACGTCCGAATAAACAGTTTCTGTATTTCTATTTATTAAGCATTAGTGTTTTTCTCCGTACTGCAAATGCCCGCGAAATAAAAGAAAACACCACGTGACATGCCCGCTTGCGCGTCGTGATTGCACTTCTCCAAAGCGTTCCGCGCACGAACGAACCGTGCATTTAGCCGGGTGTGCTGCCGCTGCGTCTGCTAATCGCTATCATAAACCGCCGCGAGGGAAGCACATCGCTGGCGTAAATCGCACAGCCAACACCTTGGTAAGTGCCCTGCCGCCTTTTAAGCGGCAGCACGCCGGGCTAGATGCTATGTTCGTTTGTACGCGAACAGTTTGGGAGCGCTGCAGTCACGGCGCGCAAGCGGCTATGTCACGTGGTATTTTTTTTTGTATTTCGTGGGCGTCCGCAGTAAGCTTACAAACACTAATGCTTAATATATAGAAAGGTTGAAACTGCCTAATCGAATGTTTTCCAAAGCGCCCTACAATTTTCTAATTGGAATTTTTTGCCTAACTTTGTTGCTTCAGAAGTTGGTTACTCAATCTTGACTAATTATCTAATTAAGCCAAATAGAGAAAATAGCATGGCATGCTACATACAGAAGTGAGCCACATGCATTTGGTCGCGTCCTCCTAGACTGCATCGGCATAATTTTAAACCCTGGCTAAAGTTAGCTGAAACAACCTGTGTATGAGAAAAATCGAGTAGAAGGACAACCGGACGGACGGACGGACGGACGGACGGACGGACGTAACCAACCAGCCAGCCAGCCAGTCAGCCAGCCAGCGGCGTTTCTCACTTGCGAACACAGGTGACCTACAACATTGTCATGTTATTCACAGTATCATATTTTCTTCCTAATTAGTTTTTATGCACATTGCTGGGCATAATTGGGCAAGTGTTTATATGTACTAGTATTATTATTTACTTAGCTGCTTCTCTTGTTTTTTAACTAGTAACCGATTGCCTTGTTGTAGGCTGACTTCGAGATATTTGTCTGTAATACACGCACAGGTTGTTTCAGCAAACGGTCAATTTTTTTTTTTTTTAATTGACGGTGCAAGATAGCACAGTTCTAGTTCATGATCTTGTCTATTTAAAGAGGCGGATATTATTTGAACAACCAACTGAAATTCATAATCGAGTAATTACCGAAAACTCACTAATTAGATGTTTAAATAATGACCTTATGGCTCATATTGCAATTTACAAATTCTAGCGGGTAAGAGTGCAAGGCATTTTTACTTAAAACGAATTTTGTGGATGACGCCATTTACAACTTACGCGGCGTCAAACTTACGGTAAAAATGCACTGCGGTTCCACTTGAAAAAGAAAAAAACACGTGAAAGCACAGCCGCAAGACAATCAAAAGGCGGGACTCACGGGATGTTGGATTTCCGAGTCCTTCGCCTCTGGCAGTTTGGCACGACAGCTCTCGCAGTCTGAATGACGAAGAGAAAAGCACAATGATATGGTTTAGTGGTGAGCTATGGTGGCTTTTGTCTTGAAGTCAATTGATCAACCCGCGACGTGCATCATAGAACTCACGCAGCGATTGTCTATCAGCTACCGTTCCTAAATGCATCACTTGAAAGCCGCCGGAAACGGATTTCCTACAAATATTTCTAGAGAGAGCTTTGGCGTTGCGATCAATCATCTACCGTAAGGACGATTACTAGTACGTCTGTGTACCCAATCTTACTGCTTGTGGCTTCAGACGTTCTCGTAACGTTAATAATTCAGCTAAATCTTCGTGATTTTTCAGGCACTAATACTTTTCTGGATACTGCAGAGAATTAGGTCTCTGCGTGTGTGCATAAACTCGTAATATATAACTCTTAACGAATTTCAGAAGTTCTCTGTCGGGGCTTCTTCCAGCATCAGTAACTACCACCGCGGTAACTACGCTGTTATCGCCGCTGAAATACGGGCCGTTATTCCTTTGATAAAATGTTTAATTGATGCAATTTAGCGGCATTAATAACACAATCAATAAAACAAAGCAGAGTGTATTTCAATATTGTGTACGATTATAGTGCTTATTCAAGGGGCGGCGCGTGGATCTCTTGACAGTGCGTTACGATGTGCGAGTCGTTTCTGGGCTTTTATTTCCACATACAGTGGTGCATATTTGATTCCAAATGTTTTTGTCCTCGGGCGACAAGCTCGAGCCTCAAATATCAAGCCAATGCCCTTTGCGTTTATCACACAGATTTTCCCGTGTGATTTATTTCTTCGGTTTTTGTAAATATCCGTGGTCTTTTGACATGCTTCGCGCCCAATTTACCGCCTCTGTTCGATCGATCGATCGATCGATCGATCCATCCATCCATCCATCCATCCATCCATCCATCCATCCATCCATCCATCCATCGATCGATCGATCAATCGATGGATGGATGGATGGATGGATGGATGGATGGATGGATGGATGGATGGATGGATGGATGGATGGATGGATGGATGGATGGATGGATGGACGGACGGACGGACGGACGGACGGACGGATGGATGGATGGATGGATGGCTGGATGGATGGATGGATGGATGGATGGATGGATGGATGGATGGATGGATGGATGGATGGATGGATGGATGGATGGATGGATGGACGGACGGACGGAGTTGTGGAAGTAAGAAGGTATGGCGCTCTTCAACGAGATAGAATCCAATACAGTCATAGGATTTGAAGAGAACTGGGCTTGGGGACTTGATGGTCGCGCAATTGCTTTTTTGAGAGGCCCACGGGCGCTCAGGAGGCCAGGGTAGGTAATGCCGAATGAGGTCCTCTAGGGGAGCCCCAGAGTAGTACAACGTCAATAATAGAAAAGGAGGAGAAGAATAAAGAGAGCCCACCGTGCAAAGCTGTCTCCGGGCTCATTGTCGATATAGCCTCATTAGCAGCCGCAACCACTCTTTATACGTTAGTGTCAGGCAAATACAATTCCGGCACCATGCGCAGCACGGCGCCCTAATTGTAAAGCGTCACCAGTCGTCAGCCCTGCAAGCGCCGTCCGCCATATCTATCAGCTGCTG
This sequence comes from Dermacentor albipictus, assembly GCF_038994185.2. Lineage (NCBI taxonomy): Eukaryota > Metazoa > Arthropoda > Arachnida > Ixodida > Ixodidae > Dermacentor > Dermacentor albipictus. Next base: position 94,186,044 of record NC_091827.1, on the reverse strand, counting down.
TTTTTTCGCACTCGTTCTGCGATGCCGTCCCACTGCTTCGAGACGCATTGGGCGCAACGAGTCAGCCGTGACAACGTCGGGAACGAATTAACCCCGCGCTAAGCGAATGTTCCCATTACTTAAGCGAGGAAAAAATACCGACGCGAAACTGATTTCACCGACGATATCTGCATCGCGTTCTCGTGCGGAGCTTTCATCGACGCCCGTAAGAGTGTCGTTCCTCTTCGATTCTCGGGATCTTGTACGTTTGAGTTACCTTCTCTGCAGTGTATGCTAGACGTAACCAACAGTGAGTGATGCATTCTCGATGTTGCCATTTTTAAGCCCGTAGACGCACGCGTGAGGGAGCGCGATATGCATTTGCTCGTCGTGTGTTGCTCACCGACGAAAGCAAAGTACGGTAACGCGATGGCTTGTGCGCAAAAAGAAAACACGAATCTTCGTCGCTGGCATAAAACAAGCAGGAGCTTTAGGATATCCACTGCATTTCGCCTTCTTGACTCAACTGTTTCAAAGCAGCGTATTCATGGCGTGACGCTACTTGACAAACGTGCGCCACTGCAAAACCTCCTTTAACCGTGTCACTGGCGCAGTGCTTTACGTAGAAATCGTGCACTCCGTTGCTCGCCTCTACATTTATACTGGTTTTGCTTTTAATTTGAATATATGATTAGAGGCCTCAAAAGAGTTCTAGACAAGCTGCAGCAGTAAAGAGTCGCGCACTTGGACCAGCTGCGCGTCGTCAAGCGATGCCGCGAACTCCTTTATCAAGTATCCCACACAGGTGCCGCCGGTCATCGGATATCTCGCCAATGGATGTCTTTCACTGTGATCTTTGTACTACGCCCCAGGCGCACGTGCCTGGGGCGTAGTTGTGATCTTGCTTATTCAGCCCAAGGTCAGCTGAATAAGCAAGATCACAACCCAGCTGCTTGGAGAGCTGATAAGCGCAAGTGCAAAAAAGGCGACCCGACGTCGTTGCTTCCCTCTACGAAACGAGAACTGCGGAGCCTTTTGGCACACACATACGCGCTCTCCCTCTGGTGATATTCTGCTGACGGCCCTGTGCACGTAGCAGCGGTGAAATGAGAATACCGGGCTTCGGGTGTAAACTCCAGAACGTTAGAGGCTGCATTTCTTTCCCCAGAATGCGCTTGTCACTGCGTCGCACTATCTGCTAACTCCCTCCTAACAGCTTATGTATTTACGGTACCTACTCGTAACGTTCGTGGTTTTTTAAGGCAGTGTTTTCTTCAGGGACGAGCAGTAAAGTCAAATGACAGGAGAAAATCATTTTACGACCTGCAAGAAGAGGGCAGATTGACTTGCAGAAAATTAGACAAATTCAGACCGTGAGGCCATTTAATACAGCCGGCGTTGGAACAGTAATGGCAGAGCGCATAGAGTTTCGTACAACAATTACTAGAGGTCGTACAGTCACCATGGGAACGATGCGAAGTACATGGGCTTACCTGATCTTCGTACTTGTGTATTCAGAGGTTATTATTGCTCCGTTTATTACGCTTTGGTTGTCTTCATCGTCCTAAATTTCGAAGCGATCTATAATTTTTCAAGTGCAGAACACACTGCGAACACGCCCAATCTCTAATAAGCGTAGTGGATCAACCTGTCGAGGTGGCGCAATTGAAACGCGCCAAGCGACGTCGGCTTTCCCGCAGAAAATTCATAAGGGCGTTCTATGTTGCTTGTCTGTGCATGCGTCTGTGGCGTATTGATTTCAATATCGGCCTCCTGTACTAGAGTTCCTGTGCTCGAAGCCTGCCGTCGGACAATTTTAATGATCTTTAAGGAGTTATTTATTACGCGGTGCTTTGTTGCAAATGACGAAATTACTAGGTCGCGGATCCGTGTGAAGACAGAAGGACGAAGTTTAGGCAAATCCATGCACTTCCCGTAATCCCCGAGCAAATCCATGTACTTTCCAGAGACTAGCGCCAGAGTTGCCTCTAGAAATTGTAAGAAACTCTATGGCAGAGCGAGTGTCATTCAGTGTGTTAGCACACGCAGACCTTTGAGAGGCAACTGGGAGGGACAGAGAGAATGATTACGCGTGTGCACGCATCGAGCGCGCTGCACGTGCACGTGTGCGCTTTCGTTTGTGTGCGTGTCTGCGCGCACCTCAGTTCGCGTGCGAGTGCGCGTGCGCGTACATTTGCGTACCCGTGTGCACGCAACTGGGAACAGCGATAAGGATGAGCCTTCGACCCAGGTAGTCCTGAGCAACTGAACAGCGATAAGGATGACCATTCGACCCAGGTAGCTCTGAGCAACTGGTAACCGCGATAACGATGAGTCTTCGACCCAGGCAGCCCTTAGCAACAGCGAATAACGATAAGGATGAGCCTTCAATCCAGGCAGTCCTGAGCAAGCGGGAACAGCGGACAGATGAACCAGATGGCGTGGTGCTGCATCCGTGTGTGAGCGCGTAGCTTTTATCCTTTTGGTTCGCGAGACTTCAAATATTTTGTGTTTATTGTTATTGTTCGTGGGAATTGGGCATTTGTAGCATGATTTGGGTTTGCGGAATTTAAAGAAACAGTTCTAACGGCCAGTCGGGGCAGCTGCAACAGACCTTAGAAGGTTGACGAAGTCAGATTTGTTGTTGTGCGGCGAGTTGGGAGTTGAGGCGTAAAAAAAATGAAAGGGCCAGCTATCTAAAAAGCAAATAAGAAAAAGCCAATGAGGACAAGAACATTGAGATTGCTTGGCGAAGTGGTACAGGAAACGCAGAAGCGCGAGCGAGAACATTAGGAGCGCGAGAGTGAACGTGAGTGAGAAGGCAAAAGCACGACAAAGCAATGGCATCATTGAACAAAGAGATTGAAGATTTGGAGCAGTCAATCACACAATGACAATGGCAGCGTGAAATATTTGAAAGCAGTACGCAGCGAGAGTGGGAGGCAGTCGCTACCAGATTTTAGTCGAACGCCCAAGAGGATAGTAATACCCGTGAGGTTAGCAGCACGTTCATAAGTTAGCTGAAAGTGTTATCTGCTAACGATGCCTGGATGACAACAGAGGCCGTTGATGGGCCTAGTAAGATCGACAAGGTGCTGTGCCAATAAAGCACTGTAGATATAGCTAGGTAGCTCTGAATGAATTGGCACAGTCGCCATGTCAGTCGCCAGCTTCAATTCGCCGCATCTATCTGGTCTCCCTACCACAATTATTTAATTAACATGCTTGAAGCGGTTCAGAATAGGGCCGCCTGTTTCATTTGACGCAATTATGACAACCATAACAGCATAACACAAATTAAGCTCAATCTTTTAATTCAACCCCTTAGTGCTCGTCGCGACATTGCCCTTTTCTGCCTTTTTCACAAATACGCATACAGCAACAGACCATTCCCCCTTCACCTTGATGCTCCTTCCATTACATCACGTCGCTTGCATAATTACTTAAGTTTCACGCGATTATATGGGTCAACTCATGCCTTCAACTCATCTGTTCTTCCTCGTGCCATACGTTTGTGGAATGATCTTCCCGACAACATCGCATCCGAACCAGACCATGATAGTTTCCGTCAACTTCTGCACTCTTTCTTTTCGCAATAAAGACTTACCACTAGTTTTTTCCAATTTGGTTTTACTTCTTGTACCATGTCCTGTATTCCACCCATGTATTCATTTATTTGTTATTTTTACAGCTTTAAGACCAAAGACATCCGTCATTTCTTGTACCAGTGCACGTGTTTTTCTGTTGTTTTTTCAGTATGCCACTTTGTGCCCGACTGCATTTTTTTTATATTGATAAATGTTTTTATTTTGCACGCGATTCGTTCCTGCGTTTTTATCATGCCCTACAGTTGTGCGTCTTTGAAACACTGCCAACTGTTCCTGCGCCTAGAATCCGCATATTTGGCTGTCTATCTTTACTGTAGTTTTTCTTGTTACTGTCGTCATTGTGATTGGTTTACATCACATACATCACATACATCCCATATGTATAATGCCAGCCAATATTTTTTTTTATATTTTATTCGTGTTATCCTCTTTCCTGCCCAGCCTTATATTGGCCGTCATACCACATTATCATCGATTCCTCCTCTCCATTTCTTTGTGTTAAATTGCAAATTTGAGCCGTATGTTTGTACACTGTCGAGTAACTTTGCACTTTTATTACCTCCCTTACTCAATGCCCTGTCAAGGGGCGTGAAAGTATTTTCAATAAATAAATAAATAAATGTGTGGGCGTCACAGGTATTGTTAACGAGGTCGTTAACGAAGTACAGGGTGCTGACCAATCACGCCATTCACGTACGGCTACGCTAAAGCTCCTTCGAATGATCAGCCGTGACATCACGTTCTCCTTGTGGAACGCTGGAAGTTTTCACGACTACCGACTCCACAATCTTGACTCCTCTCTACGCCTTTGTATTCCAGCTGGACTATGCCGTCGCGAAGCTACCCTGCTTTGTCGACTATGGCTAGGGGTGGCTTTCACCAAGTCTTTCGCTTACCGAATTGGATGGGCCGACGACGCCTCGTGTGAGGACTGTGGTAACGAGGAGACTTTTCAACGCCTTCTTTGTGACTCTCCTCGATATAATTTACAGAGGCAATCACTCGCAACCGCGATAGCGCGCTTTGACCAAAGACCTCTCACAGAGGAATTTATTTTAAAATACCGCCATCATAAGCCATCGCAGCAGAGGGCGACGAAGGCACTGTTGCGGTTTTTGAGGGCGACAGAATTGGACAGGCGGCTGTAGCCTGAACAGATGTTTATAGTGCTGCAAGTGTCACTGTGCTGCGCGATGACAGTATTCGGCGACAGTGACCGATTGTGATTGTATGTCTATGCTCCTTCCTTTCCCTATCTCTACTTTGTTTCCACTTTACCTCCCCCTCCCCTCTCTCCCCAGTGTAGGGTAGCCAACCGGATCTTTTTCTCTGGTTAACCTCCCTGTCTTTCCCCCTTCCCCCATCTCTCTCTCTCCTTCATCACAGCTGTGACAGCATGGTGGGACTTTAGGAAATAGGAAATAAGGAAATAGGAAAGTTTATTCAAAATAGGTAAAGTACACAGGATCTATTGTACAAGACATCTGAATCCCTAGCTAAACGCTAGTTGGGATCCACGCTAGCTATTATTCACAACCACAACGGCAATGCGACAAAGTATAAATGAATCATATATGCACAAATATACACTTATTAACAAAAGGCGTGCCTCCACCCATCCGACAAAACGCGCAGCTCGCCTGTGGTTACCGGAATACCGCACACGCTCGTCGCTGCGGCAGAATGCTTGTAACGCACGCTGCTTGGACAGCTCTCGCTTGGCAGCGACTGCCAGGCAGCTGACGGAGAGGTTGGAGAAGATTCGCGCTGGCTCCAAGGCAACCGGAAGTAGACGACACGAATTCACATCATGACACAGAGCCATTTAATGCGGAGTTTAGCCCCGATTACTCGGCGAACGAGTTGAGAAGAGAACGCTTGGCTTTGGAGCAGGTTAACTGGAAATCGTCGGTAGCTCACTTAATATGTGGCACTGCACATAAATTGTGGTGCGAATGTTTTATTATTATTATTATAGCTGCACCCTGCGCGTCTACAGAATTTGTCCGAGTCGTTTCAGGGACCCAGTAATATAATTATCGGCAAAGTCACGAATTCTGTGTGCCGGTTATTATGAAATCAATTCGAGCACCTTTAACTGTTCTATGAAAGCGATGAACACCCTTTTTTGTCATCCTGCAATAGAAGAGTGCTAATGGCTCCACAACACAATGTGTCGCCACCCCCTTCCCCCAAATTTTGCAAGCGCTTCCCCTTTTTGCATCAAGCATTTCCACTCAACGGCAAAGATAGGTGCTTTCTTATTTTATAAGGAAATACACATGGGCGCTGGTGGCCAGCAGAGGCATTACAGAACGCAGAAACGATTTCTCCACAGTGACAGGACGTATGTGCGACTCGCGATAATGAACGCACATTGCGTCGCTGCTGGAGCAACCCAGACGCCAATGCGGAGTGCACAATTGACTTTTGTTTTATGCTAGAAGGAGAGCCGAAGGTTACGAGATTCCAAGTGTCACTTCCTATTGCAACAGAATGCATCATTTCGCTGCATGAGTCACATCGACGGCGTCTCCTTCTCTTGCACTAAACTGGAAATCCGTTCCCAATTATTACACTACTTGGGGCTGCGTGAAGAAGCTTGAAACAAACTAATGAGGGCGCAACGAGCAATGGAACGACAAATGTTCGGCGTAACGTCACGAGACGGGAAGAGAACGGTGTGGACCAGGCGGGGAATAACTGAGATTCTAGGGACGTATTCTTGGACGACCACTTTCGGTGATACTATCGCCTTGGCTATGAGGCGCGCGCTGATTGGCTGGTGGAGTAAAACCGGATGAGCTGATTGGCTAGTTGAGCACTACGTCACGCGAAGGCGATAGTATCGCCGAAAGTGATCGGTCGAGAATACGCCCCCTAGTAACTATCTTTGAAGAGAAAAAAATGGAACTAGGCATACAATGTAATGCGTAGGGCCTATAACGCGTGGATTGTTAGTGTTACAGGTTGGGTACTAAAGGGAGGGAAGCGGCAGGTCGAGGAATGCAGCAAATTTGGTGGTTTGACGAAATTAGGAAATTTGCAGGCGCAAGTTGGCATCTGCAAGTTCAAGACAGGGGTAATTTGAGATCGATCAAAGAGGCCTTCGTGCGGCAGTGGACATAAAAATAGTCCAATGTTACTAAAGATGGGGGGAGGGGGCTACATCGCATTTTAAAAGAGCCAAAGTCTCAACATAGAATGTTTCAAAACTATGTACTGGGTCACCACGGACCAAATACGCGAATACATTGAAAGCCGTGACGCACGTATCGGCGTTGACGATTCTGCGCAAAATTTAAAAGATATACCCATAACTAAAGTTCAGCAACACAAGTACCTAGGACAGACTCTAGCATGTGACTTGAAGTGGAACAAGCACACTACCAACATCACTTCAGCAGCCACTCGTGAGCTTTCCTTCCTTAAAAGGTCCCTGAAATCTGCTCCCAGTCATGTCAAACTGCTACGCTATAAAACCTTTGTGCGGCCAGTTCTAGAATATGCCAACACGGTTTGGTTTCCTCACACAAATACAAACATAACCGAAGTGGAAAAAGTTCAAAGGAAAGCAATAGGGTTTATTCACAAGTACAAAACCACTGACTCGCCCACAGAACTCCTGGCTTCAACCGGAATGGACACCCTGGTAAACAGAGCAAAGAAAGCTCGGCTAGAATTCATACACAACATGTTGCACAACCGCTTTAACACGCTTTAACAGATTACTTTCTCTACGTCCCGTATTTCACGCCACAAGCATAATAAAATGTTAGTTGGGTACTCTTCTAAAACGGACACATGTACATACTATTTTTCCATACTGCTGTTAGGGAGTGGAACTACCTTGACTCAACAATAGCTAATATAGAATCGCCATCAATATTTAGTAACATGATAGAAAAGAGGAAGGAATAACTGTTAGAACAACTTCAGTCTTATGCAGATTTGTTTTTTTACAATCTTTAGATCTATATCTTATGTTACGTTATGTTAGACTGTATTGTCATACACTGTTAGGTTATAGATAGTTGTATTGCATTTATATTTCACAAGATTGTATTGCATCACAATTTATATAACTTTTTTATCTTTAGAGTTGACTTCACTAATTAAATGCATGAAATGATGTCTTTTTTTTCTGCATTTGTATTTTTCCAGACTGTACTGCGTAGCTACCTGTGGCGTATCTAGTTTATTGTACTTTGTATACACATGTTCTATGAAAAACAATGCTGTATCAACGCTTACATTGTAACAATATGCCCACCTCGATAAAGAGACTAGTAGTATAGAAAACAAATAAATATGCAACTTTCACCTTCAATATTTCTTCTATATATCCATCTTTACGGCGAAATTGACGAAGACGAAAACTTCTGAATAAAGATACCTAATCAGTCTTGACTGATTTAGTGTACCCCCTTAATTTCCCTACAATTTCTCATTCTCTTCCTATATTCACAGATATTAACTTACGTAAGATCATTCGTTATTGGCCTGCGTTCGGGCTCACTTCACTCATGATAACGATAAAAGTGATAACGATATAGCCGCAATGATGGGGACAATGCGGCGAGCACTCTAGAAAAGTTTTTCGAATACGATTCTTTATCGAGCATAATCAGGCAGGCTTTGCAACTCACGGCATAAAAACACTTTCCTCAGTTCGAGTACTCGCACGACTTCTTTCACCTAAGTACCGTTTGTGGTGCCGCCAACACAGACATCGTCGTTTAATAACACCCAACCACTTGAAACAATCTCATGCAAGAGCGGTTTCATGCACACCCACCCAGGGCGAGGAATCCACTACATTTCTGCTATGATAAGCTTTTCATAAGAGAAGCAACGAAAATACTCCTTCCTTGAACATAGGGGTCGTGTTTACAAAACTTCTCCCCCAAGTCGATGCTATCATCTGTAATTGGCCACAGCTACGCCGATCGGTTCGTTACCGCGCTGATTACTTTCACGAATGGCGAGCGCGTGTACTTTGTGTACACGGAAACCGTTCTTACCCGTAGCAGGGTTATCTGAATACGAACGGAAACACTTCTCATTCGAAAGCATTATGTGTCCCATGAGGCAGAAAATTCGGTGCGATGGATCGGTGGCACCAAAAATGGCCGACGGCACAAAGAGTAAAAACGCGCCAAAAAATGCTCTGACTGACGTCACAGTTCTCAGGCTGGTTCCTGTAAGCGGAGTAAATTAACGGCTTTGAAAAGAAAATACGGTCAGTTTCCGAGTGGGTGGGAACCGAGCCCGGGCGTCCTGGGCACGAGACGTGCACGCTTCCCCACTCTACTGTGGCTCCGCGGTTCTGGATGACTGAAGGTGGGCCTAGTGAGCGCGTCGTTGGGCACGTGATGACGCAGCCAATGGGGAGGCGGCGACGACATCAGCGTATTGTATCACCTCAGTAGTAATGGAGAAGATTTTAATTGGTATAACAACGTTAATTTGTACTAATTTTGGTTAATTAATGTGAATTAAAGGGAATTAAGGTGAATTACATTGAAGCAAAGTGAACTAGAACATGTCAGAGTAAGATGACTTAAGGTGGAGTAAAGTTAACTATGCTGAAGTAAAGTGAGTGAAGGTGAATTGAAGGGAATAAAGTGGAATAAAGTGGATTAATCATTGGATGCTTTCGAATCACGTAAGGCTACGCAAGTGACTGTCAATTTTTTTTTCATCCAAAGCAAAGAAAGCAAACAGGGCGCGGATTAGTAAGAATTGCTTTCATTAATACCACTCCTTTTCACTCGCGATTCACAAAAACCGGTCGCTCCTGCCGATAACACGGGCGGAGTGCCGCTCGGACCTAAAGCGCGAGAAAGGAATATCATTAAGGTAGAGCGGTTACGTTGTCCCCGCTCAGCTGTAGACGCGGTACTCACAGGCCATGTCGATGTTTGGGAACCACAGCCCGGCGAGTATCCCAGTGGCGTCGGTTGGCGAAAAAAAAAAATAGCGCCGACCTCTTTCGAGCTGTGCAGAAAGCGAAACCACGTGCGGCTGGCGGTGGTGGGAACCGATAGAGCCGCGCTCGCTCGCTTCCTGTGGCGTCTGGCGCGGCTGCGCGCTCGGCCGTCCAAATCGACGCTGATATTCAAACCGCTTATTCCGCAGCGCGCCGATCAGACGGGCCTGTCTCCGGATACGCTCGCCGTTGGCGGTGTTTCGTAACTGCTCCTACACTGCTCGAGTACGAAGCGACGTGCTGGGCTTGCAGTCTTTGCGATAGCGTGTGCTAGCCATTATCAGAAAGAAAATGAAAAAGACAGGCAGCATGGCTACGATATCATTGATACTCATGCGCAATGAAGCGATTAGGGAACGAACAGCTAGGTTATTTGTAGCATCATTCGTTATCATTACGGCCAGAGAGGGGGAGGCACAAAAAAGGACAAAGCTGGTTAAATTAATTAAATAGGGGTGTTTTGCGTACCAAAACACCGATCTGCTTATGAGGCACGCCGTAGTGGGCGACTCCGGAATAATTTGGACCGGCTGATGGCGTTCTATAACGTGCACCCAATGCTCGGTAGACGGGCGTTTTTCCATTTTGTCCTCACTGAAATGCGGCCACTGAGCTACCGTGACGGGTACAAAGTTAATGAAGACAGCTTTGCCAGGGCAACTAAATATTTGCTCGTCAAAAAGAAAACACACGCTTGTAACGCGCGGCTTAGGTCAGACTTTTCGCGCTCTGTTTCGTAGATGTAATCGTGCGCCACCTGCCACGGGTCTTGGCCGATAGTTGTTGCCGTTTACACATAGTGTGTCCCAACTAACGTTAGCAGGGCTGTTAAAAGAAATTGAGTGGCAATTTAGCAGTAAAAGCGGGAAACTCGTTGCAATTACGTCCCACCACTTGGAGAACCCAGACCCACGATTTAAACAGCGCGCACCGCATTGTGAGGTGTTGTTCAGGAGCTGACTCGTTTTGTTAGTGAGCTTATTCCACCTCACAACGAAAGGAGCTGCATAGTAGCGATCCGCGTAACTACAGCCCCTTTGTACTCAGAGCCGCATATACTGGTGCCGCATAGGAAGCATAGTTATTTTGAAGTTTTATCCGGGATAGCTGGCACTGTTGTGAGCGGGATTTAACTGAGTGTGTATATCTTGCTTTATTTCCTTGTTCAACCACGTACTTGATTTTCTCTTTCCACTCCAACAATCCTGTGCCCTGTTTGTCTGATGTCCTGCTGCCACGGGCGGACTGTCTCATTCAGCCCACTAAGCCCATATGTATGGCCTTAGTCGGGGAACCAAGGCTGTAGTCCCGGGTCCTCGACGGCTAATGGGCCCCACAAGGAATAGATCCTTGACGGACCGTCCTACAACAATTCTGAACGGACCATCACCATGTATATATATATATATATATATATATATATATATATATATATATATATATATATATATATATATATATATATATACACGCAGGAAAGAGACGTCGTACTTTTTGGAAGACTTCTTTTACTTAACGTTTTCGGCTGGTGGACCAGCCTTCGTCAGAATACAGTTCGTCATTACTGTACTCTGACGAAGGCTGGTCCACCAGCCGAAAACGTTAAGTAAAAGAAGTCTTCCGAAAAGTTCGTCGTCCTTTTCCTGCGTATGTTACGTCGGGTCCTGCGTGCTGAACTTTGAGGAAAACCCCTACATATATATATGATGTGGGGATCGCACGCGCATCCCGATATCTCCGGAGCGGCCACGCGGTTATCACGCGATAATCACGTGCTCGCTCGCGGAGGGTAGCGGGGAGAGGGCACCTTCGTCGCTCCCGCTGCTCTTCGCGCCTGGCCGTGACGCTGCAGCCAAGGCACCCCGTTCCCTCCTTTCCCTTTCTTGGAACCGGGGAGACCCCCTCTCCGCCGCTCGGGGGAAGCGCTATTCCCCCGACGCATCTTTGTCTCACGGCGGAAGAGCTAGCGAAAGGCCGCATCTCAAATCAGCCGCTGAGACCGCCGCACGCCGTCCCCCTGTGTTGCGCCCGGCCTTTGTGTGCGACTCACCGCCCCAGGGCCCGAGCGCGGATCCACTTTTGGGTGAGCTGAACTCTTATCAGCCTCTTTTGTGGTTCCCACATTGTGCGGTTTGTGTTTCACCCCAGACGTGCGGAATGCTCCGCCGCTGCGGTTGTGTTTTGCGTTGTATTTGTGTGTGTTGTGGCTGTTGTTGTCTGTTGGAATCATTGTACACCAAGGTGAATAAACACCTTAGGTCGAGACTCACCCTGTCCCCACTGGCCTGAACCCGCCGTGGTCGCAACTCACTGCGAACCGCGGGTTAGGGGTCACAGCTCTGACTGCTAGGGCTGCTGCGAAAGTGCTAGGGAGCGACTGCCGCTCCGCCGGCGCTGTGCGATCCAGAGAAGGGTCAGGTGCGCACGCGCGAGCCTGAGTAATACCCCTATATTTGGCGCCCAACGTGGGGCCAGAGGTGTGACAGGTTGAGTCTGTTTGTGTGAGTGTCTACCACTGCACGAACGAACCATGGCAGCATACGGGGCTGATTTACAGCCGTTGTATACGCTGTCGCAGGTTGCTACCAACAGGCAACAATTCGAAGCGGCGGTAACTGCTACCGCTCAGTCATGCCCTGCGGCGAACACTAGCCCTGGGAATTTGATAAGCTTCGAAGAGGGTAGCGCGACACATGAGGCGCTCTCTCCGGCAGGATGTACCCTTGAAGGCGTGAGGCACATTACGCCGAACCCTTCGCCAGTGTTTGCGGAGAGCATGGAGCCACTGCGGCATACTTGCTCGACGCGTTCTGCTCCTGTGCCAGGCATTACTGGCCAGAGCGAGCCTCGTACCCTTGAAGGCGTGAGGCACATTACGCCGAACCCTTCGCCAGTGTTTGCGGAGAGCATGGAGCCACTGCGGCATACTTGCTCGACGCGTTCTGCTCCTGTGCCAGGCATTACTGGCCAGAGCGAGCCTCAACAGGCGCTGTTGCAGGATGCGATGCGCTTGATTGAGAGGTTGACAGGTGCCGTGCAGAACACTCTGCTGACATCTGCCGCCGCTGCTAGACCGAGAGTGAGGGTGGACTTACCCACCTACAGCGGGTATCATGATTCAGTTAGCGTCAACGAATACCTCGATCGCATGCTGACTTACCAGCGCGCAACGGGGCTGTCCGATGGCGAGATACTGGAACGCGTCGTACCAGTGTCGTTAACTGATCACGCTGCCCGCTGGTTCCGGCTTACTGGCTACCGGTCTAGCACGCTGGCTGAGTTCCGAACGGGATTACGCGAGGAATTCCTGCCCGCAGATTACGAGCGTCGTCTGCGGCGCGAGTTGGAGCTACGTACTCAGCATCCGGACGAATCCTTGCTCGAGTACGTCAGGGCGATGGACGAACTTTATCGTACCGCCGACCCTACCGCTCCGAACTGCGATAAGGTGGAGAGAGTCACACGACAAGCTCATCCCACCTTCGCAGCGTACCTAAGAGGCAGCAAGTTCAGGGATTTGGATGAGCTGGCCTCGGAGGCAAAGCGCATACAGGCGGACATACTCGCCTTGCGCTCATACCGACCTCCACCCCCAGCGTCGAGGGCACTTGAGCCGCGATGCGCGTGGAACGGGGACACTTTTCGCACTCGTTCCGGTGGAGATGGTGTGGTTGCTTTCAGTGACGGACAACTGAGAAACGGTTGGGGCTTATCTGACCGGGCTCTCGATCCGTACACTTATGCCATGCGTGCAGCATGCGCTGCCGATGGCCGAGGTATGCAGAATCGTGGTCGATATGCCGGCTCGATGATGCGAGAGCAGAGCGTGCCTGCAAGGGAGCAGTCGATACAGAGGAATAACGGTCAAACGGCGCGAGGCACTGGACGCCAAGCCCGTCAAAGGCCGGCTCTCCTCTGTTATCGGTGCAACCAGCCGGGGCACTTCGCCCGGGATTGCAGACAGCCTGCGAACCGAGAGCACGCGCTTTCGGGAAACGAGCGGGGCCGCCGGTGAGCAATGCTGCATGGCCGGCGGCGGTTACAGCGGTGCAAAGTGAGACACACGAACTCCTTGCCCCGCTGGCTTGTCGTTTTGGATTGCCCAGCGACACGCCAGTCCCGCTCATAGAGGTTACAGTCGCCCGGCGCAGGTTTTTTGCGCTGTTAGACACAGGAGCAAGCGCTTCACTATTTGGCGACGAGGTGTGTGAACATCTCCGTCGGAACGCTATCCGACTGAGAGAGAGTAAAGTGACCTTCCGACTGGCCAGCGGCACGGCACACGCGAGCTGTGCTGCTAGGCTTGTGGTGCGGTGGGAGAAGCGGGTGAGGCGACAGCGCCTAGCTCACCTTCCCGGCCTGTCGGTTCCTATAATTCTTGGTAGAGATTTCCTCGCCAAGACGGGCATTGTTATTGACGTCTGCAACGGAGGATATAGGGAGCGAGCATGTGGCACCCTGAAACCTTTCGTTTCATTTCAAAAAGCGTCAGAGACAACTTCGTTCGATGATGCTTCGCGCGCAGACCGACCAAACGATTGCCCGAAAAGGTCCCTCAGAACGGTTGCGGCCGGGTCGAAATGCCGTCCGGCCAACCGCGCTGAGAAAAGAGGCGCGGAGGGGAACTGCTCCCCTCCCGCACAGCCCGTAACCCCCGCTGCGGTGGCAGACTGTGCCGCAGTGAGGGGCGAACGATACCACCCGCTGCTGGACGACTCAAGCAGTTTGTCGGGGGAAGAAAAGGCTCGCCTCTCAGCGCTTCTGACTGAATATGATGCCGTATTCACAGAGCGGCCTGGTTGCACTACGCTATACAGGCACAAAATTGAGACAGGCGACGCCTCTCCGTGGAAGTGCAATCCTCGGCCGGTGAGTTTGGCTAAGAGGAAAGCACTAGACAGCGCTCTGGACGAACTGCTCGATACAGGCGTTGTTGAACGATCGGACAGCCCATGGGGTTTTCCTGTGGTGTTGGTTCCTAAAAAGGATGGGACGCCCCGCCTTTGTGTTGACTATCGCCGCCTGAACGAGGTGACACGCAAGGACGCATATCCGCTTCCTAGCATTCCCTCGATCGTATCCAACGTTGGCGGAGCGAAGTACTTCACTACGCTCGATGCAAGCAGAGGATACTTTCAGGTGGAGGTAGATCCCAGTGACCGAGAGAAGACTGCCTTCACTTGTCACAGGGGACTTTTCCAGTTTACCCGTATGCCATTCGGACTTGTCGGTGCGCCTGCGACTTACCAGCGCCTGATGGACCGTGTCTTGGGTGACGCAAGGTGGCACCACGCTCTTATTTACCTGGACGATGTTGTGGTATACTCGCGTACCTTTGATGGGCACTTACGCCATCTCAGGGACGTGTTGGAGCGTCTGAGGTCTGCGGGGATAACGCTAAACCCGACCAAGACCCAGATCGCAGCAACCCGAGTAACGCTACTGGGGTTTAAACTGGATAACGGACGCCTTCTACCGTGTGATGACAAGGTTCAGGCATTATTGAACTACCCGTCACCGGAAGACATAGGCGGACTGAGACGCTTTTTGGGGCTGGCGAATTTCTATCGACAGTTCATCCCAAACTGCGCTGCACTGCAAGCCCCCTTGACAATGCTGTTGAGGAAAGGTGAGCAGTGGAGGTGGGGTCCCGAGCAAGAGGAGGCACTGCGCAACCTCGTAAACGCGCTCGTGGAAACCACCGAGTTAAGGCTACCTGATTTGAACAAAGAATTTGTCATTCATACGGACGCCAGCGACCTTGGCCTAGGAGCGGTTTTGCTCCAACAGCACGAAGGTAGTTTGCGCCCGGTAGCTTTTGCCAGCCGCTCTTTGACTGCCGCAGAGAAAAATTACTCCGTGACCGAAAAGGAATGTCTGGCGATCATTTTCGCTCTCAAAAAGTTTGATTACTATATTGATGGAGTCCCATTCATAATTGAGACCGATCATATGGCATTAACTTGGCTTAGGCGCTTAGGAGAGCCGAGCGGCCGGCTCGCGCGATGGGCACTTCTCCTGCAGCGATACGATATTACCGTTCGCTACAGGAGAGGAAAGAACAACGTTGTGGCGGACGCACTTTCGCGCGCGCCCGTTGACTGTGAGAAGAGTGATATTACTACTCAACTCACCTCGCCCGAAACTGAGCTTGAGAGCGGACTAACCGCTGCGACGATTGAGGTTGTCAGGAGGGGTAATATTAATACCCATCGTGACCCCTCAGTGACTCAGCCTAAGAGCAGAGTAACTGCTACAATGCTCGACGGCGCTGGTCCCGAAGGAAGGGCGGATGAACCCCCTTCTCAGGACGAAAGCGTGAACCACTTGGACTGCGTCAGTTCAGTGGGGAGCGTGTTCGGCAGAAAGGAGCTGTTAGAGGCACAGCGGGAGGATCCGTTTTGTAAGAAAGTGTTTGAGGGGCTCCGGGAGCCCGGCGGCGCGGCCGCGGCGCACATGGACGCAGCTGGTATTGCTGCGGGTGCGCGGCGCTCCGAAACAGCTGGTAATGCTGTGAGCGCGTTGGATTCCTACCTGCTAGACTCTGACGGCGTCCTGCTGAGATATATTCCCGCGGAGAAGGATACACACGAGTCCTTCAAAGCAGTGATTCCACGCACGCTGAGAGGAGCACTTTTACGCTACTTTCACGATACGTGCCTGGCCGGGCATGCAAGTGGTCCTAAGACTTATCTAAAGTTGTGCCGCTTTGCTACCTGGCCTGGAATGAAGCGGGATGTGATGCGCTACGCCCGCTCGTGCAACGTGTGCCAACGCGTGAAGCCGCGTGGTGGACGCCCACCCGGGCTCATGCAGCCGATCAATAGCCGAACACCGTGGCAAATTGCGGCATGTGACGTCATGGGGCCTTACCCCAGGACACCGAGCGGGAACCGATTCCTTCTCGTAGTCACAGACCATTTCAGCAAGTGGGCGGAATTGTTCCCCCTACGGAAGCTGACGGCACGCGTTATCATGGGAAAGCTGATCGAGGTGTTTACACGATTCGGCTATCCTGAGCAGCTGATAACGGACAATGCGTCCTACTTCACTGCCAAACTCTTTGTGGACTCTTGTGCAGCTCTCGGCATTAAGCACAGGAGAACAACCACGTACCATGCCCAGGCGAATCCCACTGAGCGTGTGAACCGCAACATCAAGCACATGCTAGTTGCATTTGCGGGGACGCACAATGAGTGGGACGCTTGTCTTCCTGAAATTGGATTTGCTATCAGGTCGACAGTGAATCGATCGACTGGGTATACCCCCGCCACCCTCAACCTTGGGAGGGAGCTGTTGAATCCGGTAGAACTTACTCTACAGGAACGAAGCAGCACGGAACTGGTTGTTTCGTCGGCACGCGCCGATTATGCGACTGGGCTGCGCGCGAAGGTAACGGAGGCTTTACGAAAAGCGCGACGGAACCTGAGCACTGCACGTGCCGAGCAGAAAGCGCAGTACGACCGCTCTCATCGGGAAGTTCAGTACAAAGTGGGCGACCTGGTGTTGAGACGGAATCACGTCCTGAGCGACGCCAGTAAGAAATTCTCAGCTTCTCTGGCGCCAAAATGGGCAGGACCGTACCGGGTGCGAGAGACTGTCTCTTCGCTCGTGTACAGGCTGGCGGACTTGAAGCTAAGACCGATCAGCCGACCGGTGCATGTCTGCGATCTCAAACCCTACTATGACAGAGGGAACGAGTGGCCCGAGGAGAATGCTCTCCCGCGCCCGCAGGCAGCGGCATCGGGTGGCACGGCTCGACGTTCGAGCCCGGTGCGGCATTATAACTTGCGATCTCGGCAGAACTAACTCTGTCCGGTTCGCGGAGGCTATTTTATTGTGCGCGATATCGGACGGAATGCTCCTCCGATGTCTAGCATGCAGGCTTCCAGAGCGAGCACGCGCTTTCTCTTTGGAAGAAGCGAGAGGGGCTAACACAATTGTCGCAGCAGCAGACCGCCCGTCGGGAGCCGTGAAACAACCACCAAGCAAAAAGGAAAGACCATCTCCACTGCCGGTGGGGACGAGCAGGCCGCGAGCAGTCAGCAGCGCAGTGCAGGCAACAGGCGGCGAGAAAACATCCTCCGGCGGCTAACAGCGAGGTGAGAGGTGCAGCGGGCGACTTCCGGTCCGGAATGGTCGCAGCGGCGCAGAATTCGCCGAACCGCGCCGCAGAACCCCGCCACCGAGTTGCAAGCCCCGCAGCCAAGCATCCAGCCTCAAGGTCGAACGAAAGACTTCGCCCGCAAGGACAGAGTGGACCCCTGCTGCGCAGCGAGGTGCAAGCCATCGTCAGGGGTGGGTCGGCGCGCCTTTGCCGATCTTGCCTGCCGAAACCCGCGAGGGTGCGCCAATACCAGAGGGCAACGACCTCCGAGAACATCAAAAGAGCTGTCCTGCGCCATCTCGAGGCTGGTTCGGGGATCGCGTCAGCGTAATCGAGGCAGCCAAGAAAAATCCAGGGACCCTTTCGCCACCACGGACCCGGCACGTCCGACTGGGCAGGTGACGCCGCCGAGACGCAAGGTGACCCGGACCCAGCGCCCTTCTTGCCTCCCACTGCATCCCGCTGCTGTCAAGCTGCTCCGTATCATCATTCCATGTTCCGGCCTGGCTCGCGACCACCTACACGGCGACAACGACGGTCTGCAGCTAGAGCTGCTCCCTCACCAACATGGATTCAAACCGTGTTGCTGTCGGAGTAGCATGCCCCCTCTCGCAGGAAAGCCTCAGGTGACGGCGGCCTCTTAGCGGCTAAAGGGTTATTTTAAGGAGGGGGGGATGTGGGGATCGCACGCGCATCCCGATATCTCCGGAGCGGCCACGCGGTTATCACGCGATAATCACGTGCTCGCTCGCGGAGGGTAGCGGGGAGAGGGCACCTTCGTCGCTCCCGCTGCTCTTCGCGCCTGGCCGTGACGCTGCAGCCAAGGCACCCCGTTCCCTCCTTTCCCTTTCTTGGAACCGGGGAGACCCCCTCTCCGCCGCTCGGGGGAAGCGCTATTCCCCCGACGCATCTTTGTCTCACGGCGGAAGAGCTAGCGAAAGGCCGCATCTCAAATCAGCCGCTGAGACCGCCGCACGCCGTCCCCCTGTGTTGCGCCCGGCCTTTGTGTGCGACTCACCGCCCCAGGGCCCGAGCGCGGATCCACTTTTGGGTGAGCTGAACTCTTATCAGCCTCTTTTGTGGTTCCCACATTGTGCGGTTTGTGTTTCACCCCAGACGTGCGGAATGCTCCGCCGCTGCGGTTGTGTTTTGCGTTGTATTTGTGTGTGTTGTGGCTGTTGTTGTCTGTTGGAATCATTGTACACCAAGGTGAATAAACACCTTAGGTCGAGACTCACCCTGTCCCCACTGGCCTGAACCCGCCGTGGTCGCAACTCACTGCGAACCGCGGGTTAGGGGTCACAGCTCTGACTGCTAGGGCTGCTGCGAAAGTGCTAGGGAGCGACTGCCGCTCCGCCGGCGCTGTGCGATCCAGAGAAGGGTCAGGTGCGCACGCGCGAGCCTGAGTAATACCCCTATAATATATATATATATATATATATATATATATATATATATATATATATATATATATATATATATATATATATATATATATATATAGTCTTATCACGAGAAGCCAACAAACACTGAAACCAATGACGACATAGGGGAAACCACTTGCGCTTAATAAATGAAATAAAGATACGATAAATAAATGGAAATTAAAGGGGATGAAAAAACAACGTGCCGCAGGTGGGAACCGAACCCACAACCTTCGCATTTCGCGCGCGATGCTCTACCAGTTGAGCTACCGCGGCGCTGTTTCCCCATCCACTTTCTTGGGTATTTATGTGCCCTAGGAGAACCCTGCGAGTGTTAGCCAGCGCCACCACTCAGAGACCTTAGCGGCGGACGTAGAACGTCCTTTTTGCCGCAGGCGTCACTGGAACGTGATCTTTTTTGGTGAAGGCAACTGGTCAATAAACCCACATTTGCTACCTGAAGCCGTCAATGTAGCCGGATTCGAGACCGTCGTTATGTAATGAACGAGAAGAAAAGGGATTACCGAGGGGCCCGATTTTTATTATTCATATCATGAGAAGCCAACAAACACTGACACCAAGGACAACATAGGGGAAACCACTTGTGCTTAATAAATGAAGTAAAGAAATGAAAAAGGATACACATACATAGAAACCGCGTTTATGTGGTAATGTTTAAGCCGGCCTTCGGTGTATCACGTAACTGACATAAGAACAACTTCTTTGGAGGGGGTGACGCGCGAGCACGCTGAATGAAGCACCACCCGTTGACGTACAATCGTCAAACATCATTAAAAGGGAAATGTCTAGGGCCTCTAAAATCTTTCAGTATACAGGTTACTTCTTCCTAAACATCGCTCACCGTACCACTTACACTTGAGCAGGCTGAGCAGGATTCAACTGCAGGAAACCTTTCTTTAAGACGAATTCAAGAGCGCCTTGTTGAAATAAGCTGCTGATTTTTTGGTACGCACTTTATCTTACGGGAAGTGCGATTGCAGCCGACCTCCTTCCACGGGTCTTCACGACGTGTTCCGCGGCGAAGCACGGTACCGACGCAAGATTCAGCTGCAGATCGTGGAATGTTGCTATCATCTGCTTTGTTGTCAAAATTTTTGGTTCGTTTCCTGGCTCTTAATCGCTGTTGCCTTCGTTGACATTCGCGTTCTTTCCGCCGTTGATGACTTGAAAGGTGTCGGTCGTCATTTCCGTTAACATCATCACGTCTTCATCAATTGCGACATGTTCATCAGCCATCGCACCCCGTGTGCCGCACCACGTGTGACACTGGTGGCAGGATTTCCCCGCGACGAAGGGCCGCTCTCGTTGTAGGTGGAACGAAAGCGTGACAAAAAAAAGCGTAGTGCAGCGCAAGACGGGCTGTGCGGAAACGATGGCTACGATATGGCGCAAGAGTAGCGCGTGTCGTCTCTGGAAATAATGCGCTGCATGAGCGCAGGTCCGTCTGCGGCGGCTGCTGTAAATCGCCCCCACGCGTCACCCACGGGCTGTCCCTCGCGATATCCTGATTAGCGAGGCACTAGAGCCACACTTCGCTCCGTTTGTAATGTACCGCTCGAGACAGTTAGTCCGCGCCAGCTACGCTGCTCACAGCGTTCTCTTCCTAATATAAACCCTGTACATTGTGGGATCGCACTCGCATCCCGATATCTCCGGAGCACCCACGCGGTTATCACATGATAATCACATGCTCGCTCTCGGAGGGTGGCTGGGAGAGGGCAAGTTCGCCACTCGCGCTGCTCTTCGCGCCTGGCCGCGACGCTGCAGCCAAGGCCTTCCCTAAATTCGCTCCTTTCCCTAAATTTCTTGGAACCGGGAAGACTCACCCCCTCTCCGCCGCTCGGGGAGAAGCGCGATTGCCCCGATGCACTTTTGTCTTTCGGCTGAGGAGCTTGCGACTGGCCGCATCTCAATTCAGCCGCTGAAACAGCCGCACGCCGTCCCTTAGCTGCGCTCGGCCTTCGTGAGCAACTGACCACCCCAGGGCCCGAGCGCGGATCCATTCTGGGTGAGCTGAACTCTGATCAGCCTCTTTTGTGGTTTCCAACATTGTGCGGTTTCTGTCGCCTCAGACGTGCGCAACACTCCGGCGCTGTGGTTTTGTTTTGTATTGTTGTTGTACAGTTGGTATTGCACTCTAAAGAGAATAAACACCTTAGGTCGAGGCTCACCCTGCCTCCCCCCCCCCCCCTGGCCTGAACCTGCCGTGGTCGCAACTCACTGCGAACCGCGGGTTTGGGGTTAGAGCTCTGAGTATTAGGGCTGCTGCGAAAGCGCTAGCGAGCGACTGCCGCTCCGCCGGCGCTGCGCGATCCAGAGAAGGGTCAGGTGCGCACGCGCGAACTTGAGTAATACCCCCATAACCTATATAATCATAATACAAAATACTGACATGCGAAATTAAGACACGTGTAGAACTGCGCTCAAATTTCGCATGAGGGAATGTAATCGTCAGTGAATTTTTTTTTTATTGGTGACTCGCACAATGGTAAGTTCGGCTTAAAATTCAGTCAGTAAACAGTGGACCGACCAGGGAAACCTCAGCGTGGAAACGTGCCTTCGTTATTACCCTCACAAATATGTTTGCTTCTTGAACGTTGGCTCTAGGCTGAGGTTTCCCCTTGCTTACCTCTGTTACTCAATTGAAGTGTTCATCTCCTTTCCAACCTCTTTGCCTTGATTGAATACAAAAATTTGGATCCTTTTTCCTCATAAACCCCTAAATTCTGTTTACCAAGGATCTGCAAGCATTAATTGGGCTTGCTTATATGTTTATTAAGTAACCATGTTTATTCACACAATCGTTGCAGAAGTCCCTGTGAGCATTGTTGTCTCCTTAACGTTCCTTGATTTCCTTTGAGTATGCCACTTGTGGGAAAGCCTTCACTGCCGTACGTCAAAACTAAACGGGCAGCAGAAATATCAAGGTCGGGCAATCTATGCTGTAAAATTTAGCATGACATTTTTTTTCCTACACTCCGTACCTATCGCCAGTGTGTTATGAAAAGAATGGAACGCTTCAGTTCGAGCTGATCTGGCTCACACTATAAGCTTGCTGAGCACATTTCTTTAAAAATCTAGCTGAAGTCATCGAACGCAGACAATAAAGTATTGTGTAAAACCCGTGAAGCAGCACTGTACGCAACGGCAGGACAAGGGTATTCCAGCATAAATATCGCTGTCTGATTCTTTGTTCCCCTGCTTTAAGCACACCTACCACGGTGGGGAAAATTCGCTCAATTTCAGCATTCATTTCCGTTAAATAGGCAGCTATCTGTGTCCCTGTATGTTTCAAACTCAGTAACTCACAGCATTACGTCCACCTAACCTGTACTAAAATTGCAGGAACGCACGGCTTCATTCACCATTGGCAATAAACAATGTAAGCATACTTGTTTGAAGCGTTTTCTTGCCTGTTGAGGCTTCTCGGTCACTTGGCTACATTATAAAGATACCTGTAGTCATGTTCGAGTACCGTACACACGAGTACCGCCCCGAAAGCGGTAACAAAACATCCGATGGTGATTATGATATTAGTTCTGATCTTCACAACGTCATCTCTTGGTCGTATACCTTAGTTCACGACGCCACCGCTACTGTTATTTTCGTTGCACTGTGGAGCGTACAGTCTCACTTATCTGAGTATTATAGGTGTTCCGCGCAAGGGGAGGGGGGTGGGGTGGGCTCCGGAAAGGCTCAGGGAAGTAAGCAGTGGCGCATGCGCAACAAGAATGTGAAGGGAGACACTCTCTTTCTAGAGAGCGCGTCAATACGCCGCTGTGTCACACGCAATATAACTCCTAAGTGCGGCGAAACCCCTTCGGCTGCCATTCGAGGTTATGTTACCGCTGCTACTTGCATACTGTTGAAAACACGTCGGATATTTTCAGGCAAAGTACAGCAGATGGAGTGCGCTGTGTCATCTCTGCCCCTGGTATTCGTGCCTGGGGGCTGACATCATTACTAAGGTTTAATTTTCTTGCTTGTCGATCTGTCTTCTAAAGACTTTAAGCGTACCGCACCATGGAGGAAAGCAATAAACTATGAAAGAAAATTACGCCACGATGATTTATTTAGGTCACTTTTTCGCTCGCAGAATCAGCCCGACACGTGAGTTTCCAATTAAAATAAAATTGTGGGATTTACGTGCCAAAACCACGATTTGATTATGGGGCTCTAGAACAATTTTTACCACCTGGGGTTCTCTTACGCCGACCTAAATGTAAGTACACAGGACTGGTGTTTTCGCATTTCGCCCCCATCGAGTTGCGGCACCAAGTAGGACTCGCTCCCGCGTCCTCCTACTTGGTAGCCCGACACCATAGCCACTAAGCAACCACGGCGGGTACGTGACTTTTGAAACTCAGCGTATTGGCCAGGAACGTATGTTTCCCGGTACTGTTCAACTGATGCGCACTTGTTCCGCTGCCCTGCTCTGCCTTCAGAACGGGAGCACTAAATCCTACCGCACGCACTGACGTGGCGATCACGTGTTAAGTCGATACGTTTGGCTTCCATCGTGTTGGGCAACATTCTCTCCTAATTATTCGTTCCTCCCTGTAGCACACGCTATAGGGGGGCAAAAGACCATAACACACAGTGCTAACTTTCGGCACGGTTATTGCCGGAGTCGGAGCGTACAAACGCCCCGCACTAGGTGCGTAACAGAACACGTGCACGGAGCATATTGACTATACCATATCGCAACATGCATGGGACCTATTCTATGGTGAATGTTATGGCATGCGCGACAATTCCAACTATTTTGTTGCTAATGAGACTGATGGTTTACTGATACACGTGCTGCCATAAACTGCTGTGTGTTGCGCTGCAGTGATTAGTCTGGCCAAATCGTTCAGGCTTTTCCCCAGAATCACAGTATCGCTGAGAAGAGGTGGACGTGCACATTTCTTGCTGTAAAATGCAAAACCGTTGCGCTTTTGTTTTTACTTTGCTGTGAAGTTCACGTAGTCTATTGATAAGGCCAGCTTTGTCAGGATCAGCTTTTTCACATTTGCCAACTTTGTCGATGTTGCTAAGTCCGCATGTCATTGGGGAGCGCTGTTACCATGCATACAAAAAGCTTTTCCTGCTGACATCAAATACTTATATTACTCGCTACTACAAACTGAACTAATTTCTTGCGTGAAAGGCAGCACTGGTGCCTTTCAATTTCACACTGAAGAAGGTATTTCTGCGTAAATCTTCATAAACCTTCTTGTTTTTTTATTTGCCGTCTACTTTTCTAACGTACAAAGGACACCTGTAACTGCGGGAAAACGGCGTGTGTTGGGCTCTGCTTAGCTCCAGTCGTCAGTAATTTGTTTTCGTAGCCATGTTAGACAGATGTCGTGACGACCGGTTCAATGTCTCAAAACTACCTGAAGTAGTTTGCTATGTCGTCGATCTCTTATCTTTACTTAGTCGTGCATATGGATATTTCGAGCAGGAATTTACCAGTGCCGTTCGTGTCGTACGAGAGTGTCTCTGCCCGCTCGAAATCCCTTTTTAAATGCCAAGTGACAGCGCCATTTGGCGTTTTAGACTTGGAGTTTGTTCTAGCTGACCAGCAGAAAGGCTGGGTTTGCCATCCTCGCCCTAACAAGCCATTTTTCTCCTTTCGTCCAGGCGAACTCTAAACTTGTGACGAGGTGCATTGTGAATATTTACTTGAGTAATGCTCTAAAAATATCATCCCAACATCTCGGCAACGTAAGTTTTAAGCAACGAGTGAACATCTATACAATTGCACGTATCCGAATCATACTTATCTACGGGTAGCGGAAGGAATGCGTAAGGAGATTCCGCCAAAATTAGGCACGTCAGCGTGCTCCAGGGCTGGGCAACGATACTTTCCCACTGTATACGTGTCGTCATAGAGATACAGGATACTGAGTCGATAAGTATTTGAGGTTTAGATACAAGATATTGGCAGAGTAATCGTATCTGATACGATTGTCATTTTTTAAAGATACTTGAACACGTGAGTTCATTCCTCATTATGGCTTCTTTATAGGGCTGCTGCAAGTTTACAAGTGTAAGTTATAAGTTTCTTATCTCCACTAGCAGACTTCACCCTTTTTAAAGTTCTTCCGCTGACAGATGTGATTTTTTCAACTTTCTAATCAGGTTTTTATATCGCCATATAACGCGGGTACGCTTCACAATGAGCGACTTTTTCCATGAAGCCTCCTCAATTCATAGGATGCACCGCTTTGTGTTCGAATTTGGGGGCGGGTCAGTGTCTTATTTTACTGCCTCCTCAGTTGTGCACATTCGTAATTATGCCCCACTGTAAGCTCGAGTACGTAATCTGCATAATACGGAGAAACACCAGAAAGTTAAAACAAAAACCCAACTTGGTGGCAAATAGCAGAACCTGTTTCAAACCAAGTGCTCAAACCTTCTTCTCATCAGCATAACAACATCATAGTGAGCTTCTTTTTCACTGTTCAAAGTACGCGAAAAATGTAAGTGAACGTTAAAGTTTCAACCCGCCGTGGTTGCTCAGTGGCTATGGAATTGGGCTGCTGAGCACGAGGTCGCGGGATCGAATCCCGGCAACGGCGGGCGCATTTCGATAGGGCCTTAAAACACCCGTGTACATACATTTATGTGCACGGTAAAGAACCACAGGTGGTCGAAATTTCGGGAGTCCTCCACTACGGCGTGCCTCATAATCAGGAAGTGGTTTTGGCACGTAAAACCCCATAATTTTTTTTAATGTGGGGTAGTACGCGCCGCTGGTCATATAATCTTGCAAAACACGCGTCTTTATTTGACTTTGTATTAGAGACGGTGTAACAGGAGATTGTGTTCCATTAGGAAAGCATGCCGACTGTCATTAGCCGCGTGTGCGCGGAATTTTATTTTAATATGTTCGTCAATGCTATTGGATACTTCGGCGATCGCCCGCATTTGACAACAAACTCGCGTTTCGCATTCTTATCAGGGGCGCTGAAAAAATTAAAGTTCAGAAAGTTTTGGCAACTTTCGATAAACGTTGACTCACGGAGGACAATATGTGTAACTGTGCCACGCATATGGCTCGTTATTATTATGTTCAAGGACGCGTGTTCATCGGAATATGATCAACGCGGCCGGAACTCGTGTTCAGCTGCTCAAGGCCACAGATATCGAGCCACCGCGCCCGGCGCAGTAGAAATGAAATAATATCATGGCTATAAAAGGCAGATGAGCCGTCCGGATACTCAACTATATTAGGGAAGCTACTCGTCAAGATGAAGAAGATTCTCTGTAGGATCTAAGTGCAGTGAAAAAAAAGATCAGGCCGCGTGAGTTCATGATTTGCATGACGTAGGGGGGACTCCGGATTATTGTTTACCGCCTGGGGGTTCTTTAATGTGCACCGACTGTTCAGTACACCAGCGTTTTTGGAGGGAGTTACTCATTGCAGGTTTCTTTTCCATTGTCATCACCCATGAGATTGTCTCGGCCTCTATCCCTTTGCGTTTGACGTTCTTTGTTGCCATGTTACTTACTATACCAGTCGGATACTTGCTGGTAAGATTTCTAGTTCTTTTCCTCCACTGTCAGTCCATATTTTTCCAGCACAAACACTTGAACACTATCGCAGCCATTCATTTTTTTTCATATCTCTCAATCGTTCTTCGAAATGAATGTTACTCTGAGCCTCCCTCACTTCAAAAGTTGTCCAGCCCATTTCACCCTGTACGGCTTCAGTTGTAGTCTTCCCGTGAGCGCCCAGTGCGACGCATCCCACTGACCGTTTATTGTGATCGAGCCCTGACTTCAAGCAAACAACAGAATTTCCAAATGTAAGTCCTTGAATAATTTCCCCTCTCCACAAAATCTGGAGGAATTAGGACACACTCCGCATACACTGGGAATTATGGAGCGAGAGAGATTTTCCATGTACGCTCATAGGATGGCACTTTATTTAAACTGCCACTTTATATATGCCCCCTTTCGCCTCTTCTATATATCTGAGGCACAGAATATGCAACACAACGTTTCCAATTTTACTGTGTTTGTTAAGTGCGTCGTCTATTAGCGAGCGTTTGTTCGTAGCCTCGACGCCAAGTTTTTGCTGTAGAAAACTTCTACGCAACATTTCTTTAAATTCTTGTTTCTTATTTGGTGCGGCCATGACTCTGTTGCTCCTATAAACTTTGGTGACTGGTACCTGTTGCAGTTTAAGCCGGTGAACGGCTGGCTGGCTAGCACGCAATTTTCGTTGGCACTGTGTTGTTTCATGCCCGATTCTTGTTGATGGAATATTAAACAGCAGCGACAGTCTGGTTTATTTATTGCCTCGTGTGAAGACGGGAAGCAGAAAATAAACTTCTCGGCAAACACACTCTAAAAGAAACGGTCAAAAGTGGGTCACAGCAACTTCGCCCACAGCAACTGGTCACAGCAATTTGATTTTGCATTGCTAACACCCCTTTTTGCGTGAGTAGAGTCACAAAATAATGGTCAACCCTTCCATATGAGTCAATTGACTCCCGATGGCTTGCGAAGAGTCGCTGTGAAAGATCGCAACTCCTTTCGTTCTCGATAGGAGTCTTGGAGATAGAAAGATTATAATGTTGGAGGAGAAATACCAGATAATTTCTTCTTGCTTTATGTTGCTTCTCGCTTACTCCGACCCTCTAGGTTTATGTCCTGGATGTAACGCAATGTCTCACTCTTTCGTTCTTGTCATCTTCCGCAATGACTTCGAACTCTGAATACTCATTTTCTTTTACCTTATTTGTTGATATCTCACGCGCTTAAGCGATAGCCGGTTTCCTGCGCTAAGGAAAACCTGGATTTGTCAGACTGGAGTCTGATCATAAGTAAATCTAAAAAAAAGGAAAAATAAATTAGCCATTAAAATAAAGCGCAGCAATGAGGTAACAAGTTATATCCAGTAAACGCACTCAACAGTGCCGATTGTAAATTTAGTTCCTCGACGTAAACCTAAATTTTGTGGATTTACGTGCCAAAATCAAGATCTTATTATCAAGCACACACCAATTGCAAATTGCAGATTAAATTTCAGCAGCTCCGGTTCTTTAACGTGCACGAACTGCACGGCACACGAGCGTTTCTGCATTCTGCCCCCATACGAGTGTGGCCGCCGCGGCTGTGATCGGACCCGTGACCTCGAGCTCAGCAGCGCAACGCCATGGCCACCGGGCTACCGCCTTAAGGCTGTTTCACATGGCGCGATTGGGGCGAAAAGAATCGCTCTGTCGCGCACGTCGCAGAGCAATTTTCGCTGACAGCTTTCACATGCGACTGCGACAGTGCGATTTCCGTCGCAGCGACGCCCAAGGTTTCCATCTGCTCACGAAGTAACCATGCCTGCATCGTTAAGTAAAAACAACATAGAAATTAGTCAAATATTAGAATTTTCTTATTATTATTTCAAAATAGAATAACCACACTATTTTTCAATGTTAAAAGCGTTAAGAACTTACGTCTGCAGTCTGCAGCTGCGGCGAGTGGAACGTTGTACACACCGCAAGTGTGAGCATGCGGCTAGTGCGGCGTCGGTGGAGTGGTTTCGTTTTCTGCAGTCTGGTTTCGTTGTTGCGGTACTATGGAAGGCACAGCTCTTCTCTTGGAGGAGTATTTGCTTCTGCAAAGGAAGAAGCTACTAACGAGTTTGCAAGCGCCTGGCAAAACCTGTAGCGATGAAGTTGACGACGGTGACGAGCGAGTGGGTACGTGCCGAATGTTAAATTCGTCTGCTCCCGCCCTGGATACCGTGAAGCTTCTTCTTTTAAATGAACTGTGTGAGCTGGAGAAAAAGAAATTGTTCGTGAAGCTCCTAAGCCACCGGCGCTGGTGGGTACGCCCTATTTGGCAGAACCGGAAGCAGGATTCGGAATTCCACACAACGGTGAGTTCGAACTTCTACAGGAAGCTTTCGCTCCGGGGCTCCTATAGATAAACATGCAGAAGGATAAATCGTTTCTGTTGTGCAGCTGCCCTTGCTGATGTCGGGAGACAAGGAATACTTCAAAAAGTATTACAGAATGTCACCGGAGACTTTTGAAGCCCTGCACTCACTTGTCGAAGTAGGTTTCACAAAGCTTCACGTCGTGCGCGAACCACTGCCCTCAAGTGCACGGCTCGCTATTGCACTCAGGTAAGCATGCTATACCTAAGCAGCATTAGTCTCAGTCAGTGCTTGGCACCACTTGCGAGGTAGTTATCTCACCTTACTATTTTTAACCGTTTTGACGCTCTAACTGATACTATAGTGACCTTCAGGAAAGAACACTGGAAGCTGATTCTGGTATATCTGTATAAATATTGTTTCATTTCGGGAAGACGGCTTGAAAAGCTGCATAAAATAAAATTTTACGCTTATATATCTCTTAGAGTGTTGCATTTATAGGCAAAGGAAATGCTATGCCATTTCTGCATGCAGTTAACTTTACATACACAATTCTTGTCAGGTCAAAATAGTACAACGATGCAGAACACGAGATGTTGCTCAAACCTTGCATTTTTGTGTTCTTGTATTTATTTAACCGCACGTGCGCACTCAAGAAGCCATGACTAGAACATCGGCGGTGCTTATAAAAAGCGAAATGGATCCTTGTCTGGCCGGAATGGAGACTGGAGACGGCATCACCTCGATGGAGGCAGCCTTTGCCCTCGGTGATTGCGAAAGACAGGGCGTCGCTCATGTGTTCTTGTATTTACTTTGACCGCACGTGCGCACTCAAGAAGCCTTGCCTAGAGCATCGGCGATGCCTAGAAATGCGAAATGGATCCTTGCCTGGACGGGTGGAGATCGGAGACGGCATCACCTCGACGGAGGCAACCTTTGCCCTCGGGGATTGGGAAGGGCAGGGCGTCGCTCCTGTTGTGTTTACATCTTGGAGCTGTGGTGTAGCTTCGACGATGACAGGGGACGGATCGTGCACGTGTGCGTCTCCATGTGTGTGTGACAGAGAGGGACAGGCCCTTTGAACCAGATATGCATTGGAAATATCAAATTGTAAGGTATGTTCCAAATTGGCGTATGGTTGCCATGTATTGTTCAAAGCCTGTCAATGTTTTGACCCACAAGTTTAAGGATACTTTATTTAGGTACCATACAGTCACGTACAAAACCGATGTAGAACCTGTCGTCAGCCTTAAAAAACAGGCACTACGAATAGTTTCCTTTCCTAAAGATGCTCATCCAAGTAAACATCTGCTTCAATTGCTTCGTGTTCTGCCGTTCAGTTAGGCGTATAAAGTAAATGTTGTTCAGGTAGTGAATGCAATAATACGTTATAATAATCAGCTACTTATCACAATATTTAATTTTCCGGCATGAAACACCAGGGCAGTTAGTAACAACTGCATTAGCTTATCACCATGTCACAATTTATATGGACGGAGACTCGTGGAGTTCAACTGTGCTCTAATATGTCACGCACTCCCACTCCGTGTAAAGACCAGCCAAAATATTGTGCAATGCTTTAAAAACTTATTTCATGAATGCTTATAGGGTTTTTCTATTTGTATCCCCTGATGTCTTGACAGTCTTTTGTTTATTCTATATTTTCATGTAAAAATGCTTACATAACGTGTGTTTTAGTTGTCTCGTACAATAAGTACGCTGTTCTTCTTACGTCTATTTTGTTATTGGACTAGCCGCCAAGGCTGTGGGTCCAAACGGTATTGTGTATTGTGTGTATGCAATGAATTAAATAAAAAAATAAAGAAGACTAGGCAGAGCAGACGTTGTGTTGCAGAGCAAACATCACACTGCGATGTTTTCCTTTGTAGTGTTAAACAGAACATAAGCTTCTTTTAATTTTACCCTTTAAACCGAGTTCTTTGTTATCAATCTTAACACCTTGTTCTTCAGGTACCTCGCATCTGGCATGTGCATGCAAGATGTTGCTATTAGCTTCAGGGTTGGCATCTCAACGGTGGCGACCATTGTCCATCACGTATGCAGGCTGCTGTGGAGAACACTGCAACCTTTATACCTAAAGGCACGCATTTAGCCACTACACATGGAGGCTGTTTATTACCAGCACTGCTTCCATCGAACAAATGTTTTTTCACACGCTAAGAGCAATTTTTTTCTTCACTAAGGTGCTGACAACTGAAGCCTGGCACGAGGTAGCCGAAGGATTCCAGGAAAAGTGGAATTTCCCTCACTGTGTGGGTGCTGTGGACGGCAAGCACGTTCAGATACAAGCTCCTCCTAATTCAGGCAGCTTGTATTACAACTACAAGGTTATTAACGTAGTAGGTCATACTTTCATAACATGCGCTTATAGTCTTATTTTATCACAGGGCACATACTCCATCGTCCTCATGGCCGCTGTTGACCGCAATCTGAAATTCATATGCGTTGATGTTGGGACGTATGGACGTCAAAGCGATGGTGGCACATTGCTTCTCGCTTTGGAAAATCGCTGGAAGAGGGCTTGCTCGGCCTCCAACCTCCGAAGCAGCTGCCTGGCACAAACATCGTTGCTCCTCACGTTTTCGTCGGAGATGAAGCGTTTCAACTTCATCCGGATTTTCTGCGGCCTTATTCTGGGAGATGCCAGGATGAAAACAAGTACATCTTCAATTACCGCCTAAGCAGAGCCAGGTATCCAAAAGCACAAAATTTACCCTTGCTTATGTTCCATATTTTTTACTTAAATTTTCAGGAGGTGTGTTGAAAATGCTTTTGGAGTGATGGTCTCCCGATTCCGGATTTTTCGGCGTGCCATCAATCTGCGTCCGCAAAATGCAGAATACGTTGTCATGGCATGTTGCGTCCTACACAACTTCTTGCGTGATGACGTGATCTACATGACGGTGAACTATGTCGACACTGAAGATGCATATGGCAACATAACCAGTGGCCAGTGGCACACCACCCAGGACATTGGCACCTCAGCCATGTTCAGTCTGCGACCTCCAACTGGGCACAATTATACAAGAACATCAGCGGAAACAAGAGAACCTTTCTGCTCATACTTTGTGAGAAGGGAGGGTTCTGTGCCTTGGCAACGGGCATCTGCTGGTCTGCGGACGTGAGAGACAAAAGAAGTACCCACCAGGACTTTGCTGGGTGTGCTGTATGCTAGCCGATTCTTGTTTGTTGTATGACACAGTAACACTTCTCAGAAATAATTAGTGTAAATAAGAACATGCATTTATGTGGTTCGCTATTGAAATGCGAGCACGAAAGGTGAATTTGGTACTTGGTGTACTCCTCCTGTTTGAAGGAATAGTGTCTCATATTATGTGCCACTTTGCTGTCGAATTAAATGTTTAACAGTGCACACCAGTTGTATGTTTTATTCGACTTCCATGTTGAACTTTTTCGTTCAATAATTTTTTATGACATTGTATATTTTTGCATGTTACGGCCTGACCACTGGATTTGCTACTTACCGCACCACTCCCTACACCCCCCCCCCCCCAGCTTCCCTTTGTGATATGCTCAGCTAACAGGCAAAAGGGAAACCATTTCTTTCTTTTTTATAAGGTTCAATTGCTTTCCTTTGTTGTGATGTCACTGAACTGCAAACTGACAAAGTGTATTTTTCATTTTTTGTTGCTTCAGTGTGGTTACAAGTTTTGAAAGATGTAAAATACAAAAGGAGGTCCCATAGTCAAAGGCTGTATTGGGACCTCTGGTAAAGGTTGGGGGGTCAGAGGAATTACTATATGGCAGCAAATTAAAGCAATATCATGACATTAACATACAGGTCAAAAATCATAACAAATATAAGAGAACAACTTGAGCGGAAGTAAACAAAAAAGAAGAAAAAACAAGTGAAGGAAAAGGGTGCGAGTATGTACGTATGTATAATTAACTACAGACAAATGACAAGCATAACAAAAAAAACATGTATGTATTCCAATACAGAGCCACATCAATTACACAAAAGAAAATGAGCAATATTTATAAAACAGCAAAGGTGCCAATCTAGAAAAAAAGTGTCAGAACAATGTGGTACACAGTAAGAAAGAATTGAAAGGAGACTTAACAGTTACTGAACGATTTCACAGTTTCTATGTTGTACTTATCTGTTGTACCAAATCTTTTATTGCACTCTTGCCTTTTATGCATTTCAGATGAGTGTAACTGTACTAATCGTCATCTTTAACAAGAAGATTTGGATACTTGCCCGTGCTGTATGATGCAACAATATTTTGGAGTTCTAACCGCAGGTGCTGCTGCATATGCTTAGGAGTTTCTTTCATTGACGGAACAAGGGACAACACAAAATGGGTAACGTCGTCCATTGCCTGGCTTGCTGCGAGGGCACCCCTTATGGCATCAATTCTCAAATCTATTTCCTCGATTTCTTTCATTGTTTTCTGTTTCTTTCGTGCCCGTCTCTCTGTCCCCTCAGGCAAGGCCACGGATGACTCTTTGCTTGTGGATGAGGTTGCTTTAGGGGAGCAGCCAGGCGACGGAAACATTTCCTCAAAAATCTCCTCGTTTTCACCATGATCTTCAAGGATAACAGGTGTTTCCTCTGCTGCGGTGCTGTCATATGTATAATTATGTTCATCTGGGGAAATGTTGCTGTGGCTCCTGTGTAATATATACGTGCAGCTTGTGGTCTCCCCGCGACGCTCACGGCGCGCACGCTCCGATTCCGCGCGCCGGACGACCACCGCGGGTTCGGGCACTCCGAGCCGCCACGCGTGCAGGGCACCGCGCGCCCGCGCCTACTCCGGCCCGCTCTGTGTGCCGACGCACAGCTGCTCGCGTACGCGCCCCGCCAGCCCCCAGCTTAGGGGAAGACGAGACCGCGCGCGCAGCAAGGGAGACCCTAGGCAAATCTATCGAGAAGTCACAAAGATCATTTATTAAGGTTGGACTCAATACAAACATCAGTTTTAACGTCACGTCCGAATCTGAATCTAATTACACAAAATATGGCCGAATGGTCGCCGGTGGCCACTAACGGCGCACCGCGACAGAGAGAGAACAAAGAAACGACGAACAAAGAACAAAGAATCCGAGCTGTAAGAAGTTGCCTATCCTTCGGTCAGCGCCTGCCATCGCGCGCCCCACAGCAGAGAAAAGGGAAATAGAAAGAAACGACAGACGAACAGACGGGGCACGATCGGCACACGCTGCCTCAGGACATCGAGACGACGGAAGAGTGCGCGCGCGCTCGCCGAGGCCGGGACCCCGACGAACCGAAGTAACCATCGGCCGGCGGCGGACAGAGGGGGACACGTACGCACCTTCAGACGCCCCGATGTGGTCTCCCCCGGGCCCCGTCTTGCGCGCGCTTACCCGGAGTGCACGCAAGCAGGGCCCGAATCCCACTAAAATGTTAGCCTATGGGGAAAGCCTGTTGACCTTCGCGTGGGCGGGATGACAGCAGAGCGACAGTGTTTTATGACCCGCTGCCACCCCGTCCAGGCAAGGAAGAGGGGGACACGGAGCCCCCCCGGCAATACAACGCAATGGCCTCCACACAACCACAATGATCGCGAGAGCCTGAAAAACGCCGCGAGAGCCAGAAACACCACAAGCTTAATAATGTGCACTCGTACCTTCATACATTCAGTTGCTCTTACCGGCGTGGTTCAAACAAATGCGACATGAAGCGCAGCCTTTCCATCTATGGCCAGTTGTTGGATTTTGTTTTCTTTGTAGCAGCTGAGCCTCTCCTTTGCTCATCTTTGACATCTTTCAGTTTTCGCGGAAATGTGTCCTTTAGGTTTTTCCATCTGCTCTGTATTTCATCCATTCATCGCCAGCCACGCGATGGCAACGGGGCTTTTCATCAGCCTGCCGATCTTCTTCGTCACAATATATATATATATATATATATATATATATATATATATATATATATATATATATATATATATATATATATATATACACACGCACGTATATGTAAACAAGACGAAAGGAAGTTATCCGAGGGGCCCGATTGTTATTAGTCATGTCATGAGAAGCCAACAAACACTGACACCAAGGACAACCTAGGGGCAATTACTTGTGCTTAATAAATGAAATAAAAAAACGATAAATTGGAAAATTAAAGTGGATGAAAAAACAACTTGCCGCAGGTGGGAAACGAACCCACAACCTTCGCATTTCGCGTGCGATGCTCTACCAATTGAGCTACCGCGGCGCCATTTTCCCATCCACTTTCTTGGGTATTTATGTGTCCTAGTAGAACCCTGGGAGGGTTAGCCAGCGCCACCACCCGGTAGCTCAATTGGTAGAGCATCGCACGCGAAATATAAATATAAATCACGGTAACCTTATGTTTACCATTGTAGTGTACGGATTGGCAGCCTCTAAATACAGAGAAATTTCCACAATTATATGCATAACAAGCAACGTCATAGTAATTAACTTTATAATTATTAACTATAGGTGGCTGCAGCAAATGAGTATTTTGGGGGCCGTCCTCGACAGTTCCTGTTCCAACGAACAAATTTCGAACAGCGGAGTTCATGTGGGAGCTACGCGAACAATTCCCCTTGGCACGCTCCTTGAAACGGAAACTCGCTGGAAAAAGAGCGTCAGTGTCGTCGATTTTAACCTTCCGTTGCAAACCGCCGCAATTTTCGACCAGTCACCACGAGTTAAATAAGGGACAGCGGACCAATCGCCGTGGCCGGCACCACCCTCTTTGTCCCGTTATCGATTTTTCAGTGCAGTGGCTCGGCCCCATCAAACCTCTCTCCACTTGAGCGTGCTCCTCGCCTCTTGTCAGTCAATTGTATAAGACAAGCCGCTCAGCGTAGGCAATGTTATTCGTTTTTGAAGCAAACAAAAGTGACCTCCTTTGAACGAGGAGAGCGTTTGATTGGTCTGTTCATACAAATGTGCGGGTGACCGCCCGATGCTTACGTAGGCGGTGACGTAAATTCCGGATTCACCGGAATTAACAAGGTGGGACCGAATTCTCCAGCTTGCTGAGCTCACGAAGCCGCACCGTGCCGCGACGGCCGCTAGGCCTAACGAGGCCTAGACGCGCTAGGGAGCAGAGATAGAGGCTACGCCTAACGGCTGTGCCCAGACGACCTCGTGCAACATGGAGGTTGTAGAAGGTACGGAAATTGATCCCGACGAGTTGAAGATTCCGGGACAGTGGTTTAAAGCGAAGAGGAGCGGAAAAGTAGCACCAGCGGAGTTGGAAGAAGGCGGCCACGTCGCCGGGAACCGAGGCATACGGGAGCGTGCTGCGCAGCGACGCGAGGGAAGAAGAAAGGCAGAGAAGTCGGTGGAAAGGCAACATACCAGAATTCCGCCCGACTACGAGAAGATAATTATGAGACCTCAAGGGGGACTAGAGAAATTACTCCAACTCGGCGGAGCTTTCGTGGCTGACGCAATCAGCGCGGCGGCCGAGACAAGTGACAGAGGTGTGAACGACATCATCACGTTCAACACGAAGCAACAATCGATCCTCATTGCTACAAAGGACAAAACGACGAGAAATAAGTATGCAGCGATCAGAGAACTGACGATAGGCAAAGAAAAGGTGAACGTCAACGCATACGTGGCGGCGCCAGAGAACAGCGGAAAAGGCGTCATATACGACGTACCTCTATTCTGGACTGAAGACGAAATCAAAGAAAGAATGGAGTACTTCAGTGCGAAGAACCCCCCAATCCTAGGAGTGCGAAGGCTGGGCAAGGGAACGAAGGCCGTACTTATCCTCTTCGAAGAAAGCACAGTTCCGAGGCAAGTGTACCTGTCGCCCACGCCAACGAGATGCGTCCTGTACAAGAAAAAGTACGAGGTATGCTATGCGTGCGGTCGATTGGGACACAGATCGGACGTGTGCCCAAACCCGGACAACAAAAAATGCCGAAGATGTGGGGAAGAAAACCCGCAGGAGGACCACCAATGCGAAGCCAAATGCCAGCTCTGCGGGAAAGAGCACCCACTCGGCGACAAGAGATGCAAAGAGCTGTACAGAACACCGTACGAAATCAAGAAAAAAATCTGGGAGAAGAAGAAAGACAAGCAGGAGGAGCTGAAGACCCAACAACGGCAACCCCCTGCGGACGGAGCTGAGAAACTCCCCAAGGAGGACTTCCCCAAGCTGGAAGGAAACAACCAAGGAAACTTGCTGACCCCCGGTTACCAGGAGACCAGGGGACGCAGGAGATCGAGATCCAGGGACCCAAAGGACCCATGGGGCAAGGGACGAAGCAGAAGCAGGGATCCAAGCAGAGAGCCCAAACAAGTAAGCTTTGTAGAAGGGTCCTCCCAGGCCAAAGATGATAAGGACAGAGAAATAGAACAGTTAAAGAAAAAAGTAGCGGAGCTACAAGGGCTCATAAGTAACCTTATGAAAGCGCAAAAAGAAAAAGAGAAGGCAACATCCCCCCCTCCCCGCACACAACCCGCACAACCCAAGCAGGTAGCCCAACAAACCACTCCCCCAACACCCAAGCAAAGTGAAATGGAAGGAGAGAAAATGGATGAATCAGAAACAGTCAGGAGACCCCCACTTAAACGAAAAGGAGATAACGAAACAGACATGTGGGCAGAACTAAAGAAGGAATGCGAGGCGAATAGGAACGCAATGAAAACGATACAAACAGAACAAAGAGACTTCATGGCACAGGTCATGACTGCACTCAGCCAGATACAAAAAAATATAAACCAAAGATTTGAAAGTATAACAGCAGAACTACAGGCACAGAGAACTGAACTACAAACACAAAGAACCGAGCTGGTTGCCCTTGCGGAGCGACAGAAAAACTTAGAGGACTCCTTTACCCAAATCCAATATGGCCAGAAACGCACGAATTAAGTCTATCATTTGGCAATGGAACTGCCGAGGGTTCCAACGCAAGCGAGCGCTACTGCAAAACTACATCGATACACTAGAAGAAAAGCCGCTAGCAATAGCGCTGCAAGAAACCGGTAAATTAGCATCCCTCCCAGGATATCAGGCGTTTCACAGTGATAAGGGGGAAAAATCGAGGGTAACAACCCTAGTGAAAAGAAACGTAGCAACAATCGAACACGAGATTCAATCCAGGGACACAGAAGGAGTCTTAGTGGAGATGCTTACGGGTAGAAAAGAAGAGCCCAGCCTATTTCTACTAAACATCTACTCAAGTCCTAGACAGAAAAAAGTCAGGTTTAGGGCCATCTTCCGCAAAGCCCTGAAAGCAGCAGGAAAGAACCCTCTATTCATAGTAGGAGACCTAAACGCGTTGCATGAGGAATGGGGATACAACAGAAGGGATGGCAAGGGAAGGCAGCTGTGGGAGGACATACAGGAACTGAACCTCTCACTACACACCGACCCAGGAAACCCAACTAGAAAAGGAAACAGCGTCACCGCAGATACTACACCCGACCTAACACTCTCCAAAAACACCAAAGCAGTAACGTGGGACAATACAGGACAAGACTTAGGCAGCGATCACTACATAATTGCCACCACATTAATGAAGGGAGTAAAGGAAAAACGACTAAAACAGCCAAAAGTTACAGAATGGGATAGATTTAGAAAGCGGCGAGAGGAATCTCCAACCACAATCATCACAGATCTAAGAGAATGGACAGACACACTTAAAAAACACGTCACCGAAGCAACGGTTACTTTAGAAGGCCAAGACGCTCCACTTATAGCAGACAACAAGCTATTGCACATGTGGGAAGCAAAGGGTAGTCTAGAAAGCCGGCTCAAAAAACAGAGATGGAACCGGAATCTAAAAAGAAGAATAGCCAGACTAAATCGAGAGATTGAAAAATACGCACTGCAGCTATGCGAGCAAAACTGGTGTAGCACATGTGATGACATGGAAAAAGGTATGAGTTTAGCAAAAACATGGAACATCCTAAGACACCTGCTAGACCCAACCCAATCAAAGTCGCAGACAAACATAAGGCTAGCCAAAACACGACATAAATACGACGGAACAGACGAGAGCTTCATGGAAGAGATCAAACAAACATACATAGGAAGCGTGACTCGCACCAGCCTACCAGAGTATGGGGGACCCCTAAATGAGGAGCTAGATGCACCCATAACAGAGGCAGAAGTGAGAGGGGAAATAATCAGACTTAAAACGAAATCGGCCCCAGGCCCAGATGGAATAACAAACAAGATGCTGCGGAACCTAGACGATGAGTCGATCACAGCTATAACCAAATACATTCTACAGGTATGGGAGAAAGGCGAACTCCCGAAACAATGGAAAGAGGCTAGCATCATACTAATCCCCAAACCGGGCAAGCCCCCTAAGCTAGAGAATCTCAGGCCGATCTCCCTCACATCATGCGTAGGGAAATTAATGGAGCATGTAATCCAGACAAGGTTAACCCGATTCATGGAGGGAAATGAACTATGGCCGAATGAGATGGTTGGATTCCGACCGGGCTTAAGTACCCAGGACGTGATGCTGCGGCTTCAACACGACATCATAAACTCAAGATCAAGAGATATAAAAGCAATCCTAGCTCTAGACCTCAAGAAAGCCTTTGACAATGTCAAACACG
This sequence comes from Dermacentor albipictus, assembly GCF_038994185.2. Lineage (NCBI taxonomy): Eukaryota > Metazoa > Arthropoda > Arachnida > Ixodida > Ixodidae > Dermacentor > Dermacentor albipictus. The sequence goes on along the minus strand of NC_091827.1, from coordinate 94,146,467 downwards.
AGGCAATCCTGACAGAAATGCAAGAAATAGGTGTAGGATGCAGAACCTACAACTATATAAAGAACTTCCTGACAAACAGGACGGCAAAGATTAGATACCAGGATTTGGAATCGGAAGAAATAGAACTGGGAAACAGAGGTACCCCGCAAGGATCTGTACTCTCCCCACTCCTCTTCAATCTGGCTATGAGGGGCCTCCCGGCTAAACTCAGGAAAATAGAAAATTTAAACTTCAGCATGTACGCAGACGATATAAATGTTTGGATACACAAAGGTAACGACGCGGAAATAGAAAACAAACTGCAAACAGCCGCGGACACAGTAATCGAGTATGCAGCAACTAGGGGACTTACTTGCTCACCAGAAAAATCGGAACTCTTAATGTACAATCCCAAATCATTAAGGCTGAAAAGAGACAGCGATCTCAACATCACGGTTGGGGGCAAACCAGTACCCAAAGTAGATAAGATAAGAATATTAGGACTTTTCATCCAAAGCAATGGATACAACGACGAAACCATAAGGAAACTGGAAGGTTATGCAGCACAAGTCACCGGGATATTCAGAAGAATAGCTCTCAAGGGGAGAGGGCTAAGAGAAAGAAGCCTAGTTAAGCTAGTACAAGCGTACGTCATCAGCAGACTTAGCTACGCCACACCATACCTTAACATCCGGGCTTCAGAAAGAGACAAATTAGACTCGATCATCAGAAGATGCTATAAACGAGCACTCGGACTACCCATAAGCACCTCTACTGAGAGACTCCTAACAATGGGAATTCACAATACTTGGCAAGAAACAGCCGAAGCAGTTAAAACCGCCCAACAGGAAAGACTCAGCCAAACATATACAGGCAGAGCTATCCTGAACATGGTGGGGCTGCAGACAGACAGAGGCATGCAAAAGAAACGTGACATCCCAAGAGAAATCAGAGAACAGCTAAGGATAGACCCACTTCCCAAAAACATGCACCCCACCTTCAACAAAGAAAGGAGAGAAAAGAGAGCCGAAGCACTGGTCAGACGCTTCAGTGAAATAGATAGGGAGATAGTGGCGTACACGGATGCGGCCAGCGGCAAACTGGGTGCGGCAGTAGCCTCAGTGGTTGATGGCCAAGGTGAAGCAGTCTCAGCAGCAACAATACGCAGCCGCAATCCGGAAGCAGCGGAAGAAGTAGCAATCGCGCTTGCCTGTGTCGGGACCAAGGCGAGCTACATAATAAGCGACAGCAAAACAGCCATCCACAATTACGGAAAAGGCAGAATCGCACCAGAAGCGATACGAATACTAACAGGAAAGAAAATTAACAGAAAAATCAGCCTCGTATGGGCACCAGCTCACACGTCGGTCCCAGGCAACGAGGCGGCACACTTCCTAGCCCGAGATCTCTACTTCCGGGCAGGAACAGAGCCGCCCGCTTGCAAGGAACTAGACGAGAGACTACAGACCTACACAGAAATAATTGAAAACTATAAGCTTCAGCGTAGAACTGTCCCCCCTCCGGACAAGGAGCTCGGAAATAGAGAGGCGAGAGCCTGGCGCAGACTGCAAGCAGGAAACTACATAAATCCAGTATGGGCGTCACACGTACTGAAAGACGACGATATAGACGATAAATGTAAGAGATGCTGGGAGAGGGGGACCCTCGACCATATAATCTGGCAATGCGTAGACTCCCCAGGTGTCAAGGAAGGAATAAATAGTAGAGAAGCCTGGGACACCCTTCTGCAAAGCGCGGACCCCGCCATGCAGAGGAGAGCCATCCATCTGGCGGCAGAGGCCGCGAAGAGTCAACAACTCTTTGCCTGCATCTAGTCGCGGAGACTCCCACCCCTGTCCCTAGGCCTGCGCGCCAGGGACAGGGAGTAGGGGGTCTCCTTCTCTGATGGAAATAAAAGTTTTTGGAACGGAACGGAAGGAGATCGGAATAAAAACATTTTGGAATAGTTTTACGTTATAGGGCCCCTGGTTTCGATTTCAAGGACCTTGCCAAAGGGGAATAATTGTTCGCGTAGCTCCCACATGAACTTCGCTATTCGAAATTTGTTCGTTGGGATAGGTAGTATCGAGGACGGGCCCCAAAGTACTCACTTGCTCTTGCCACCTGTTATTGACAATTAGAAAAGAAATTACCGTAACTTCGATAATTACGCGCGTATTTGCGGAAATCGCTCTGTATCTAGAGGCTGTCATTCCGTACGCTCGAATGGTAAACATAACGTTAGCGTGATTTATATTTTTGTAATTTTAAAAAATTTGGCACAGCTACAAAAAAACAATACTAAGCTGTAGCTGAAATTTGGGGGATAAAAAAGAAACTTGAAAACAAACAGAACTGTGCAATGCATGCTGGAGTAGACTACGGCAGTTTTAGCATTCATCATCATCATCATCATCATCATCAGCCTATTTCATGTCCACTGCAGGACCAAGGCCTCTCCCTACGATCTACAGTTACCCCTGTCCTGCGCCAGTTTAGCATTATGAGACAAGAATTGTACAGTACTTATTAGACAGCAAATGAGTAGCCAATATACTGGTTGAGAGTAACGGATGTGGAGTCGGACTGATATTCACTGTAAATTCGTCATCAGATGGAAAGAGCACATAATTGGCACTCTGGATTTAACGATCGCTGCCAAGGGGAGGGAAACATGGTCAAGGACAGCCGAGGCCATGGTAGCATGGTACTGTTAAGAAATCTGCTGGCATAGTATGGAGTCAATTTACACAAGGCAGGATAGCTAGATATCACTGTTACCTTAAATGTTTTCGGCACAACAGAACCCCCTGTTTGTATAAAAATTATGAGTAAGCTGGGTTTTTAAGGTATGCAAAAGTTGTCACAACTCTGTTATTTTTTATTTATTTGAATATGTTCTTGGTTGCACAGTACCTTGCACCGTCAGCTCCCCTTCACATCACCCTCTTTCATTGTTTCCAGTTTTTTAAACAACACTTCCTTTGCCACTTCCCCAAGCCACGGCATTTGTCGTTTGCTTGCCATATATATTTGTGACAACTTGGGTCACTGGGTATATACACAAATAGACAACCTGCTGCTGATTACTTTAAGGCATAGTAGACAACTTCGGCACAGGCTATGTGCAACTGGATATGTGCTCATTCTTGGGTAATCCCCCGAAATGGATGCGCCACCGTGACACACGGGGTACGAAACCTAAAACGCATTTAGATGCGTATGTCTCTGTGCATACACCTGTCACTACTGGACCTTCTACACATGTTTTATCACATTGCCTCTTTGCAGATTAGCTCAAGATTGCCCGCCATAAGTTCAAGCACATGTTGGGACTAGCAATCGTGCATCCATTTTCCAGCCCATGACCATGTGCATTGCACATGGTACCCAAGAAGACTCCAGGTGTCTGGTGCTTGAACGAGACCTACCAGCGTTTGATGCCACCGTCCCTAACCGCTAGCCGTTGCCCCTCAAAGAATGCTTCGCAGCAGCACTCCACGGAGCTGCTATCTTCGACAAAACCTCTCTCATCCTCTCAGCAACATTTTTCCCTTGAGAAGAATCACACATCGCCTTCTTCTTTGACCCAGAGATATAACAGCTACAGGCAATAATGCTGTGCTCGAATGGATTGCTACAGCTGGAACCTCACCAACTCGGGCATGACAGTTATACTTCAACACTGTATCATAGACTGTATTGGATCTGCAGGTTTGATCGTGATAACCATTACAGTGCATTAAAAAGAGGGTGCATGGAGGAGAGCTACCGATTATATATCTTTAACACAATTCCTTGCTACCTGTTTTCGTGAGGTTGCGCACACTTACATGCATTTTATTAACAATAAAATTTCATTTGCAGACAATCTAAACACATGTTTATTGAAGCTATTCCTTCCTTGACCTAATTCAATAATAGCCAGCTTTAGCAGCTGCAAATCAAGCTGACTTCAGAAGACTGCTGATTTTCAGTCACTAGTAGCGTATTGCTGGGTTAATTTCCTGGTTGCGCATGGAATGCTTCATGCTTAAAAAATAAGCTGTTTAAAGAATTCTTGGAATAATATTAGGACAGGCAACTCTAACTGAGTCATCACTGCTTTTGTCGCAAAATGTGGCAATGAGCTAGGCAGATGCTGTCATGACAGCGTAGTGTTTAGGTTGTACGAGTACAGAAGAAACAAAGTTGTAGTTGTGAAGTCGAAAGCCCTATTTTTACAGCCTTTCTTTATACTGCTGACATCAGAGAGCTTTAGATTAGTTTACGCGAGCACCATGCGTAAACAAGCACTCTGTTTCGGTATTTCTGGCACCCATATGGTTTGGATAACCAAGCAGCACACGAGTCGCTTGTGTCCTCTTACCCAATACTATTATTTTCATTGCAAAGCAACCAATATCGCATTAAGTCTGATCAACCTGCATCAATGTGGTAGAAATGTTTAAGCACTTAAGGTGGGTTGAGTGTTTAAAGCACTTCACCACGCCCTTGGCCACTAGACTTGTGCTTTCCAGTATTACTTGCTAATCAACGCTGGAGGTGTTTACATTCTTTTTCTGTTCTGTAAGATTAGTTTGACAGTATTAATAAAATTGTTAACCTGAAGGTGTGGGCTGTTGTATTGGCCATGTGATTCTAAAACTGTTAGGTCTGACGCTGTCAAAACATTTGGCAACTTTAATAAGCTTCAGCTCACTACATATATGTATTGCGGTCGGACCATTTATTTGTGAAAATAAAAATACCGGGAAAGAGAGAGTTCGAGACCACCTGAGATTATAGTAAAGCGGGCGGCGCAGTATCTTGAGGGTAACGAGGACATCAAAGCTGGAACTAGCGCTGCTATACAACCTGTCACGGCAATACACTGTTTGCTTCATCGCATTACACAAATGTATTGCGGTGAAGTTATTGGAGACATATATACACTTCATTAGTCCCAACTTTGCACAGAACCCTGCGTTCCATTGCTAAAACTAAGAGCGCGATAAATGGGCAGAGATGCAGCTGAACATCATAGGGTACAGTATTAAGCTCCACCTCACTGGACAATCGCTTCTTTACAGAGGAAAAAGCTCTAGGACACTGGTCCAGACAGGCTTCGGCACTCAAGGCCTTAAGGGCTTTGCTCAAGTTTTTCAGGACAGGCGAATTGTGCGACCGCCTTTGAATGTTGTAGCGCGTAGTTTCGCGTTCCTGTGTGAATTTTCTGGTTTCCATGTTTTTCCCTCTTCTTCTTCTTTCTCCTTTTATTCCCTTTACCCCTTTCCCCAGCACAGGGTAGCCAGCCGGTACTTACACTGGCTAACCTACCTGTCTTTTCTCCCCTTTGTCTCCTCCTCCTCCTCCACCTCACTGTGTTTATTGTGCCATTAGTACCAATAATCTGTAACATCTACGCTACATTTTAGTTCGTGGAATTCTGGCAGACCATGTGATGTCACCAAAGCTCCGTAAGTTCACAGCACTACGCGATAATTGTCGTAAAGCCTACGATAAAATTTTTTAAATCACATGAAGTCACAGATGGCGCACTAGCGCTGAACACGATTGAAAACATGCGCTGCCCCATTTCAAGGACGCGTGAACAGTTGTGAGCAAAAACCACCTTAAGCATTATTGGCCTCGAGCTCCACCACTGGAAAAGCTGACGCCACCGTCGGCGTGACGTGCTAGGAGGGATCCAGTGGACATAGCGGCCGCGTCGGCTGCTTCGGGAGCGCGGAAGCGAGCTGAAAACGTTTGAATTCCCTCGTACGCTGCGGTCCTAATTTAGTGGCGAAATTTTCCCGCTTCGAGTGTCTCCTTTACAACGCTTGAAAGCACTACAATAGGAAGTGGCTGCCTTTGAAGGCGCGCAACATGGTAGGCTACTGCTCGGTGTCGCAGGGCCGGACGCACGTAACGGAGGCCGGTGTCAGCCTTATTCACACGTAGCCGCCGGACAAGAAGCTGCGTGAAGCTTGGCTCGCGAAACATAAAACCGGCAAACAGTCATCGGCTACAACTCGGGTATGCAGCAAGCACAGACGCGAGGAAGATTTCTGCTACGACGCCCGGTCTGCGATGTTCTGAAAACGCGCACTGAGACGCTCGCCCGAGTCTGCTGCACGACTAACGTCATGATGGTTTGGTCTATCAACTTTTCAATGATATAGATACAGGCAAGTTCAGTGGAGTGGAAAGGCAGCGGTAAGAAGCGCATTTAAAAAAAGCATGGCATATGGTCATGTTTGTTCTATGAAATAATGCACTGGATCACAAAAAAAGGAGCAGCGGTAAATTGCACGCTGAGAACACCGATAAACATACAGTGCGACGCAACTCGAGAAATAATATTGAAAGATCAAAGAATTTAGAAGAAAAAAAAAGATTGAATCGTCGCGACGGCACATCACAGTCCCCTCCCCGTAGGCGTCGAAGTCTCTACAATGAAATTATTTTTGAACAGCTCTGATAGCTCCCACGCAACAATGGTTGCTTGTGTACTGTCAAATGCTCATATTCTGCGGCCTAAAGCTCATGGCACGGTGCGAGAACGCGCGCGCGGTGAAAGCGAAACAGTGTGCGGACAAGCATGCAGACGCGCAGTCGGTCGCTGCGAATCTGTGCGATCGCTGCATTGAGGCTTCTTTCTATTACGCTCCATTTAGTTATACAAACACTGTAAGAACATATTTCACATAGCTTGCTCTCAGCGTTTACCTACCTTTCACGCAAGAAGCGGGTTCGAAAGACTCCATCGCGGCGACCGCGCGCAGTGGCGTTCACTGTACGTATTCGGTAAAGAGATAGCCTCTGTAAACGATTCTGTGCTTTCAGTTTGTCCAAGATTATTATTTAGACAGTAAACAACTTCTCTCGTTTCGAAAGTACTCACAGAAATGTCCGGGAGAGCTCGCGCGTGGTGTTTTCAGTGAGCGCTGACAGCAAAACCTATGAGGAGCGCGCCGCGTGATCCCTCATACTGCGCCAGCGAGGCGCTTCCGATAGATGGCGACTCCGTCACTCCACGCCGCCAATATTGCTTACGTAACGTAAGTCGTGGTGAGAAACCCGTACAATACCTCTGCCTACGACACCCGTCAAGTAAAGGTGCCTGTGCGATGTGATCACGCTGGCAAAAAGGGCGAACACGGCGACGCTGCTAAACAGCTCCGGTTCGACAGTTGCATTGCCGAGGCGCTACGCTCGATCGTCAGCACCACTGAATTCTTCAGAAATACGGGTCCCACACCACCTGAGTTCACCGACACCAAAAGCTGACATGTCACACCACTACTACTGCATGACTTTTCGCCAACAAATACAGAACCCACACGGAGACATCATACGACCAGCGGTCGGCGTGGACCGGAGATTCAACACCCCACATGGCGCCACGGTATGAACTGGTTTCACCATCGCACCATCTCAAGTGTTCCTAAACGATCCTGTCCCTAGTCACCTAGGATCAGGTCACGTGAGGGATTTTTGTACGACATTTAGACGCACGCCTCTCCTTCACACTGACTTGGTCGCCTGCTGCACCGCACGTGTTTGCTCAAGGTTTCGTACCGTGTCTGTGTATGCACGTTTCATTCGAAGGACATGTGCATGATGTGCTCGCTTCGATCTGCCTTTAAGAAGACCTGTGCGGTTGACGACTATTTTTGTGGGTGCAATGTGGCAAAAGGGCAGTGTCTGCTTAGCCATGTAGGTGGCGCTGAGCAGTTAATCGGAGACGACGGCGTATGTGCCACCGGGAAAATCGTCGGCGCATACGACACGTGTTCGCTAAAGTCATTTTTGCTGTTTCCAATGAAGAAGACGACGTTTTCGAACGCACATGTGCGAGCGCGTCGGCTCCCGTTTCTACAAACCTTTTGGACCAGATTTCTTGCCTCAACCCACAGGAACTGTGCATCAATCGACGCAGTTTACTGCACGGAACAGGCGGCTACGGAAATCTTACCGGTGGGTGGATTTTTCGGACTTTTCCGAGACTTTTCCACCGCACGCCACGTTGGCGCGCAGCTACGCCTAACGAGCCAAACCATACGGGGCGGTCGGGCAGGCGTCGAGCCTAGGCCCAACGCGTCGTCGAGCTAGAAAATGGCCTCCAACCCCAATACCTCGGTTGTAGAAGGCATGGAAATCAATCCGGAGGAAGCGGAGTGCTCAGGCTGGATCGAGGTCGTGAGCAAGAAGAAGAAACTTGCCGAGCGGTGTGATCCTAACGCGCCCACGTCAGCGAAAGGAAGCGGTAATGGCGGCGCCCGCAATGCCGCACCGCAGAAGGTATTGAGACGAGTAGTGGAAGCTTCCAGAATCGCGAACCTTCCTAGGAATCACTTTAAGACCATTATAAGGCCTCGTGGGGGGCTGGATGTTAAGAAGACGGACCTTATTATTTTCAAGCGTGCGCTCGCCAAGGTGGCTTCCCTAACAGCGGAACAGGTGTTCGACGACACGTTGTGCACGAACCCCTTCCAGAACATTCTCGTGGTTGCCACGCCGTTCGAGGCGAACGCGCGCGCCTACGCCAAGGTTCAGCAGATTTGTATGGCAAGTGTCGTCATAGAAGTGGCGGCCTACGTGGCTGCGTCGGACGACACATGTAAAGGAGTGATCCGCGGAATCAACGTGGACATCAGTGACGCAGAACTGACGGAGATGATCGTCAACCGGAGAAACCCCGGCGCACTGGGGGTTCGAAGAATCAAGAAGACAACAACAGTGATCGTGTTGTTCGACGGACACAAGGTCCCCCTAAACGTCGTATGTGATGGTGTTCGCTACCCTTGTTCCTTGTATCGAAGACAAGTAGACGTTTGTTATGCGTGTGGAGAACTGGGCCACAGGTCCGACGCTTGCCCGAAGGGCGAAGACCAGGAAAAATGCCGCGGATGTGGCATGCTCACACCATCAGAGGATCATCAATGTGATCCCAAGTGCGCCATCTGTGGTGGGGCACACCAAACGGCAGACCGCAAGTGCAAACAGCGCTTCCAGGTGCCATACATCGTGCGCCAAAGACGGCGGCGCCGCAGGCGCGCACAGCACGCGCAGCGGGCGGCAGGACCGCGTGGCTTCGACACAGCTAGCGGCGGAGAAGCAATGGCGGGAGAGAAACCCTTCTACTCCCCCCATCGCAACATATCGGCATCTAGAGGACGCTCCCGCTCCCGATCCAGAGGGCGATCCAGCAGATCGCGCTCTCGCTCCAGAGGGCGCGACAATAGCAGCAGACGCTCCCTTTCGAGAGGACGATCGGGTTCCAGGGTCCGAATCCAGGAACCAATGTCCTGGGCAGACAAGGCCAGGATGAGCATCTCAAGCGGCAAACAGGTAACACAGGGCATCTCGCCGGAGCATAAAAGAGAGCAATCTGAGATTTTAATGCTTAAGAAGGAAAATGCAGAGCTAAAAGAGGCACTACGAACGCTGAGGGCTGAGTTCGAGCTCTTCCGTAACTCGCGTGAACCCCGCGAAGTAGCCTTACCCATCCCAGTACAAGCAGAAGGGTCGAATAAGCGCAAAGCTATTTCCCCCCCTGCGACCACGGAAAGAGAGCCAATGCAAACTGACGAGTCCCCCGCTCAGGACCCTAAGCCAGAACCAAACATACTCGCGTCTTTGAAGGTAATTGAGGAATCGCTCACGCAGATGAGAGAGGCCTTAGCTATTCAATCTAGCACTGTCGGGCATATGGACAGTAACATCTCCCACCTAACACGTAAAGTTGGCATCCTCGAGTCTAAAATGAAAATGATAGACGCTAGCAAAATCAAAAGCATCTCCACTGGCACCACTGCAAAAGCCAAGAAAGTACAGCAGGATCCTGATAACTAGAGTCCCCTGCAGGCTCTGCTAGCTCAATAGAAATCAAAATGGCGGGACAAACCGGAAACCTAATTATCTGGCAGTGGAATTGCGCCAGCTTCTTAAGGCGCAAGGCTGCTCTATTGCAGCTCATCAAAGCACAAGCGATAATGCCGCACGTCCTGCTCTTGCAAGAAACACTTAGTGAGAAGGTAAATTTATCGGGCTACCGTTCGGTTAGCCAAAAAGGAGAAAATGGCAGAGGTATTGCCACATTCGTCAGGAAAGACACCTCTTTTCAGGATCACGAAGTCAAAATTTGTAACTCGGATAAGAAATCCGGTCTCGAGGCACAGTTAATTGAAATCATCCCCCACGGAAAATTTCGACGAAACATCTTCATTCTCAACCTGTACAGCTCTCCTTCCGCTCATAAGCATAATCTCCGCTCACTACTAAATAGGGTCGCAACCGCTGCGAAATCGCAGCCGTTAATAGTCGCAGGAGATTTCAACGCTCCCCACCCGGCTTGGGGTTATATAACACGAACAAAGAAAGGAGCCAACCTAGTTGCAGCGAGTACAGACCTAAACCTGACGCTGGTCTCGGACCCACGTTTCCCCACGAGGCTGGGAAACTCGGTCGCCAGAGACACGACCCCTGATCTCAGCTTCACTAGAAATGCTGTGGCCACGTGGTCCAACTTACAGGAGAACTTGGGGAGCGACCACTACATAATAGAACTCAGGATGGAAATAATAGCAGCTCCTCCCAAAACCTATAAGTACACAGACTGGGACCTCTTTAGGAAAATAAGAGGTGAAGATGAGGCAGTATACGACACGTTCAGTGAACTGCTTGTACAGATACATATGGATGTCGAGAAGGCCACCAAGGAAATAGTTACGGATTTTGACGCCCCAGGGATGGATGCAAGGTTAGCGCATCTCCTGGAAGCCAAGCGCTCTCTCCTCGAGAGATGGAAGACACAAAGACTCAATCGCAGGCTACGGAAAAAGATCGCGGAGCTGAATAAACTCATTGAGGAGCATTGCTCAGAACTTAATAAACAGCAATGGAGAGACGCCTGCTCGGCAGCGGATGGAAAAATGCGCAAAGGAGGCAAATGGACCCTCTTCAAACATCTCTTAGACGATGGACAATCCAAATGTAATCAGAGACTAGTCATAGACCGATTAATTAATAAGGAAAAAATGGAAGGCATCTCAGAGGCCTCCATATTTCGGAAACTAGCGAACAAATACCTTCCCATTGGCCAAAGCCCAGGTTCTCCCCTCCCTCAGTATGAGGGCGCGCCTGCCCCAGAGCTGGACGTCCCCTTCTCGGAAGCTGAGATCAGGGAAGTGCTGCACAATTTAAACGGAAGGTCTGCCCCAGGCCCCGACGGAGTTACAAACCGGCTCTTAAGAAATTTGGACGACAAAGCAATTCAAGCTTTAGTGAAGGATATAAATCAGGTATGGCAGGAAGGCGTTGTATCGGAGAGTTGGAAGAAGGCCACAGTGGTCTTAATCCCCAAGCCAGGTAAATCACCCAGCTTGGAGAACCTCCGTCCTATCTCCCTTACTTCTTGCATTAGCAAAGTAGCGGAACATGCAGTGCATAACAGGATATCGAGACATATTGAGTGCAACGAACTATTCCCGTACAATATGGTTGGTTTCAGGCCCTTGCTTTCAACGCAGGATGTCATGCTCCTACTCAAAACACAGATAATCGACTCTCAAAGCAAAGATGTAAAAGGCGTCCTCGCACTGGATCTATCCAAGGCATTCGATACAATTGCACATGACTATATCCTTCAGGAGATATCGGCCTTGAACTTAGGAGTTAAATTCTTCTCCTTCGTTGCATCCTTCCTCAAGAGCAGGACGGCGGCCATAAAGTTGAGGCAATCAGTCTCGGAATACTTCACACTCGGAAACAGGGGTACTCCTCAAGGGGCAGTTATCTCACCCCTTCTGTTTAATATAGCAATGCGCAAGTTGTCGGAAAGCCTTGCAGCAATTCCTTACGTAGGTCATGCATTATATGCTGACGATATTACAATCTGGTGTCCTGGAGGATCGGAGGCTACGGTCGAACAAGCTCTACAGGAGGCTCTGGATGTTACAGAGTCTTTCTTGAAAGGTACGGGACTGGCACTCTCGCCTGGAAAGTCGGAACTCCTGCTGTACAGACAGGCTAGACGAGGTGCTAGGGGACTCACCCCACTCGATCAGGTGCCAATTAGCGTTCGTACCAGAGATGGGCACACCATCCCGAGAGTAGACTATCAAAATACTAGGGCTTTCAATAAACTCAAAGGGATGCAACGCTAAGACTATAGCCCAACTCACCACGAAAACTGAAAACATTATTAGATTAATCATGAGAGTGTCCAACAAGAAAGGTGGCATAGGCGAGGATATACTCCTTAGGGCTCACCATGCTTTCCTCATCAGCCATGTCATTTACATAGTCGCAGCCCTCAATTGGACGAAAACAGAAATGGATAAATTAGACACGCTTATGCGCAAAAGTATCAAAAAGGTGATCGGCGTGCCAATCACGGCTAGCACAGAGAAACTCATGACATTGGGAGTACACAACACAACTTCGGAATTAATAGAAGCACAAAGATCAGCACAAGTTATTAGATTATCAAACTCCAAAGCAGGCAGAAGACTTCTGGATGCGGCCGGCCTCCGTCCTAGCTTCAATCAGGAAAATATCACGCAACTTGATATTCAGACAAGGAACTCCTTTATTGTAGACCCTTTTCCAAGAAATGTCCACCCCCAACACAATAAAGGTCGAAGGTTAGCGAGGGCTAGAGCTTTCTTAAAGAACATATCCGGAACGGAGACCTTTGTTGACGCGGCGCGACACGCCAGTGCCAACAAGTTCTCCGTAGCCGTAGTCAATGACAGGGGAGAACTCCTCTCGGCAGCCTCGCTGAAAACCTTCTCGGTCGATGTGGCGGAACAGGCTGCTATAGCTCTCGCATTACTTGACTCAAAACGCACTACGGTGTACACGGACTCCCGAGCAGCTGTTAGAGCATTCGCATCGGGATTGATAGCCAAAGAAGCAGCCAGGATTCTAAACGGCAAACACCCCTCTGACACTGTTCACCACATAGTCTGGTTCCCAGCTCACATGGGACCAGACGTATTACCGGGTCACCTGAACCCCAATGAGATAGCCCACGACCGTGCGCGAGGTTTCGTATGCCGCGACGGGATGGTGTCTCGGGGGAGTTCGGGAGAGCTCGTCCACAGTGATCCACTGGTTACCTTTCAGGAAATCACCTCTCATTACAGAGGGAATAGGCAGAGTTTTCCTTTCCCCCATCATAAGCTCAACAGGCCACAAGCTAGCACGCTTCGCATGCTCCAGACGGGGTCCTACCCCTCTAGGGGCTTTTTGAACAAGCTCCACCCAGACATCGATCCACTCTGCCCAGATTGCGGCACTGAATTTAGCTCACTAAACCACATGCTCTGGCAGTGCCCTGTGTTACAGGATTTTAATACAGAAGAAGAGTGGACGAAGGCGATCACAGACCCGAGACAGGACGTCCAGCTCCTGGCTGTCCAGAGGGCCCGTGAACGAGCGGAGAGGCATGGCCTCTCTGTTCCGACATGGGACTAGCCAGCGGCTGGGTAGGGACCTGCAGGCCCCCGCTTAGCTCCTCAGGACCACAATAAAGTCATTTGCTGCTGCTGCTGCTGCTGTTTCCAACGAAATATCTGCTACAAATCCGTGTAGACTCTGTTGGTGAGTGGCGACCACAGACGTACTTCCATCGGCGCTGTGCGGAAATACGCAGAATATTTCGCCGCACAGCGCAAATACGACATGCGAACACAGCTTTTACTAGTACGTCCCCTACAATATAGAATAGAGGCAGCAGCGTAAATAGCTGTATAATTTTTTAACAGTCGTCAAGAGACGAAAACTCAAAGCATTAGTAATCATTTCTGCTTTAGCAACGCCGGCGCGACCAAGACGCGGGCGTGTATCTTCCAGTAACTCGATCGATTGGCGCAGTGGTGATGCTCGAATGAACTGCGTTCATGTTTAGTGCGTTGTGCACGTAATCAATTTATCGGCACGCGTGAACGCCGGCCATTGCTAAAGCATGCAACAGAATTCATTTTCGTTCTTGGACAGCGCACCAACAAATCAAACGCGAGAAAAAAGACGAGAACAAGCGCTGGTCTAAGAAATTAAAATGTTTATTTAAAGAAAAATGTTATATACCAATTAATCATGAAATTCATGTGTACTCCCTATAGGGGCGCGAAATGCGTCCGCTATAGACAGACGCGCGCAGAGAGAAGAGAACGAACTTTGAGAGCGACCGGCGAGCAGCCGAGCGGCGGTGAAACTGAATCTTTATTGTACGTGACTTCCACGCCGGGGAGGCCGGCGCCGCGAACATAAACATCCGCTCGTTGTGGAGACGCTCACGGCGGCGGCGGCGGAATCGGATCCACTACACTCCCTGTAAACAATAATACACTCACGAACTATCAGTTGTTTACTTTGTTGGCGCACCGCAGTAATTCATTCCTGGCGTATGCATGTTTCGTACCATTTCCTTGGGAATCGGTAAAATTTCACTGGAGACATCAGCCCTTACATTGCTGTTATGACAGCTTACAACACGATACCAATTTCCACTCTTCCGAAAAGGCACCATCGCAAACAAGAGACGTTTCGCGCGCAGCCCGAGCTAAGTGCAAGCGCGACCTTGAAGGGAAGTGACGGAAACGTACACGCGTGGGAGGCGAAATCGTTCCGCAAGGGGAGAAACGGGCGCTGGCGTCTAGGATGAAACTTGACGTGCGGACGTCTCATACAGACCAGGGATTTCTCGCCCTCAAGCAGCGCGAGCCTCTCTTCTAGAATTTCCTCTAGGTGGCGTTGCTCTTCCACTCCCATCCTGATTGCCCCTTTCGTTCATTATTTTCGCGAGGCTCAACGTTGATGCTGCGTTTTTCTCGACGCGGAGAAGTTCTGCTTTCGCCGCCCATGACCCGTGATCGTTAGCACGTGTCGCACATAGCGAGCGTTTCTTCACGCAGACACCAATTCTAGTGAATATTTCCAGGTGTTGCTCCTCAGTCGTCGACGATGAACTGTGAGTATTGTGCTGCTGAACGTCACTCTGCGTGTGCTTTAATACTGTTAAACAGCGACAAGCGCGTAGAGTTATCACGGGTGGCGAATGGGGCTTACTTCTCACCTTTGTTTATATACGCTGAGATGCCTCCGAAGGGATTATCGCAGCGACATTGTCACAAGGTGCGATCTGCGTCCCCTTGAGTGCCTCCCGCGAACAAAACTGCGCCGAAAAGATGAAGTGTGCGAATGAACGAATGAATGTAACTTTATCTGAAACGGCTCTTCACTGGTGGCGTAAGTGCGATAGGTAGCAGCTCTGTCTAGTTGATTGCCGGGTAAAATGTTAGTGATTATGGCCGCATGTTTTGAGCGTAGTGTATGGTGCTGGGCATCGCGCACTGCATACATCGCACTGTGGCGCCTAGTGTGAAACGTTGTTTCTTCGATAAATATTGTCTTGGAGCATTGTCACTGCCCCAGTAAACCACAAATGTATCTGGAACGTATCAATTGGGCCCTAATTTCTGTGTCGAAGACCGACACCTGCTAGAGGTCACACCCACGTACGTCACGGGCACGTGGGCTTGCTAGCGTGAACTGGAAAGATCCGCTAGATGTTCTATGGACCGCGGTCTGAATTCCCTAAGTGAGCGTCCCGTAGAGGTCACTTATGTCCTGCTAGGATGTACCTACAGCGTTACAGACATCTGGATGGGATTATCCACGGTATGTATTTGTAATATTGTTTGGACGAATATAGACAGCTATGGGATGTGTGCAATGTTCAGATCATCATGTGTCATGGACGTGTATAACATAAATGGTTAGCTGGGGCGTGCATGGCAAATAGAAGGAAAGACAAATAAAAAGAAGAAATTGCTTACGTTCATTAAATGAGCTTTGCCTTCGCCACTCGATTCTTCGTCAGTCTTCCTTCTTGTGACACACCGTAGCTTGAGGTCATCATCATCATCATTTGGTGTGCCCTTTGATGGCCTCTACTGCGCTTTGCAGTACGGTGTGAGGAAGGCGAGGGCCTCCCTATGCCCCGGCAAGGGAGGAGGAAGTCGCGAGAATAAACAGGGATCCGCAAGTTCTGAGATGACATCCCCTGGTATGCGCATTCTAACCGCTCAGTTTGTGCCTTCCACTCACTTGAAAGCTTTTAGTCGAGCAAGCGCGCTGCCTGGTATAGGAGGGAAGATCTGATGCGAATTTCCTTACCTCGTTTGCTTAGGGACACACATTTAGGATGGCAATGAGGTCACAGGTTAGAAGTTATTATAATGATCGGCCGCTACGATTAGCGTGGAATTCATGGATTTGTAACTCGACTATTGCGAGGCGACGGCCTTGCATGTGCACCGCGTATTGATGTAGTGGAGCGGACGCCGGATCTTTCGTGATGTGGGCTGGCAGTGGCTTCTGAGAAGGCCAGCTTTCCTTCGCTGCCTTCTCGTAGATTGACAACCTCATCAATCCGCGAATATTGAGTTTCATTTCATTTCATTTATTGAAGCCTTAAAGGCCCGGAGGCATTACATAAGGCGGGGGCAAACAAAGTGTGAGGAACTCTTCATCACGCTAAGGAGGGAAAAGAGAAAGAAAAGATAGAAGAAGAATAGAAAAGGAAACAACGCTCAGGAGCGGACCGAGCAAGCGGTACTATCATCAAAATCACTGTAAAGAAACCATAAAATACAACAAAATACACACTACATAAATACTATTAAAAACACTATGCGTGAGAACGAATCACTATCAATTAATTACTTAAAAGGGGTCAAGTAGCAAATGCATTTGTGACAAACAATTCTAGGTGTAGTGGATTGTTAGTTTCTCACGGAAAGTCTTGTGGTCGGCGGAAGTGACAGTAGAGTCGGGCAGAGTGTTCCACAGCGCTTTGCATTTGGAAAAAAAGAAAGAATCCTTCATCGAACACGTACGGCACTTAATGTGCGCGATTGGACAGCTGTGGTTGGGGCGGGGAGAGATTCTAAGCGGGGGTTGTAGTCGAGGGTGTCTGGCTATTTGGTGATAGTAGAAAGAGTGAAGCATGCAGAGACGCGAGATGATACGACGTGATTCGAGACAGGGAAGGTCGAGTGTGCGTTTTAGTTCAGTTATGCTGGTTTTACTTGAGTAGTTTGACATGATAAAGCGTGCAGCACGATTCTGAATGGCTTCTAATTCGTAGGTGAGATATGCTTGCGAGGGGTGCCAGATAGATGATGCGTACTGCAGTTTCGGCCGAACGTATGTCTGATATGCAAGTTTTTTTTTATAGTGGGCGATGCAGATTTCAGATTGCGACGTAAGAAACCAAGTGTGCGCGAGGCGTTTGCGCATATTGTTTCAATGTGAGTAACCCATGATAATGATGACGTCAAGTGAACACCTAGATACTTAGATACTTATAGCAGTCTGTTCGTGGTATTGTAGTTGAGCTTATGTGGTACGCGTAATTTGTAATGCTGCGCTTACGTGAAAAGGACACACATTGGCACTTATTAAGGTTAAGAGGCATGAACCCTTTTTCACACCATGAAATGATAGTGTCTACGTCTTCTTGTAGGTCAATGGAATCACCAGGGTTATGGATGGCGTTGTAGATGGCTTGCTTCCGGAAGAGTCGTGCCTCACCAACCACATGGATAGAGGTGGCCTACTTTACCCATCTCAGGCACTAAAAGACTTGGTTGCTGCGATGGAAGATGCCTTCACGCATTGTTTCAGCTTTAATAAGTTGAAGGCTGACAGCATCATGGGCCTTATTTCCTGCCTGTCAATAAATAAGCTGGATATGGTTGGCTGTGCGCAGCATAGCGTAGAAATCACCAACCAAGTGATACGGTTTTTTGTCATCACGAGGTTGCACGTCCTTGTCGCAGGAGAGAACGCATCGCAGCAAAGGAAGCGAGAAAAAATGAAGTACCTCAAGTAGAGGCGCACAACATAACTGCATAACTGCAACGTTTATATCAGCAAGACCAACATAAAGCGTTTGTATATGTAAAACAGGAATTGTTCACATCACATTGTATGCCCAGAAATATCTGCATATCTGAACAGAATTTCCCACCCGACAAATTAGGGTTTGCATGCACTGCACCTTGTTCACCGTTTCTGGGTATATACCTCCATTATATCAGGCACGTACCCAGCATTTTTTTTTCGGGGGGGGGGGGGGGCCCACCACCTCCATCATCATCATCATCGTCGTCGTCGTCGTCGTCGTCATCATCATCATCATCCTGTTTTATGTCCACTGCAGGACGAAGGCCTCTCCCTGCGATCTCCATTTACCCCTGTCCTGCGCCAACCGATTCCAAC
Source organism: Dermacentor albipictus (assembly GCF_038994185.2). Classification (NCBI taxonomy): domain Eukaryota; kingdom Metazoa; phylum Arthropoda; class Arachnida; order Ixodida; family Ixodidae; genus Dermacentor; species Dermacentor albipictus. Next base: position 94,128,209 of record NC_091827.1, on the reverse strand, counting down.
TTGCGCCTGCGAATTTCCTGATTTCATCGCTCGACTTGGTGTTTTGTCGTCCTCGATTGTGCTTTCCTTCTCCGGCGCATTACATGACCTGCCCAGCTACATTTTTTCCTTTTGATGTGAATTAGAATATCGTCTATACCTCGTTCGATCGCTCTTTGCGCGGTCCTTAACTTGTTCTCAAGTCTCTGCCCCATACGTCAGCACTGGCAAAATACACTGATTGCACACCTTACTTGCACACCTTTCAATAATAATGGTAAGCTTCCAGTCAGGAGCTGGCAATGTCTGCCGTATGCGATCCAACCTATTTTTATTCTTCTGTGAATTTCCTTCTCATGATCAGGGTTCCCTGTGATTAATTGACCTAGGTAAACGTACTCCTTCACAGTCTCTAGTGGCCGACTGGCGATTCTAATCTGTTGTTCCCTTGCCCGGCTATTTATCATTATCTTCATCTTCTGCATACTAATATTCAACCCCACTCTTACACTCTCTCTGTTAAGGCCTCCAATCATTTGTTGTAACTCGTCTGCATTGTTGTTGAAAAGAACAACGTCATCGGCAAACCGATGGTGGCTGAGATATTTGCCGTCGATCATTACTCCTAAGCCTTCCCAGTTTAATAGCTTGAATTCTTCTAAGCACGCAGTGAATAGCTTTGGAGAAATTGTGTCTCCCTGTCCGACCCCTTTCTCTAAATATATAAAAGCACGGACATACCTATAGGTATGTCCCTGCTTTTCTTGTGTAGAATTAAGGTAGCTGTAGAACCTCTGTAGATATTCTTACGCGAAGGACGAGTTAGTAAGACGAGAAACTGTTTACAGATTATATTTACAACAACGGTTGCAGCGCTGACCGGTTACACTTACAGCGCGAGCCCAGTTCGTTCTTCCCCCTCTTTTCTGGAGTGATGGCGCCCACGTACCTCGTTCAAACAAATACCACACGCATGTAGCAATATTTTTGAAGCTTTTTACGTAAGCGTTCTGTAGTCCTTGATTACGTAGTGCCTCTATGACTACTGGTATCTCTACTGAATCAAATGCATATTCGTAATCTATATAAGCCACATAGAGAGGCTTATTGTACTCTGCAGATTTCGCAATAAGCTTATTGATGACATGGATGTGATCCATTCTAAGGTATCTCTTCCTGAAGCCAACCTGTTCCCTTGGTTGACAAAATCCAGTGTTGCCCTTATTCTATTGGAGATTATTTCGGTAAATATTTTATATAATACTGGGAGCAAGCTAATGGTCCTATAATTTTTCAATTCTTTGACGTCTCCTTTTTTGTGGATTAGTATAATGTCTGCATTCTTCCAGTTTTCTGGGACCCTTGCAGTCGATAGACACTTCGTATAAAGAGCCGCCAGTTTTCCAAGTATTATGTCTCCTCCATCTTTGATTAAATCGACTGTTATCAGTGGCGTAGCAACAGGGGGGCCAGGGGGGCCGTGGGCCCTGGGTGCAAGGGGCCAGTGGGGGGGGGGGGGGATGTCATATACGTCTGAAGACACCCCTCTTACTGCCGGCTACACCCCGGGGGACGGGGGGGTGACAGAAGACCTAGGGCCCCGGGTGCCAGACGACCTAGCTACGCCACTGACTGTTATTCCACCTTCTCCTCCCGCTCTTCATCGTTTAATGTCTTGCAGGGCCCTTCTGACCTCATCGCTAGTTATAGGAGAGTTTCTCTATCCTGTTCATTACTGTTTCTAAGTAAGGTATCGTGACTCCCCTGGGTGCTGTATACCTGTCAGCTTAGAATTTTTTCGCTGCTTTTACTATATCTTCGAGATTGCTTATGATATTATCCTTCTTATCCTTTAGGGAATACATCTTGTTTTGTCCTATGCCAGGCTTCTTATTTACTGATTTCAGGCTGCGTTCATTTTTTTACGGCTTCTTCAGTCTTTCTCATGTTATAGTTTCGAAGATCAATTATTTTCGCCTTGTGGATCAGTTTTGACAGTTCCGTGAATTGCGTAACGCTGTGCGGCCGCCAGTCCCATACAACCGCGTAGAGCGCAGGACTCGGCAATTCTAGACGTACTGCGCTCACCGCGAAAGGTTAGAAAAACACCCACATAAGCACAGCAGAGAAGTGGCTACGTGAGGCGGTTCGACCGATAACTGTAGAAGCGTCATTCAAAACAAGTAATTGCTCTCCACTTCCGGCGGCGTTTTCTCTACTTACTTTTTAAATAAAAAGATGTTGATCCATAAACATTCTCATAAACAACGGTTAAATTTTTTATTATTCGCTTTTGCTTGCAGTTTGGTTGTTGCTTTGGCTCTCTCACTTAGTAGATCGCTTAATTTCTCAACTCCTTGCGATTTTTGTTTCCAGTTGCCAATTTTGCACGAAAAGTGCGATACAATTAGGAAAAAACAGACAAGGTAACGGGCGACAGTCATCTTGCTTACGGGTTTAAGGGTTATTGCAGGGTTTCATGATGGACGCTCTTTCACATTATTTTATTTCCCACCTTATCTAACCCATATCACGTGTGTATGGTTCGGGGCATCTGCCAGTGTCGCGGCGAGCCGTAAATTCAAGGAAATAATGAAGCAAATGCAAAAGTTAAACGCAATTGGCATTTTCTCCGGCCGCAACTCGTTCCATGAGAGTACAGGCCAGCTGAGTAACAGTCGCATCCCTCTCCTGGTCCCGGGATCAGCCTAAACAAAGAAGGTTGAACTAACAAAAGCAACAGCTATGCGCGTGATGGTTGAATAGGTGGTGACAACTGAACGCATCTCGAGTTAATCGCGCGGGTGCGAAATCCATGAGAAAACTTCACATTACAAGAGATGCCGATAACTACCGCCATCTAAAAGGAGTGAAAAAGGCAGCATAATGCTGACCGATGAACAGCTGCCAAGTCTCAACATTGATCTGGCGGCGCTTTAGGAATGTGTGAGGAGTGGTGGCGTGGGTGGGGAGGGGGGGGATGCCACATGATTTCGGGGGCGGGGGCCCGGGCCCCCCCGGCCCCCCCCCCCCCCTGGGTACGTGCCTGCATTATATATTGGATTTGCGCTCCATTTCGTGTCATATTGTTTGTTTGAGAGCTAACAGCCATGTATATAGAGTCGTGTGTATTATTTTATTAACAATAAATATTCTTTTTTTTAAGGCACATTTGGCATCATATGAGCGCTACTAAATACGCGAACTTAGTTCTTTGCAGGTTTCTATTATTGGAAACGAAATTTCCCTTAGCGCTCTCATTATGCTGAGTTTTGACCATTGGTGCCTACAGTTCTACCTTTCATTGCAAAATTAAATAAACTTGAAATAATCATGGTTCACTCGAGCGGCCCATTCCAACTGATGAGGCACGCACCAACCAGTAGACGATTAGGACAAGCGCCTGTAGCTCAATTCACTAATAAAGTCATGCCAGACAGAACTGCATGCGGCACCCCATAATAGTCCCTTAAAATGTTTAAGCGGCACTGGCAAACTGTAAACAACCGCCTACTGCGGAAGCTTTCTCTATTTGGTGCAATTATGAGTTTCACAAGTGTTGCACTGAGCGCGAAGCTAAAGCGCGGCGATAAAATCACCAAAATTTAGTCATAGTACGTTAGGCCAGCTGCAGTGATAAAGTCGCCTAGCCTTTAAAATTATTTTCCGATGCGCGTATTGCGCTCCAAGAAGCCGCGGAGTGAGAAAGCACTTCACACCGGAACCAAATAAGCGTAGCAGACCTTAGCCAGCGTACGGGTGGCATCTCGGAGCCGACAGCAGCGCCGCCGCATCGTCCTGAAAAAATGCTGCCCAATGCTGCCTCTCTGGCGCTCCGATTCCGACAGCTCCCCCTCTAGCCACCATAACTCGGGAGAAGTACCGTCAGCCATTTTGGCCGTTTCCCAAGCGTCGGTTACACTCAACCGAGGATGCCAAGCTCGCTTCGCGGTCAGCCGCGGTTAGCGGCCTAACCGCAGTTTCGCCTGCCTTGTAACCGCGTTTAGCGATAACCGCGGTTACGTTAACCGCGATTAAGGTCGCCCGTGTAACAGGGGTATTATTTGTTCTTACTCAGTGTATTGAAATTTCAAGAGTGAAAGTAGACCGCTATATGTGGCCTTTTTAGACATTACAGGAGCGTATGACAACGTAAATCGCAGCATTTTGTGGGATATTCTGGAAGGGGAAGGCTTAGGTGACGATTGTCTATAGCTTTTCAGGGAGATTTACCTAGAAAATATCGTTTGCGTTGAATGGGAAAGGATGAAGCGCGAGGAGAAAGCTGATATCAACAAGAGACTGAGGCAGCGGTGCCCTTTATCCCTACTGCTGTTTATGATGTACATGGTGAGGATGGAGAGTGCGCTAGAAGGAAGTAATATCGGGTTTAATTTTTCATACAAGCAGGCGGGTACAGTAGTGGAGCAGCAGCTTCCAGGTTTATTTTATGCGGACGATATTGTGTTGCTAGCTAACAAGCAAAATTATTTGGAAGGTGTGGCTGATATCTGGGGAAAGGAAGGCGAGAATTTAGGTTTGAAATTTAGTATTAGAAAATCAAGTGCTATGGTATTCAGTGAAAACAGTAAACAGACAATGGCAATATAGGGCCAGGAAATACCTCGCGTAAAAGAATATAAATTCCTTGATGTATAAATAAACGAACGCGATAGATGTATGGAAACACAGGAAGAAAGCAATAACACTAAAGGGGAAGAGAAATGCAGCCATAATGAAGCACAGAGCGCTACGGGGTGTTAAGAATGGCGAGCTGCGAAACAAGATTGCCACACAGTTACGACAGGGCGACACGACGCGCACCTCTCCCTCTCCGTCGCTGCAGCTGGGAGGCGTTCGAAGAAGCGGCCTTTGCGCTGGAGTCTGCCGCCTTCCTCCAGCCCCTTCGACATTGTGACGGAACTAGTTCGGTGCGTGAACAATGATTCCGGAGTTCCCCAACGCGGAGCTGATTTGACACGCATGGACAAGCTGCCGCGGGAACGACGTATTTTTGTGCTTCTCACGCTTTGGCGTGGCACGGAACAATGAGCGACCCTCGATCGGCACCGATAGTTCCCGGAACGGCACCCCGCCAACGCCGTCGTCGGGCATCAGAGCGCGGTTGCCTTTGTGTACGTAAACTGATCTGCAGAGCAGCGGCGAGTTGGTGATGAGTAAACGAACAGTCGCCGCGTCGTATGACCGGCGGATCGAGTGTATAAAAACTGTGGTTGTGCGAATGCTGAGGACACTTCTCTTGAGCAGTCATGTTAGACTGAGTCACTTCTCTCATGCAGTCATGTTGGACTGTTACTCTTTTTCTCAAGCAGTCATGTTAGACTGATTTAATTTCTGTAAATAAACCCTTTTCCTCGTTCTCGATGAGAAACAGTTCTTCACTTCATCAACGATCTCAGAGTAAATAAGTTGGACGACGGCATGGGCCAGCTACCTTCGAATTCATGCCGTACTCCAATCTTGGCAAAGGACCACGGACGATGGGATTGAGCCCCCAATCCTGACAACTGGCTGACAGCGGTGAGATGGACTTTGCGACATGGTGCTGTATCTGCGGTGAGTGCTTGGTTTTTGCTTTGACTCTCTAGGCTTCATTTTGTGGTTGTTCTGTTTAGAACAGTAGGGAAGCTAGATTGTTGTGTGTTAGCTAGGTTGTGTTTTCCTAGCTAGATTTAGAGAGCAGAATCAAGGCAGTAAAGCAGCAGTCATGGAGTTAAAGACACTGCTGAGAGACGAGTTGTTGATTGTTGGTGAGGAACTGGGCCTAGATGTACGCAAGGAAATGCTCAAATCGGAATTATTGGAGCTAATTTCCGAAAAGGCCAGTGAGGAAGAAATTGAAATGGGGTTTGAACTTCTGAAAAAGAGAGAAGAACGAGAGAGAAAAGAACAAGAGAGAGAGGAACGCGATAAAGATCGCGAGTTAAGAAAAATGCAACTGGAACTTGAAAGGAAACGTTTGGAGATGTCTCAAGGAAGTGAAGGCGCTCTGGGACGATCAAGTGAGGCAGAATCGTACCGCATGGACAGGCTATTAAAGCCATTTGAGGTCGGGACCGACATAGGCTTATTCCTAAGCAATTTTGAAAGGACTTGCGAAAAGATGAACTTCGGCCCGAGTACATGGCCACAGCGGTTGCTGTCTATGTTGCCGTGTGAGGCGGCGGAAGTAATCGCCAGACTGAGTGTGCAGGATGCATATGATTATGCAAAAGTTAAGGCTAGTCTCCTGAAGAAATACCGCCTTTCAGCCGAAGCTTTTCGGCAAAGGTTTAGGAGCACAGGCAAGAAAGATAGCGAGGGCTATCCGGAGTTTGCATATAGCTTAAAGGCCAACCTAGTCGAGTGGCTTAAAAGCGCGGAAGCGTACGACAGCAGAGACATGATCATTGAATGCATGTGTCTAGAGCAGTTTTACAAAACCATCCCCCAAGCTGTGAAACTGTGGATGCAAGACAGAGGTAATGTAAACACTGTGGAAAGGGCGGCTGAATTAGCCGAAGAGTACGCAACCCGTAGAAAGTTGAACGCCGAGGAGGGAAACTGGGACGGTCGAAATGGACCGCGGAAACCATTTCCGTTCAAAAAGGGTGCGCAAACTAGACGATCCGAGCCTGTAGACATGGCGGAAAAGCCCGCAGAAAAGAGCGAGGAGAAACTTAACGGAGAAACCGCACAAAAAGAACAGAAAAGAAAATTCGAATCTATTAGACCAATTCGCTGTTACAAATGCCACAAACTGGGACATATAGCTGTAAACTGCGAGAAGTCTAGCGTAGTTTCTTCCTACGTGGAGGAAAAAGATGAGAATATGGAACTTTTAAGTCCATATCTCCACGACCTGCAAGTTAATGGAAAACCATGCCGAGTGCTAAGAGACAGTGCCGCCACGCTGGACATTGTCCATCCGTCTTACGTGATGGTAGATGACTTCACCGGAGAAGTAGCATGGATAAAACAGGTTGTAGAAGAACACAGCGTGTGTCTGCCCATGGCCAAAGTCAAAATCAGTGGACCATTCGGGGAGCTAGAGACTGAGGCTGCAGTTTCCAAATTTTTGTCACGGCAGTATCCCTACATCTTTTCGAATCGTTCGAATCAGTTACTGCGTGACAGAGGGCTCAAACTGGGAGAGGGCATAGTACAGGCATTGACCCGAGGCCAAGCTCGTAAGATCGCGGCGCTTTCGGCTGAAAATGCTCAAGCTCCTCCAGCGGAAGCAGAAAAGGGGATAACTTCAATACCCGAATCCGAGCTAGGCCCGAGGGACAAAAGAACAGTTGAGGAGAGCCTGCCAGCTGACCAGCTCAATGAGAGCGTAGCACTAGAGTGTCAGAGTTCTAGCCTGCAGGAAGAGAAAGCAGACGCGCTCACAAGCGAGACAGGGTCGTTATTATCACCGGCCTCAAAGAACTTCGATCAACTCTTACGCGTGGATAGAGAGTCACTGGCAGCTGAGCAAAAGAATGATGAGAGCTTAGCTAAATTACGTGACACAGCTAAAGAAGGCATTGCTAGGCGCAACGTAACGATACATGAGAGAGGAGGATTGTTGTATCGGCATTACAGAGATCGAAAGGGTAGGATTTTAGATCAGTTAGTCATACCTACTAAGTATAGGGAGGACCTTTTGAGTCTTTGTCATGGAAATGGGTGGTCCGGCCACCTAGGCATAAACAAATCAAAGGAAAGATTGCTTATGGAATACTACTGGCCTGGCTGTTTCAAAGATGTAGAAAACTTTGTAAGATCATGCGACGCCTGCCAGCGTTCTGGTAAACCAGGAGAGACTTGGAAAGCTCCACTGAAGGTAGTGCCCTTAATAACAGAGCCTTTCAGACGACTTGTAATAGACACGGTAGGGCCTCTTCCAAAAACAAAATCAGGCTACAGGTACTTGTTTACCATGCTGTGTCCGGCTACCAAGTTTCCAGAAGCAATCCCTTTGAAAGAGCTCAGCTCCACCGAAGTAGTAGACGCGCTTTTGACAGTGTTTGCACGAGTTGGGTTTCCAGCCGAAATTCAGGCAGATCAAGGGTCAGTATTCACGAGCGCACTGACTTCCACATTCTTGCAAAAGTGCGGGGTAAAGTTAATACACAGTTCTGTCTATCACCCTCAGTCAAACAGTGTAGAGAGGTGGCATTCGGTGCTTAAGCGAGTTTTGCGTGCGCTCTGTTACGAGCACAAGGAGGACTGGGAGAACTGTCTGCCGGCAACTTTGTTTGCTTTGCGAACGGTTCCACATGAAGCGACAGGGTTCTCACCAGCAGAACTAGTGTATGGGAGGACACTCCGTTCTCCACTGAGAATGTTAAGAGAGATGTGGGAGGAAAGAGGGGAGAGTCCAACCGTGGTTGAATACGTGCTAAATTTACTGGAACGGCTAAGCGCAACCCAAGAACTAGTCGGAAAGAACATGGCACTAGCTCAAAAGAACGCCAAATTCTATTACGACAGGAATGCGAGGCTTCGTACGTTTAACGCCGGAGACCAGGTAATGATCCTCAAACCTTCAAGAAAGAACAAGCTTGAAGTTCACTGGGACGGGCCCGTTAGAGTGTTGCACAAACTTTCAGATACTAACTATGCTTTGAGAATGCCCGGTCGCAGGAAGGAAGTGAGGATATATCACTGTAATTTGATGAAGCCGTATGTAGAGCGGAGCGGAGTCGTTAACTATACCGTCAAAGAGCCGGATGGCACTAGTACCAAGTTTGACGAATATAGGGCGACCTCCAACTCTGAAATCGGCCTAGAAGAAGTAGTAGAGCACTCGGTAAGCTCGCACGCTCTAAACCCCGAGCAGCTAGATGAGCTAAAAGGGGTGTTAGGGGAATATCTCGACAGATTCAGCGATCGGCCGGGTAGAACCGAACTGATAACGCATGAAATTGAGCTGACCTCTACCGAACCAGTAAGATCAAAACCTTACAGGGTGTCTCCAAGACAGAGAGAGATTATGGAGGCAGAGATACAGCGCATGCTAGAGTTGGGAGTTGTTGAGCCCGCTGAGAGTGACTACACGCCACCGCTAATACTCGTAGAAACCCCTAACAAGGACCCTCGTCCGTGTGTTGGCTACAGGAAGTTAAATGCGATCACTAGGGATCAGCTGTACCCGATACCCAACATTGAGGAACGAATTGAAAGAGTTAGCGCTGCTAAATACATTTCAACTATAGATCTCGTGCGGGGGTACTGGCAAGTTCCTCTTTCAGAAAGTGCCAGCCGCTATGCCGCATTCATCTCGCCTGTAGGCACTTTTCGCCCTCTCGCACTCAGCTTCGGGCTGAAGAACGCGCCGTTTAGCTTCTCTAAGTTAATGGATATTGTCCTAAAAGACTTGCAGGAGTTCGCCTTACCTTATCTTGATGATGTGGCCATTTTTTCGGACAGCTGGGAACAACACGTATCGCACCTCAAACAGGTGTTCTCACGGTTGAGGGAAGCTGGCTTAACGATGAAAGCGGAAAAGTGTAGGTTTGGTTGTTCGCAGGTTACTTATCTGGGCCATGTTGTCGGTCAGGGCATGAGACGGCCGGCTGAGCTGAAAATAGCGACGATTGGAGATTTTTCTCAGCCGCGCACGAAAACGGACCTTCGTTCATTTTTGGGACTTGTGGGGTACTATCAACGGTACATTCCGAATTACTCGCAATTGGCAAGTCCATTAACAGACGCCCTCCGAAAGGGAGCACCAAGTAACGTACACTGGGATAAGGACAAAGAGAACGCTTTCCAAAGTTTGAAAACGCTATTGGTTTCTCGCCCTGTGCTTCGCGCGCCAGACTACACAAAGGAATTCATAGTTCAATGCGACGCAAGCGACAGAGGTATGGGCGTGGTACTTAGTCAGGTCGGCGACGATAACGAGGAGCATCCTATCCTCTACGCCAGCCGTAAACTAAATGTAAGAGAGGAAGCCTACAGCGCTTCAGAGAAGGAATGCGCTTGTTTGGTTTGGGCCGCCCAGAAGTTGTCGTGTTACTTGTACGGAGCGAAGTTCATCTTCGAGACCGACCACTGTCCTCTGACGTGGCTCAATCAAATGTCACACAAAAACGGCCGCTTGCTCCGATGGAGCCTCACTCTCCAAGAGTACAACTTCTCTGTTAGATATAAGAAGGGAAAGTTGCATAGCAATGCGGATGGTTTGAGCAGGCTAATTTGAATTCTGCGTTTGGGGGTCCCGCCTAAATTTTAGGGTTACTCGTGTTAATTTTATTAACCGAAGAAGATCGCCTCTCATTTGGCAGGATTCCCTCCATGATTGCTGAATGTGTCAGCAGGAATTTGCTTCAGAAATTGGCATAGTGAAATGTAGCATTTTTTTTGTTTCTGCACTTATGTTGTTGTTGTTTTTTTTTTGAAGCCTAGCGAGTCTAAAGTGAGAGCCAATGCACGTCATCTCGGCGCAGAGCCGTGTTGTGGGGTTCATTTTGCAGTTGCCTGTCCTTGTTGGATGTTTTGGGGCGGTGACATCAATGCACAAGTGGTCGCTGCGAGCCAAGACATCAATCCCCCCCTGACCAGCAGCCGTTCTCTTCCTGCCTAGCGGTTGTCAGCGCTAGACAGTCGAGACTTTCCGGGCCATGGAGGCGCTGTTAAGAATGGCGAGCTGCGAAACAAGATTGCCACACAGTTACGACAGGGCGACACGACGCGCACCTCTCCCTCTCCGTCGCTGCAGCTGGGAGGCGTTCGAAGAAGCGGCCTTTGCGCTGGAGTCCGCCGCCTTCCTCCAGCCCCTTCGACATTGTGACGGAACTAGTTCGGTGCGTGAACAATGATTCCGGAGTTCCCCAACGCGGAGCTGATTTGACACGCATGGACAAGCTGCCGCGGGAACGACGTATTTTTGTGCTTCTCACGCTTTGGCGTGGCACGGAACAACGAGCGACCCTCGATCGGCACCGATAGTTCCCGGAACGGCACCCCGCCAACGCCGTCGTCGGGCATCAGAGCGCGGTTGCCTTTGTGTACGTAAACTGATCTGCAGAGCAGCGGCGAGTTGGTGATGAGTAAACGAACAGTCGCCGCGTCGTATGACCGGCGGATCGAGTGTATAAAAACTGTGGTTGTGCGAATGCTGAGGACACTTCTCTTGAGCAGTCATGTTAGACTGAGTCACTTCTCTCATGCAGTCATGTTGGACTGTTACTCTTTTTCTCAAGCAGTCATGTTAGACTGATTTAATTTCTGTAAATAAACCCTTTTCCTCGTTCTCGATGAGAAACAGTTCTTCACTTCATCAACGATCTCAGCGTAAATAAGTTGGACGACGGCATGGGCCAGCTACCTTCGAATTCATGCCGTACTCCACTCTTGGCAAAGGACCACGGACGATGGGATTGAGCCCCCAATCCTGACAGGGGATAGAACAGGTACGAGGTCCTTTGAGGTATGTGGAAAGGTGTAATGGTTCCACAACGTACTTTTGGAAATTCGGTTGTTCGCTTGAAATGAGGGGTAAAATCAGGACTCGATGGGAACTAAGGGTCAGTGGGTCGCCTCACATTGGGCGCTCGCGGGAAGACTACAAATGAAGTTCTGCAGGGTGATATGGGCTGGACTAGTTTTGAAGTGAGGGAAGCTCACAGTAAAATTGATTATGAAGAACGGCTGAGGAATATGGAAGGCAAATGAGCTGGGAGAGTGTTGAGGCATCTGTACAGGAAAAACATTGATTCACAGTGGAGTAAAAGGGATAGGAAGCATAGCAGCAAGTATTCGGGCTGTAGGGTGGGCTACACAGCAACAAAGAACGTCAAGCGGAAAGTCAGAGAGGCTGAAATAATCTCATGGGTGGTGGCAATGGAAAAGGAACCCGCCATGAGTAACTACATAAAAAAACGAAATCGGGAAAGAAACAATTTATGCTAACTCAAAGGGAAACTCATTACTTTTCGAAGCAAGATCTGGATGGCTTAGAACACGCACCTGTAAAGCGAGATATAAGAAAGAAGAAGAAGCATGTGCTTGCTGCGGTCGTCTATACAATCGGCTATACCTCGCAGGAAATGCAGGAGTCCTTAGAGCTATTGGCTAAAGGATTGGAGAGCCGGTTCGCAACGCGCCTTCAAGCTTCTGTTTTTACTCCTGTATTATCGGACTACAAAGAGATCTCCTATTCGGAAGTAGCACAAGTTATGTTGCAGTTGCCAACTACAGCGCCTGGCCCGGACGGAATAACAAATGCAATGTTAAAGATTTTCTTTCAAGAAGCGCCACGTGAGCTTCTGAACTTGGTAAACTACTCTGTTAGCAATGCATGGATTCCACAAGAATGGAAGATCGCCAAAATCATTCCGTTACTTAAAAAGCAAGGGGCAGGGTACACCATCGACAACATCAGACCAATTGCGTTGACATCAAACATAGTGAAGCTTATTGAAAGAGTGCTTCTCCGACACATATTGGAGTTTATTGTCGGAAATCAATTTTTGAGTCCTTGCCAAATTGGATTTCGATCTGGCTATTCGATATGGCACGCGCATGTAGACCTTGAAAGTCGAATTAACATCGCCAGACAGAAAAAGCAGTACGCGGCTTTAGTTACATTAGATATATGTAAAGCCTATGACAGCATTGAACACACAATTTTAACAGATCGGTTACAGAGCCATTGTTTTCCAGGCTATATTGTAGCATGGGTGCATGAATTTTTAAAAGCCAGGGAATTCTTTTGTTTTAGAAGCGGCTATTCTTCTAGAAAACGTAAGCAAACAAGAGGTGTGCCTCAGGGATCGGTACTCTCACCAGTATTATTCAATATTTTAATGAGCACAATCCCCGTTCACCCAGGAGTCAGTACCTACGTTTATGCTGACGACATTGCCTTTTTTGGTATGGCTAGTGACATATACTCTCTTTACGAAATTTTGCAGTCGTATCTAAGGGAGCTGGAACACTGGCTGGATAGCTTACACTTAAACCTGAATGCTAATAAATGTGCTATACTTGTTTTTCCAGTTAAAGACCCAGTATACATATCGCTGAACTACCATCTCGAAGATATTCCACAAGTAGAGTCACTAAAGTACCTTGGAGTTATTTACAACGGAAATCTTAACTGGCGGCCACATATTGAATATATTGCGACAAAAGGAGCTCGTACAATGGGCATTTTGCGCAAGTTAAGCAATCGAAGAACAGGTATGCGCAGAAAATCACTCTTGATGGTATATAAAATGTACGTTCGTCCGGTGTTAGAATTTGGATGTGTTTTATTCTCAGGTGTTCCATCATACAAGCTTCGGCCGCTAGTTTTGTTAGAACGAGAGGCACTACGTCTGTGCTTAGGCCTTCCAAAATACGTTGCAAATGCCGTATTATACATGGAAGCAAGAATCCCACCCATATTATGCCGATTTCACCTTCTGACTGTTCAGACCTTCTTAAGACTATACGAATCACCATTAAACCGTCCTCAAATTATTTTCATCTCCGATCCAGAATTATTTTTTCCTGTTCATTGGCCCAGGTTTCATAGACCACAGATTATATTTGTGCAAACATTACTTGACCCACTAAATTTACAAATTCGTGATGTGCTTCCTAATAATACGCATTCAAATTACCCAGAGATCAGGTTCGACGACATTTTCCCGAACCACGCGAAACTACTCCCTTACGGCATCTTAAACGCCATGTTGCAAGAGCACCTAAGCACCCTAGAAAAAAACATCATCATTGCAACAGATGCCTCACAGTGCGAGGAAAAAGCTGGCATTGGAATATTTTGTCCTGCGCTCGACTGGTCTTTTTCTTTAAGATTGCCTGATTTTGTGCCTATTTTTCTGGCTGAGTTGTTAGCAGTAATCCTAGCTTTACGTAAATTAGACCCAATGATTACAACGGCTGCTATTCTTACTGACTCCCTTTCTGTTTGCTCTTGCCTTACCGCTACTAAGGAGTCACCCATGCTAAAACTCTTCCACTTACTAGTTCCTGCCCATGTGCTATGTATTCATTTGATATGGGTGCCTGGTCATAAAGGTTTGTTTTTTAATGAAACTGCCGATTCACTGGCACATGCATCACTAGCCGGCCCTATTCTTCCTATTCTACCAGTGACAGCACAGATCACGGCGGCAAGATTTCGGATGAGATCAATTAGATCAGCCTTATCAAACCCACATTTGACAGCTTCTCCAGAGTATAAACACCTGGCATTTCCCTGGCATAGCGATTCTTGTTATACAAAGATGCTTGAGGTCTGCCTCACCAAATTACGCTGCCGCATTCCCTCCCTAAATTTCTATTTACACAGGTCGGGTTTGGTTCCCTCTCCCCTTTGTTCTTTTTGTGAGGAGGAGGAGACGATACAGCACTATCTTCTATCTTGTCGCCGCTTTGCTGCGTTAAGAAAAAGATTGTTGGAGATGCCATTTAGAAGAATTGGCCTGGACTTTACAGAACCTGCAATTCTTTCGTTCGGGGCGTCCACTTTGGGTTTCAGCCACAGGGATGCATGCTTCGCTGTCCAAACATTCCTTACAGAATCTAAACGAATGCCCTGCTAAATTCTATTTTTTATTATTACTTTTAAATTAATTATTTCTCATTCAACAGCACCTTCCTGATTTTATTTTAGCCGGTTATTCAACCCTATTCAATGCTATTCCCATAGATAATAGGAAATTTATGCTATAAATTATTTTGGAATAATCCATCCATTTCTTGGCCAATCCCCCATCGTGGGTAGGAGCCACACGTGCCACAGGCTACAACAACAACAACAACAAGCTAGAGAAACGATGGAGCAGGTTTTATTATAATGTGAAGACATCTGCCCAGCGGTCGATTTAGGCACCCCTGGCCTCCTTGAAGCCCTTGGGTTCTGCGAGAGCAGGGGAAAAGTAAACATGTCCAAAATAGAGATTAGTAAGAGGCGATTGGAAGATTGGTGAAAGAAAAGTAGGGAAACGACAAAAAGCGGAGACATACGAAAGCAATGTTCACAATAGGGGGGGGGGGTCACAAAATTTGGTTGTGGTAGTTCATCGTGCGTATTTTTTTTTCTTTTTTAGCCTAGATAGGACATTGGGCAGTATAATAGCAAGAGCTTGGTGGCACAACCCATCGCCCCATTCCAAAGGGGACTCTTATAACATCCATCCATCCATCGTTGTTCTCTGACCGAGCGTATTTTGGCCTGGCAGAGTTTCGGACACTTTCTCGCTAGAAGACGAGAAAAAGAAACAATGTTCGCTTGCCGCCATCACTGTGGGGACCTGTCTGGAAAGGCTTGTCTCGCCGGCGTATGATACCTGGCAGTATGCGTATGAATCTCTGTGAACCAAGCGTCTCACGTTTTCTTCGACATTTGTTTGGTAGCCACACAGAGGCCCAAAGTAGGCATTCGATTGGGTCCAACATGATTTGCTTAGCGTTTTTTTTTTTCATTTCAGTGCCCCCGCTCCACAAAAGATAGAAAAACATTGTTGCGGCGCAGCGAATTGTCGCATAGTGAAAGTTCGATTTTCTTACTTCTTCTTTTGCGGAAAGTAATACGTCACGGCATTCTTCAGTTGCCAGATACATTTATTATATTATTGCGATATCAATTATATGGACCCGCCAGGCGAATTCCTACCGTTCCGGTCATGTTACCTATAAAGTCCAAGGGCGATAACATCGTCACCGCGCGCCGCATGCTGTATGTGCGAATTAAAATGTGGTTGGGGGTGAGCCGACGATGGTGGTTCAGACTTGTGTGCACAAGGGAGAAAAGCGCGGAAGAAACGCGCCGCCTTCCGTCGCCCGCGATACATCGGGGGCAGTGGAACAACGGGCCGGACCTTCGGATTGTGTGATCTGCAAATCTTTGCTTGCGCAACACGTTTATTTGCTTTGTTTGACGCATTATATACAGTCACTTTTTCTTAGATATGTAGATTTATTGGAGACTTATAGGTATTGCAACGGGGGTGTTTGCTTAGCAGCACTAGTTCTAGGTTGCAGCGGTAGGCTTTAACAGGTCGGTGCTGTATCGAAACGGGGAAACAAGCGCTCCTCGTCGTCTTCTTCTCATTCACTAACACCATGACCACTGCCCAGTGCCTTCAGTACAATCACTCCCCACCGAAAGAGTAGCCATCCTGGCGACCTAAGGACACGAAAACACGGGGGGGTCATGGCACTGCTTGAGCCGGGAGACGTGGACAATTTTCTGGCCGCGACGACGCTGGTCGGCAGGCGCTTCCGTTGGCTCCATGAGGTAGGTGACCGCGGATGTTTATTTCAGTACCCGATAAGGACCGTGGTACTTGGAGAGCAGCTTAGAGGAAAGGCCTGGAGGAGTAGAGGGCACCCACAACCAGACCAGCGAGCCAGGAGCAAAGCACGTAGCCGCAGTAGATGAATCGTGGCGATGCTTTTGGCGCCACTGGTCCTGGGATGTCAACGAATGAGCGAGCTGGCGACACTCTTCGGCGTAAGCAGCCGCTCTAGAAACAGTCGTGCACTCCGAAGCATCTGGTCGGTAAGGCAGAATCGTGTCCATAGTGCATGAAGGTTCGTGTCCGTAAAGGAGAAAGAAAGGGGAGAACCCAGTGGTGCTTTGCGTGGTGGTATTCTAAGCGTAGGTGACGAAAGGCAGAATGCGATCCCAATTCAAGTGGTCAGAGGAAACATACATGTCCAACATGTCGCCAAGGGTGCGGTGGAAGCGCTCTGTCATCCCATTAGCTTGAGGATGATATGCTGTGGTAGTGTGGTGAATGATGCGACACTCCTTTAGCAATGCTGCAATGACGTCTGAGAGAAAAACGCGACCGTGGTCGCTCAGTAATTCTCGAGGTGCTCCATGGTGTAAAATCAGGTTTTGAAGGATAAAACTGGCGACGTCTTTTGCTGTGGCAGATGCTAGGGCTGAAGTTTCGGCGTACCGCGTGAGGTGGTCGATAGCAACCATAACCCAGCGGTTGCCGCTTGGAGTGTTGGGAAGCGGACCGTATAGGTCAGTGCCGACGCGATCGAACGCGCGCGCGGGGCATGGTAAAGGTTGCAAGGGGCCGGTGGCATGTTGAGGTGGCGTCTTGCGTCGTTGGCATATGAGACAGTACCGGACGTACTGGTGAACGAAGCGGTACATACTGCGCCAGTAGTACCGAAGCTGGAGGTGAGAGTATGTCTTTAAGACACCAGCGTGGCCCCATTGGGGATCGTCGTGGAACGTGGCGCAGATGTCAGGACGCAGGTGTCGGGGTATAACAAGCAACCACTTGTGTCGGGGTGTCGGGGTATAACAAGCAACCACTTGTGTCGGGGTGTCGGGATATAACAAGCAACCACTTGCGACCGCTCGAATTGGAGTTGCGGCGGTACAGCAGGTTATCCTGAATGATGAAGTGCGCGGCTTGACGACGGAGCGTCCGAGAAATTGGCGCCGGCGATTGGCAAGGCAGGAAGTCAATAAACGAAGAGATCCATGAGTCCTTGCGCTGCTCTGATGTAAGGGCGCAGGTGTCGGGGTATAACAAGCAACCACTTGCGACCGCTCGAATTGTAGTTGCGGCGGTACAGCAGGTTATCCTGAATGATGAAGTGCGCGGCTTGACGACGGAGCGTCCGAGAAATTGGCGCCGGCGATTGGCAAGGCAGGAAGTCAATAAACGAAGAGATCCATGAGTCCTTGCGCTGCTCTGATGTCAGGGCGCAGGTGTCGGGGTATAACAAGCAACCACTTGCGACCGCTCGAATTGTAGTTGCGGCGGTACAGCAGGTTATCCTGAATGATGAAGTGCGCGGCTTGACGACGGAGCGTCCGAGAAATTGGCGCCGGCGATTGGCAAGGCAGGAAGTCAATAAACGAAGAGATCCATGAGTCCTTGCGCTGCTCTGATGTCAGGGCGCAGGTGTCGGGGTATAACAAGCAACCACTTGCGACCGCTCGAATTGTAGTTGCGGCGGTACAGCAGGTTATCCTGAATGATGAAGTGCGCGGCTTGACGACGGAGCGTCCGAGAAATTGGCGCCGGCGATTGGCAAGGCAGGAAGTCAATAAACGAAGAGATCCATGAGTCCTTGCGCTGCTCTGATGTCAGGGCGCTGGTGTCGGGGTATAACAAGCAACCACTTGCGACCGCTCGAATTGTAGTTGCGGCGGTACAGCAGGTTATCCTGAATGATGAAGTGCGCGGCTTGACGACGGAGCGTCCGAGAAATTGGCGCCGGCGATTGGCAAGGCAGGAAGTCAATAAACGAAGAGATCCATGGGTCCTTGCGCTGCTCTGATGGCACGTCGGTAATGTTGAGGGCGAAGGCTCCATATGTGGAAATAGACGAGTGGACAGGACCGGAGGGCACGAGTGACCGGGGTAGAGCGTCTGCGTCTGAATGTTTTCGGACGGAGCGATAAACAACGCGGATGTCGTACTCTTGTAGGCGCAGTGCCCAACGGGCGAGCCGACCAGTTGGATCTTTTAATGAAGATAACCAGCATATGGCATGATGGTCGGTCACGATGTCAAATGGACACCCGTACTCATAAGGACGAAATTTTCCGATTGCCCAAATGATGGCCAGACATTCCTTTTCAGTAACCGAGTAGTTCACCTCGGCTTTGGTAAGGGTGCGGCTGGCATACGCGGCGACGTACTCTTCGAAGCCATCCTTGCGTTGTGCAAGAACAGCGCCGAGCCCGACACTGCTAGCGTCCGTATGGATCTCAGTTGGTGCAGAGGGATCGAAGTGTCGCAGTACTGGAGGAGAGGTGAGAATGCGTCGCAGTTCTTGGAATGCGTCGTCGCACGCCGGGGACCAGGCTCATAGGTCAGAACTGCCGGTGAGAAGCTGCGTCAAGGGGGCTATGATGGAGGCAGAGTTACGGATGAAGCGCCGGAAATATGAGCACAAGCCGGTGAAACTGCGAAGCTCTTTCATGGTGGTTGGTTTAGGGAACTCGGTTACGTCGCTAAGTTTCGTGGGGTCCGGGAGGATACCGTCTTTGGAAACTACATGGCCGACAATAGTAAGCGTGCGAGTGCCGAAGTGGCATTTCTTCAAATTTAGGTGCAGTCTTGCAGTGGAGAGACACGCAAGGACTTGCTCGAGGCGGCTAAGGTGCGACGCAAAGTCGCTGCAAAAAACCACAATGTCATCCAAATAACAGAGTCACGTTTTCCACTTCAGCCCTCGAAGAATGCTATCCATCATTCGCTCGAAAGTGGCAGGCGCGTTGCAGAGGCCGAATGCATGACGGTGAACTCATGGCAGCATCGACAGAATGCGGAGCACTAATCCGTTTGTCTTCCTTGTGCAGCTGTGTGGCCTTCTTGGGTGTTTCAACGTTGGCTGTCCGGACATCAGCGTGCTGAACCTCTCTGCGCATGTCCATCTTTCAACGCATCAAGACATCGATCAAGAAATACGCCCACCAGCATTGGAATCTTGGCATCCGTATCATCATTCTTCGGCAACACGTTCTGATTGCCAGGAACCTGGACTGCAGGGGGCATCACAGTGCACTCAAGCTATAAATGGGATTCATGCTCGTTTTGCAACCACTGGGCATGGCAGCATCGACAGAATGCGGAGCACTAATCCGTTTGTCTTCCTTGTGCAGCTGTGTGGCCTTCTTGGGTGTTTCAACGTTGGCTGTCCGGACATCAGCGTGCTGAACCTCTCTGCGCATGTCCATCTTTCAACGCATCAAGACATCGATCAAGAAATACGCCCACCAGCATTGGAATCTTGGCATCCGTATCATCATTCTTCGGCAACACGTTCTGATTGCCAGGAACCTGGACTGCAGGGGGCATCACAGTGCACTCAAGCTATAAATGGGATTCATGCTCGTTTTGCAACCACTGGGCATGGCAGCATCGACAGAATGCGGAGCACTAATCCGTTTGTCTTCCTTGTGCAGGTGAGCAAAAAGTATGGAAAATGTTTTCGTTCTAATGACCTATTCCTGTTGGTGCTGCCGTGCCCTCGGCTTTGTTGCTTGCTACAGGTTTTCACATTGTGTCTGAGGAAATTATTATTGTTAGCCGGAGACATTGAATCGAACCCAGGCCCTGACATGACCCGAATTTTACAACAACTTAATGATATTGCAGTCGACATAAAAGATATGAAAGAGAACAGATTACTGAACATAGAGAACAAATTAGATGCCCTGTCCAGGCTTGAGAGCCGAGTAACGTCCTGCCAAGAACAGGTTAGTTGTATGAGTACAACGGTTGAAAGGCTTGAAGCAAGGCTTGAGCATCTTGAAAATTATAGTAGGAGGTCAAATCTGATCATATATGGCATCCCAGAAACTGAAGAGGAAACAAATGAATCGCTTGAAGAAACCGTAAACAAAGATATTTTTCATGATATTTTAGGACTCGACCCTATCCCTATTGAGCGGATACATAGGTTAGGTAAACCGGCAATTGACAAAACACGTCCTGTAATCCTAAAGCTTTTAGACAGTAGGCATAAAACTGTGATACTCAAGAACGGAAAGAAACTAAAGGGAAAAGATTATTCAATTGCCGAAGACTTTTCAAAGAACGTTCGTGAACTAAGAAAGAAACTATGGGATAGCGCGAAGCCGAACCGAGATAAAAAAGAAAGGGTTTCCTTGGTGTTTGATAAGTTATATATCAATAATATTCCTTACGTTTGGGACTGCGAAAAAAATGATAAAGTGAGGGTTCAAAAAAACGACGGGATCGGCGCAAGTCGGCCCGTGACGCGAAGTTGTACGCAGTTGCGAAACCGCTCACCGATAAAGTGAGTGGTTCATTTACCTCAGCTTCTTTCTTCACTAAGACAGATAGCTTGTCTTGCCATAGTAACACGGGCCAATCTAGTATACAAAGCTTGAGAATAGTTAACATTAACGCACGCAGCGTTGCAAACAAGAAAGACTCGCTTGAACTTAAACTGCTGGAGTTCGACCCACACATATCAGTCCTGACGGAAACTTGGTTACATGAGGACTTAGCAGATGACCTGGTATTTCCTCCTCATTATAAAGTTGTTCGCAAGGACAGGACCTCAAGGGGTGGTGGCGTAGCCATTCTCTTAAAAGACTCTGTAGAATGCGACCTTGTATATGATGTTCCTGACCTTGAATGCCTTTGCATAAAAATTTCTTGCTGGGGTCATTCTTTCATCCTGTATGGTTGCTACAGGCCAACAGATGCCGCACCCGACTATCTTATTAAGCTACAACATCACCTGTCTCATTTCCAAAATAAGAAAATACTGTTAATAGGTGACTTCAATCTGCCAGATGTGTGCTGGTACCGCTTACAAGGCGGTGCTAAGTCTGGGAGCAATGCAGACGTTCTGTTTGATGTCATGCTTACTCATGATTTAGCTCAAATTGTAAATCAACCTACTCGTGTACAAGGTTCATCTTCCTCTATACTAGACTTAGTTTTTGCTAGCCGTCAATATTCTATGCATACTGTATCGGTCGAAACAGGCATTTCAGACCATCACCTCGTAAGCGTATCGATAGATTTAGTTAAGTCCCCTTACCACAACAAAAAAGCCAGTCACGTACGTTGTTTCAAGGATTATTCTAGGGCTGATGATGCCGCAGTGATTGATCATATGGAAACTTGTTTATCGAGCTTCGATGATAATGACGATGTCTGCAAGCTGTGGGAGCGATTCGTCGAAATGTGTCAATATTGTCTAAATGCCTTTGTTCCGAATAAACGCAAAAAAGTTCACAAACGCACACCTTGGATGACGCGGAAGATTATTCAACTGAAGCGAAAACTAAAAAGATCTAAGAAAAAAAACCACCAGTTAAGTCAGATTGAAACGCTTAAAAATAATCTTGAACGTGCGGTTCGTGAGTCAAAAGACTTCTACTTTAACACAACATTACCCAGTTTTGTTAAAAATGACCCAAGTAAATTTTGGAACTTCCTGAGTGACAGCAAGAAACATATCTCAAAAATAACAGCGGAGGGAGATACTTTGACTGATCCGATTGACATTGCACGCCATTTTAATTATTTTTTTCACAGCGTATTCTCTGAAGAAGGTGTACAAACTGTACAAAGCGCATCAAATTTTTCTGTATCGGAGGTTGACTTTGTTAGCCTCCCTGGTGTATTTGCTTTGCTTTTAGAACTGAAACCTAAAACTTCTTCTGGTCCTGATAATTTACCCAATGTATTTTTGCGACGCTATGCCGAAATAATTGCGAAGTTTCTTTTTGTGTTGTTTAAAAAATCTCTGCTGTCATCAAAACTTCCGGTTGAATGGAAGACTGCTCGAGTTGTTCCCATCTTTAAAAAAGGTGACTGCACATTACTACAAAATTACCGTCCTATTTCTTTAACTTCCGCGTGCTGTAAAATGCTCGAACATATTATTGCTAAACATATTAACAAATTTCTTGAAGAACACTCCATATTAAGCGACTTTCAGCATGGGTTTAGAAAGGGCTATTCTACAATAACACAATTAGTTACAATAGTACACACCTTTGCTAAAACACTGGATATGAATGGTCAAATAGACACCATATTTATGGATTTCAGCAAAGCATTTGATAAAGTTCACCACGAAAAACTGATTCAAAAACTAAAAAACATTAATCTTCCAGACATTTTAATATCGTGGATTCAAGATTACCTCACGAATAGAGTGCAATTTGTTTCAGTCGATGGGTGCAGCTCCAGTTGTCTCCCAGTCACCTCTGGGGTGCCCCAAGGAAGCGTCTTGGGGCCTTTGCTTTTTCAGATTTACATAAATGATATTGTTAATGTGGTTACTCCAGGAACTCATATTCGCTTGTTTGCTGATGATTGTGTCGTTTTCCGTCAAATTACGTGTACTAACGATCAAAACGAACTTGACCAGTGTCTTCGAAATGTTCTTGATTGGTGCAGCGAGTTTTCCATGGTTCTTAACACTGAAAAAACAGTTTCGATGCAAATAACACATAAAAAGAACCCAATTAACCACGTGTATACACTCGGATCATCAACACTAAAGCAGGTTAATAGCTACAAATATCTAGGTGTAACAATCACAAGCCGTCTTTCCTGGAACTCACATATAGATAACATATGCTCCTCTGCATTTAAAAAGCTGTGTTTTCTGAGGCATAAACTAAGAAATTCACCTTCTCACATAAAACTTCTAACGTATAACACTTACATCAGGCCAAAGCTCGAGTATGCTTCGGTTGTTTGGGACCCATTCACTAAACTTAACATAGATAAATTAGAAAGGGTTCAAAGAAAAGCTGTTAGGTTTATCTATTCCAAATTTAAAATCACCGACTCCCCCACTGACCTCATGGCGGCTAACAATATTGAAACACTTGAAACGCGAAGAGGAAAATATCGCCTTGAATTTCTTTATTCTTTACTTAACCATAAGTTTGCTTTGGATCCTTCACAGTACATATCCCCTCTAACCACACGTTATACCCGACATCATCACATTCACTCATTGACACCGTATTTTGCGAAAACTGACTGTTTTAAATATTCCTTTTTTCCGCGGACAATATCCGATTGGAACCATATTATGACATCTTAATAGTTTGCAATATTTGTCTCCTTATTTTTTATGTATATTTCTTTTCATTGTGTTCTGTATTTTTTGAGTTTTAAGAATATATGCCTGTCCTGCTTGGACCCTGAAAAGGGTCTGCAGTATGTACTAAATAAATAAAAATAAATAAAAATATAGCCCGTCAGGGGTTACAAAGGCTGTCTTTTGGCGATCGGCCTCTGCCATTGGCACTTGCCAGTACCCGGAGCATAGATCCAGCGAGCAAAAGAATTCCGCCCCTGCAGACTGTCCAAGGCATCGCCGATGCGCGGCAGAGGATCGACATCTTTGCGCGTTATTCGGTTAAGGCGGCGATAGTCGACGCAGAACCGAATGGAGCCATCTTTTTTTTTTTTTTCGCAACGACAACCGGAGATGCCCAGGGACTGTTAGAGGGCTGGATGCTGCGACGCTCCAGCATGTCGTCAACGTGCTGATCGATGACACGGCGTTCAGCGGCCGATACACGATACGGACGCTGGCGCATTGGTGTTAGTTGGCCGGTGTCGATACGGTGAACGACTGCGGACGCCCGGCCCAATGATGGTTCATCATCATCATCTTAAGCCTGGTTACCGCTACTGCAGGGCAAAGGCCTCTCCCATACTTCACCAACTACCCCGGTCATGTACTAATTGTGGCTATGTCGTCCCTGCAAACTTCTTAATCTCATCCGCCAACCTAACTGTCTGCCGCCCCCTGCTACGCTTCCCTTCCCTTGGAATCCAGTCCGTAACCCTTAATGACCATCGGTTATCTTTCCTCCTCATTACATGTCCTGCCCGTGCCCATTTCTTTTTCTTGATTTCAACTAAAATGTCATTAACTCGCGTTTGTTCCCTCACCCAATCTGCTCTTTTCTTATCCCTTAACTTTACACCCACCCTTCTTCTTTCCATATCTCGTTGCGTCGTCCTCAATTTAAGTAGAACGCTTTTCGTAAGCCTCCAGGTTTCTGCCCCGTAGGTGAGTACTGGTAAGACACAGCTATTATACACTTTTCTCTTGAGGGATAATGGCAACTTGCTGTTCATGATCTGACAATGCCTGCCAAACGCACCCCAGCCCATTCTTATTCTTCTGATTATTTCCGTCTCATGATCCGGATCCGCCGTCACTACCTGCCCTAAGTAGATGGATTCCCTTACTACTTCCAGTGCCTCGCTACGTATCGTAAACTGCTGTTCTCTTCCGAGACTGTTAAACATTAGTTTTCCGCAGTTTATTTTTAGACCCACCCTTCTGCTTTGCCTCTCCAGGTCAGTGAGCATGCATTGCAATTGGTCCCCTGAGTTACTACGCAAGGCAATATCATCAGCGAATCGCAAGTTACTAAGGTATTCTCCAATAACTTTTATCTCCAATTCTTCCCAATCCAGGTCTCTGAATACCTCCTGTAAACACGCTGTGAATAGCATTGGAGAGATCGTATCTCCCCGCCTAACGCCTTTCTTTATTGGGATTTTGTTGCTTTCTCTATGGAGGACTACTGTGGCTCTGGAGCCGCTATAGATGTCTTTCAGTATTTTTACATACTGCTAGTCTACCCCTTTATTCCGTAATGCCTCCATCACTGCTGAGGTTTCGACAAAATCAAACATTTTCTCGTAATCAATGAAATCTATATATAAGGGTTGGTTATATTCCGCGCATTTCTCTATCACCTGATTGATAGTGTGAATATGGTCTATTGTTGAGTAGCCTTTTCTGAATCCTGCCTGGTCTTTTGCTTGACAGAAATCTAAGGTGTTTCGGATTCTATTTGCGATTACCTTAGTAAATAGTTTGTAGGCAACGGACAGTAAGCTGATCGGTCTATAATTTTTCAAGTCTTTAGCGTCCCCTTTCTTATGGATTAGGATTGTGTTAGCGTTCTTCCAAGATTCCGGTACGCTCGAGGTCATGAGGCATTGCATATACAGGGTGGTCAGTTTCTCTAGAACAATCTGCCCACCATCCTTCAGCAAATCTGCTGTTACCTGATCCTCCCCAGCTGCCTTCCCCCTTTGCATAGCTCCCAAGGCTTTCTTTACTTCTTCCGGCGTTACCTGTAGGATTTCGAGTTCCTCTAGACTATTCTCTCTTCCATTATCGTCGTGGGTGCCACTGGTCCTGCATAAATCTATATAGAACTCATCAGCCACTTGAACTATTTCATCCATATTAGTGATGATATTGCCGGCTTTGTCTCTTAACGCATACATCTGATTCTTGCTAATTCCTAGTTTCTTCTTCACTGCTTTTAGGCTTCCTCCGTTCCTGATAGCATCTTCAATTCTATCCATATTATGCTTCCTTATGTCAGCTGTCTTACGCTTGTTCATAAACTTCGAAATTTCTGACAGTTCTATTCTAGTTGTAGGGTTAGAGCCTTTCGTATATTGGAGTTTCTTGATCAGATCTTTCGTCTCCTGCGATAGCTTACTGGTAGCCTGTCTAACGGAGTTACCACCGACTTCCATTGCACACTCCTTAATGATGCGCACAAGATTGTCGTTCATTGCTTCAACACTAAGGTCCTCTTCCTGAGTTAAAGCCGAGTACATGTTCTTTAGCTCGATCTGGAATTCCTCATTTTCCCTCTTACCGCTAACTCATTGATCGCCTTCTTATGTACCAGTTTCTTCCGTTCCCTCCCCAGGTCTAGGCTAATTCGGTTTCTTACCATCCTATGATCACTGCAGCGCACCTTGCTGAGCACGTCCGCATCTTGTATGATGTCAGGGTTAGCGCAGAGTATGAAGTCTATTTCATTTGTAGTTTCGCCGTTCGGGCTCCTCCACGTCCACTTTCGGCTATCCCGCTTGCGGAAGAAGGTATTCATTATCCGCATATTATTCTGTTCCGCAAACTCTACTAATAACTCTCTCCTGCTATTCCTAGTGCCTATGCCATATTCCCCCACTGCTTTGTCTCCAGCCTGCTTCTTGCCTACCTTGGCATTGAAGTCGCCCATCAGTACTGTGTATTTTGTTTTCACTCTACCCATCGCCGATTCCGCGTCTTCATAGAAGCTTTCGACTTCTTGGTCATCATGACTGGATGTAGGGGCGTAGACCTGTACAACCTTCATTTTGTGCCTCTTATTAAGTTTCACAAGGCCTGCCACCCTCTCGTTAATGCTATAGAATTCCTGTATGTTACCAGCTATATTCTTATTAATCAGGAATCCAACTCCTAGTTCTCGTCTCTCCGCTAAGCCCCGGTAGCACAGGACGTGGCCGCTTTTTAGCACTGTATATGCTTCTTTTGGCCTCCTAACTTCACTGAGCCCTATTATATCCCATTTACTACCCTCTAATTCCTTCAATAGCACTGCTAGACTCGCCTGACTAGATAACGTTCTAGCGTTAAACGTTGTCGGGTTCATATTCCAATGGCGGCCTGTCCGGAGCCAGGTATTCTTAGGCACGAAATGAGGCACGAAAACGCTGGAGGAGCTTGATGATTTCGGTGTGCTGCGCAGGTGTGAGTGCGTCGACGGAACGAGCGAAGACGTCTACAGGGGCATCGGTCGCGGCGGGAGGAGTTACGGCACAAATCGGAAGTGATGCCTTATCACCAAACATGGTGGCCGGGAGAACGCTATCGAAAGCTTCAGCGGTACTCAGGCGTTCGCCGCGCAGTAGGGATGATGGGCAGGCGGACGGATTGCACACGTAAAGGGCAGCAGAACCTTCGCAAAACGTGACGACAGCAAACGGAAGCAGAAAGTTCCTGCGGCGCGCAAGTGGCCGACGGCGTAAACAGAACAGATAAGGTCGCAGCAGAGCTACATAACACAGGAACCAGAGCGGCGGAGAAAGGTGCGATATGGATGTCAGAGGCGGTAAAAACTTTAGGAGAATAATGGTTGTCAGGGTCAAAACACGGCACTGATTACGTAAGTTCGCAACGAGCGCAGTCGATAAAAGCTCGATTGACAGACAGGAAATTCCATCCAAGAATAACGTCGTGCGAGGAACGACGTAGGACGACAAATTCGATAACATGCGTAACGCTTTGAATGACAACCCGTGCTGTGCACGACGTTGAAGGCTGAGTGCGATGGGAGGTTTCCATACGCAGAGAAAGAGAGGTAATGGGAATGGTCACTTTGTTCAAATTGCGGCAGAGCTGCGCACTAATAGACAGTTTTAGTATAGCGTACGCTATTCCATTGTGTACGCTAAAAAATAGCGGGTCGTCACTGCGCATGCGCTGAACGCTAAACGAAATAGCGGGTATAGCGGGCGTACGCAACGCAAACGAGTTAGCGTTAGCGTTTTTGCGGGGTTTGCGGAGTTTGCGGGA
The DNA here is from genome assembly GCF_038994185.2 of Dermacentor albipictus. Lineage (NCBI taxonomy): Eukaryota > Metazoa > Arthropoda > Arachnida > Ixodida > Ixodidae > Dermacentor > Dermacentor albipictus. The sequence continues at coordinate 94,100,384 of NC_091827.1, read as the reverse complement.
AACATGGCGGCGATCCCGGCTGCCCGCTTCGAATTGAAGTTGGCGTTGCTTTTGTAAAATGCACTTCGTTCGTAGCAAATGACTGTGTAAATGGCTTTCGCTTAGTCTCAGGCCGCTTCGACGACAGAGTATTATGGATAACTTCATGGTGTCTTCGAGATCGCTTCTCGTTTCGAATGAGCCGAAGCCTAACGAAAGAAACGTTTGAGATGTCAGCGCCACCTATCGCTACATGCGCGAAATAGCCGCAACGACGGAATATGGCCTCAGAGATTCGAAGATATCGTCGGCCAATTAAAATTGTGGAAGACGTGCGCCGCTTAGCGTACGCTATTTTATAGCGTATAGCGTACGCTATAGTTGCGTACGCTAAACTAAAACTGTCTAATAATAGAAACGGTGGCTCCGGTCCTGCGTACGGTGACGCCGTCTGCGGACAGTTCAATTTCGTTCGCAGGTTCAGAATGAGGCCTCGAAATGTTCGACGTAAACGTCATTTAAGTAAAATATGACATTTGTGAGCTTGGCGCGGTCGTCACACTTACTATAGGCGCTTACACGGTCATATTCGGCGAGCACGTCTTCCACGTCGTGGTCGTCTGTGCCACTAAATATAGCCGGGTCGCGCTGGCGCATAACGCCAGAGCAGACGATGGCCGGGGGCATGAGAGCAGCAGCCTAGGACGGCCCCGGTTCATCCATTGCAACAGCTGGTGGTAGCGTCCGACTGCGGAGTTCCAGGATATTGAAGAGAAACCCAGCACCTCCACCAAATGCAACGGGGGTGTTCGCCTAGCAGCACTAGTTCTAGGTTGCAGCGGTAGGCTTTAACAGGTCGGTACTGTATCGAAACGGAGTAACAAGCACTCCTCGTCGTCTTCTTCTCATTCACTAGCACCATGCCTACTGCCGAGTGCCTTCAGTACAGTATATTTAAATATCTTGTTGCGAGTATTTGTGTATACGTGCAGTGAACTTTGTTTCCATTGACACTTTTTTGCTCTTTATCAAGCTGCATATTCGCATTTGTATATTCCATTGTATCTTCGCTTTTCTATTACACGAGGGCGTCAACTGAAAGGGAGCGAACCAACCCCGCGCAATAATGGTCCGGTTCATTATCTGCGACACATGCTCGTAGCACACAGGCATCTCTCATTTACAAAAGTGACACGCAGGTGTGAGGATAAATGTTATTTAATGCTCCCATGCACAGGGTTCAAAATGGTTGCGTGACGTGATGCACACTCCAAAAGTCGAACAGCGTGATGTTGGGTGGTTTTTGACTGCTGGAGGTGTTTCCCAAAAAGAAATTAGTCTCCATATGGCTGTTGTGCACGTTGAACATTGCATTTCATTGGCCGCTGTCAAGCGTTGGAGCAAATGGTTCAAAGTACGTGAAAGTTGCAAAGACGATCCCAGACTGGGCCAAATGCCACCGTGTAATCACCCCGAACACAATTGCAAAGGTTGATGAGCTGATTAGAGAAGAACTGAGGATAAGCATCCATGAACTGGCAGAGGATGCGAACATCAGTCACAGTTCGGTTCACACCATAATTCATGAACATCTTGGTTATCGGCTTTTGTGTGTGCGATGGATGCCCGAGATTCTGAACCACCTCCAAAAGACTGAGAAGTTCAGCGCTGCCTTGACTCACCTGATCCGGTATCGCAATGAGGGTGACGACTTCTAGTCTGTAATTTCGACCGGGGATGAATCATGGGGCCTCTACTACGAGCCTGAAACACAACGGCAAAGCTTACAGTGGAACGATTCGAATTCACTACCCCCAAAGAAAGTAAAGGCCGTCATTTCCGCCGGGAACATTTTGCTTGACTTTTTTTCGATCGTTAGGGGCCATGACTGATCGAATTTGCTAACCCTGGAGAGACTATGAACCGTTTCCAATGTTGTGAAACGCCGGATCGGCTGCGTGTCGCATTCAAGAACAAACAACGCGGAAAATTGACGAATGGGATCATCTTGCTCCACCACAATGCCCGTCACACGTCCTTCATCTGGTTAACATAAAACTGGCAAAGTTCAAGTGCGAAACGCTGCAACATCCGCCATACAGCCGAGATCTGTCGCCTTGCGACTTGCACGTTTTGGGGAAATTGAAGAAACAGCTCATGGGAACCATATTCGTGACGGACAATAACGTGAAAGAGTCATTTACACACTTTTTGAAGCCGCAACCCAAGAACATTTATCAGGCGGGAATCACGCGACTCGTTAGTCAATGGGACAAATGTCTAAATGCTCATGGAGACTTGTTTTAAACAAAGTACCCCGTTTGTCATATATTCGGGTTGGCTCACTTTCATTTGACTCGACCGCGTATATTTTGCAGGACTCCTGCTTTCTATATGTGTTTCTGTTGCGACTATAATTTCGGTGCAATTATTCACAATACACGACCGGTGACAGCTTATCCTGCGCAATACATCGGAACAAAAGGCAGCGTCATTGAGATTTTTTCCTGGCCGTTGCATGTGTACAAAAATGTAAACTAGGTTCTTGAATGACGAAGTTTCATTATGAGATTTATCCTCAACTTGCTAATTTCATGGCCTTTGCATTTTTCATATCAACGGCATGCGCTCCTTTGCTGGTTTCGAACTGGCGTAGTTCTAAAGTTCATGTTATATTTCGTTTACTTATTAAATAGACAAAAACATAGAAGCAGTGACAGCAAATATTTCGGCCACAATTTTTGAGACATACGAGTATATCCTTTTATGAAAGAATACATATTTTACTAGTCTTCACAGTGCGTAGCGTTCAAGAATTCGTTTACTGCACCTTTGGCAATGACATTGCAGTTTTTATTCATGTAATTTATCCCTCGATAATTTCTATGAGGAGGGCGAGCTGCAATGTGAGCCCCCCCCCCCCCTCCTCCCTCGTGCGATATATCTAACTGCTCTACTGCCCTGCATATAGAAACAATGTGCCTGGTGATCATAAAAACAGCAGCATTCACAGCTTCAGATTACAAGCATCGGAAGTTAAAATTCTGGCTTATGTCGATGACGTCGCAGCTTCTTGTACAGATCAAAAAAGTGTAGCTGTAGCTATCGCAATAAAGAACGGTTTCCGTAAGGTAACTGGAAGCCGGGTAAACTGGGGAAAGTGAATTGGTTTCTGGCACGAACAGTAACCTTCGGCCCTGGTCACTTTTGCCAACGTTGACTGGCTGACGCCATCCGGTAAATAACTAGGCGTCCCGCTGAAATATTACAAAAATAACGATGAGTATTGGCAAAATCAAACAAGAGAAACACAGATAAAAAGGAACAGGTGGAAAGGGGGGCAGATGCCCCCCGCAGATGCCCCCCGCAGATGCCCCCCGCAGATTGACAGATGTCCCCCGCATCTGTCAATGTTTGCAAGAGCTACAGTTTGCAATCTAATTTTTGTCGCAAAACTCTAGTATGTAATGCAGGTATTGTATTGCTCAAGGGTAAATATAGAGAATCTGCACCGAGTCTTCACAGTATTTGAGTGGGCTTCGAAATGGGAACGATGCAGTGGCACGAATTTGTTCAGACGAGCTAAAGACGGAGGTTTCGGAATGACGCAGCTCTTTATACGACAGGTCATTAACCGGTTGTTCCTTTTCTGTAATTTAAGTGATCCTTTCTTGCATATGGTGTGCGAAGTGAGGCTAAGGAGCGCGTTACCTGGCTACTATGTAGTTTGTACAGAGAAAATGTTCGGTCCTGTTTGTGGTTTTCTTGAAAACGTTATCTCAAGTGTACGGTTCTTATCCGTTAGATTTTTCCAATCAATGCTTGTTTTCAGTGAAGCGTAAAAAATTGCAGAAAGATGTATGCGATATGGTTCTCCCTGCTCCAATGTACAGGGCCCTATGCCTACAGCGGAGGCCAAGAGCAAGACGTGCTCAAAGAATTCTAAAATAGTCAGCCCAGTAAGGCTGATACTTGGTGTTAAAAACGTACTATTTTATCTTGTTTTCCCAGCTGCTATCTGTTGTTCGATGTAGTAGTACAAAACAAGCAATACAGAAAATAAAGCGTCAGTGGCGTGATGGCTTCAATATTGGGCTGCTCTGCTAGAGCTTCTGTGTTTGAATATTGCCGTCAAACAATTTTAATAACGTTTGTTTAATTGTATGCTACAGAGCACTTTGTTGCAAATGATGAAGCTACAAAGTCGCAGAGCCATTAGAAGCCAGAAGGACGAAGTTTAGGCAAAACCATGTACTTCCCATAATTCCTATGCTGGCAGAACCGCCCAAATTGCAGCTCCCGTAGACACTAGTGCCAGAGTTCCATCTAGTAATTATTGTACAAAACTCTATGGTTTTTCAGACGGAGTACCACAAGAAGCAAGAACAGCAGACGTGCCCAAGCTGTGTCCTGTGAGTTACTCTTGCGTATCCGCGTACTGCCTCTTGGAATTTATGTGGCTGCGGATGTTTTCATGCAGATGTCGTAGGAATACTGAAATATGCCTGCCAACTCTCGGGTATTTCTCGTATAGTTAACAAATTTTTGCTGGTTATTAGATTTTACGTGTGTTGCGCCAAGCTTTACGAAAAACAACATTTTCGTGAGTAGCATTCAAGATGTCTAGAGCTGGAGCGGCACAAGGTTGAAAAAAGCGCTTCTATAAAAAGAAATGCTCATGTGCTTGCGTGGCCATCTTGTGGCAAGGCCATACGCCACCCACCGCAGAGAGAGGCAATCGCTTCGAGTGGGTTTATTCTATACAGTTCTTGAAGCACGCAACATCGGTATCATCAGTTCGCTGAAAACATCCCCACTGTGACCTAAAAAAAAACCTGTTGGTTGTCAGTTCGCGATGTTCCAGATTTGCTGCTTCTTGTTCGCGACGTGTAAAACCAAATTATGGTTAATAAATTGAGCATGTAAATCCCAATGAAGACGAGTGCTCAGTCTAAAGCTATGGAAAAATTGCGTGTGATAGCTCCACCCTCTACAGCCACACTCGTGTCTGTAAGAGCTTTACGAATTAGAATGTTGACATGTTGGAGAGTCCAAAATCGAAATGGGGGCTGACAGATGGAATAGCATTCTTTGTACAAAGATCATAAACAGGGACAAGATGCCTTAGTAACGCTGGCCAACGTTTCGACAGGGGGACCTACCTTCGTCAAAGGCGGCCTCGTCATCGTCGGCAGGTTAGTTTTAACGGCTTAGTGGAGTGTCGTCACGTGCGGTCGCTGTCGAGGGCGGCTGGCTGTAAAGAGAGAAACCGAAATAAAATTAGCGTTGTCGTTTGACGTCGCTAGGTGTGGTTTCTAAGACGAGGTGGCAAGAGCGGGAGAGTGGGAACGCGGAAGAAAAACAAGGACATAGGGGGTTGCGATGTTGGGGAAGAGAGAGGTTAAGGAGCTTTCAGAGGTGTCGTAGGCTCCCCCAACACTCCCCCCAAAACCCTACCCCCTATGTTTTTCTCTATCTTTTTTTCTGCCGCTTTCCGACCCTACCGCTCTTGTTCCCTCGTCTTAGAAACCACCACTGGTGGCGTCAAAGAACAGCACTTGTTTTCTTTTATCCTCTACAGCTACCAACAACGACGGCACGTCACGTCACTCCACTAAACCGTTAAAACTAACCTGCCGAGGATGGCGAGGCCGCCTTTGACGAAGATAGGTGCTCCTATCGAAACGTTGGTTAGCCTTTCTGATTCACCTTATCTCTGTATATAACCTTTATACCACATGTTGGGCAGGTATGCTAACAAGCCAAGTTTCGTTTGATTTGTAAACCACACTTGTGGAGTACGAAGGAGCGAGAGCGGAGACATGCCAAGCCAGCCATAAAATCTAAGGAAGCGTGGTGCGAAGCCACCTTGAAGAGAGCTAGAGAAAGTTTTTCATTTAATTGCAGAGAATTAAGCCGGTCTATGTGTAGAGGATGCATGCTACTCTGCATAGGGATGGGTATCGGTGACTGTAAGACACTAGGAAAATAAGGGCGCGAAAGCAATAAACAAAAGGCTAGTAAGTATATGATTATAGTATGTGCAGGTGAGACAAAGGCGATGTCGTTGATGTAAACGGGCTGGAATTTGAAGGAATATAAACAATGCATATATTTAAAGCCTGAGATTAGTTTGAAGGAGCCAAACAGTGTATGGTATGCTTCCGTGATCTAGTTCTTCTTGGGAAGCACGATTTGTTCTAGTGAAATAACTAGTTCTCTCGTCGCTATAACTTGGAATTTTCAACAAAACGTATTCCATGTTTTCAAAGCACCAGTGTTGACAGTATGCTTTGGTGGTCAGTATAAGGCGGCATAGGTAGCTATTGGGGAATGTGGGGTTCAAACGATGTTGATAAATGTTTCATGGCGACGGGGAAGCTGATGCGGAAGTCTTGATTTTAAGACTCGGTCAACTAGAGTGTAGATATTGGTGTTGAAGAGTGCGACAGCTACCTTGAATTTTCTGCAATAGGTTCTTGTGTCTTCATGCATTGTTGTGAAATTAGACTTCTTATATTTGGCTGCATTAAATTTACAACACATAAAGATGATTAGGTTGTATTATAGAGAAGCACAAGACATAACTAAGATAGTTTGGAAAACTATTTGCGCAAAGACGGCCCAAGAACACGTGAAAGTACTTCGAAATAAATAGTTCATATTGACGTAGCAGGTATTGGTTCGGCAGGTTCATATTGACGCGTTTGGCAGGCATTCTCATGTCATGAACAGCAGGTTGCCATTATCTCTCAAGAGAAAAGTGTATAACAGCCGTGTCTTACCAGTACTCACGTATGGGGCAGAAACCTGGAGGCTTATGAAAAGGGTTCTTCTTAATTTCACAGAGCTACGGGAGCGTTTGCAGACACCACAAGTTCTTGCTCACTTTGACGAGGACGCTGATACTGAAGTCCATACCGACGCCAGCAACGTGGGTCTTGGCGCCATCCTGGCCCAACACCAAGAGGGTACACAGCGCGTGATAGCTTACGCCAGACGCACTCTTTCACGCGCAGAGATAAACTACACTCCACCTCGGAGAAAGAGCGCCTCGCTGTAGTATGGTCTTGCCACAATCCCTGCCACTGAAGTGCGCGGGGCTGCTGCAACCGATCGCGCCACCAAGAACAGCATTCCATCAAATAGGAATGGACTTACTCGGGCCCTTTCCATTGTCATCCACCGGGAACAAGTGGATCGTAGCAGCCGCATACTCAACGTGATACGCCAAGACAAGGACTCTACGACGCGCTACAGCTGCCGACGTTGCCCTGTTTTTTGTAGATCTGATCGTTCTTCGGCATGGCGCCCGGTCGTGCGCGATCACTGACAGAGGCAGAGCTTTCACGGCCCAACTGTTTTACGACGTATTCAAGCTAAGCTACACAAGCTATCGCAAGTCCACTGCATATCATCCGCAGACCAACGATTTGACCGAACGCTTGAACGCTTGAACGCTGCCCCCCCCCCCCTCCCCGTGCATACTTTCTGTTCGTTGCCCCTTTTCTCCTCACCTACGTCCTTTTGCACAAGAATCAGGACGATGCCCGCCTATTATTTTTTTTCATGAAGGAAAATGCCACCAGGTTACCAGGCGCGGCGAGTGCGAGCGAGCATTCAGGCAAGGAAAGGAGTTGTTGTTTTTGATTAGACCATCTCAGCAAGTGCTTTCTCTTTGGTCGTGTAGTACTTGTTATAAGGACCTTCTGTAGCACGTGACAATATAGAATACCTTGCTTCTGTCGCCATTCGATTCATTTGGCGAATGAGTCGATAACTAATTGGAACAGGTAGACTTCAGTGGTTGCGGGGAAGCCTCTGGGTGTAGTCTGCCACGACTGCGCTGTCTTTCATGACGCATTTGTGGGGGCACAACGTGGTGAATAGTTTTGAGTAATCTCCTTCATGTCGTTGAGAAGATTAGGCCAGTGAAGGAAAATTCTCGAATCGACCTTCATCGCTACAGTGCCTGTGTGCCGAGGCTGAGCAAGATTCCACACACCCAGTTGGGCAGCTCTCGGATTCACACACAGTAACCTTGTGGTAGACATTTTACAGGATGAAAACTCTCACACTGTACGCACACCATGCCGCGATCTGCAATTTTCAGGTCATGCAGCTGTTCTATCAAGCTACTTTATTTTAACGCTGCTGAAAGTGTTGTCTTTTTGTATTAGCTCACCGACACGTTCTGTCGAAAGCTTATAGGTGCAGTCGGCCACTGTAACATCAAAGTATGTTCCTGAGGGAATGGCTCGTTCTTTTTTTGTAGTGCTGACCTTGTAGAGGTTTTGCGTTGTGGTAGCGACTACGCCTATAAGTATAGTCGTTAGTTGCCGACAGCTTGAGAGAGACAGAATAAACATCCTTATTCAGGGATGCTTCAAATGTTGTCTTTGGGGTGGTCTCCCCTTTCCAGAAAACCATAGGCTTTCACTACGTCGGAGACATCACCTCGCTATTCAAAGCGACAATGCCTGTAGTACCAAATTTTCTCGTGCACATGATGCTAAGCAGAGGCATGCGTTCGCTTTTCACATGCCTTCTGGTCGTCTAAGGCAAATAGTACTGCCTCTTCTTGTCGTTATTAAGGACCGATGCTTATTGCGCAGGACGGGAAACGGACAATACAAAGAAAAGGAACATGAAGAGAGCTTGATGCGCAAACTTCCAAATCACGAAACCATGCTTAGCGATACTGGCAGATGGCTTGAGGCTGTCGGCAACGTCGTGAAGGCGTCACCCAGTGTATCTATCTGAAGTGTTGCACAATTTGTCAATATTTTTTTTTCGGTTCATCCGGCTTAGCCTTGCATTCACGGCTGATTCAAGCTCTCCGCAGGCACAGGGCTCATGCCTCGAAAGTACGAGGAGGGGTGTTCTTGTGTACCTACGTTGAGAGAAAGGGAAATGAGGAAAGGCAGGGAGGTTACGCATACTTTGTCCAGTTTGTTACTCTACACGAGGGCAGTGGAATGGGGGAGCGGAAGAAACAGAAAGTGCGATTAAAACTCGTGTCTTCGGCACGTAAATTTCATTTGGAATTTCCTGCAGCTTCTAGCGACTTCGTAGAACATTTAGGTCTCTTTAAGATCGATGCTTGTAGGAACCTCAGCTTCTTATCATGCAGGCTCATATCCAGTGTTTTAAGCAATAGCTGCCCGTTGGAAGCCCTCCAATAAATGCAATGGTATAAAACGCAGCCTATCCATTTGCGAAGAAGAAGAAGAACAACTTTATTGAAGAATAAAACGCTCAATGGGTGGAGCCCCTAGACAAGGGCCCCACTGGCTTCCGCGCGCCGTCTTGCTTGTCGGATGATGGCCCTTTGGACCTCTTCCTTTGAACTGGACAGCGCCGCCTCCTATTGTGTATGCTCCGTAATTTCTGTGTTTGTCTTTTGTGGATATTCCGTGCATGCCCATGAGATGTGGTCTAAGGATGGCGTGGCTCCGCACCATGGGCATATGTCCGTATGTCTTTCGGGATGAATTTGATGGAGAATGTGCAGGTTGGTATATGTATAGGTTTGCAGCTTTCTCCATATAACCTGTTCTTCCTTACTGAGATTCTTATCTGGGAGTGGTAGCTTCATTCTATTTCCTCTGTGATAGTTTAAAATTCCAGAGTAGTTCTGGTCAGTCGGGATCGGGTCGTCAGAGGCGTCCTGTGAGACCCGTGGTGCGTAGCATGCGCACGAGCTACTCTGTCAGCCTCTTCGTTTCCCCTGATTTCCTCATGACCGGGTACCCATAAAAGGTGAAATCTAGCTCGGGGTTTTATATCTTGTATAATCCTATAGGCTGCGGTGCATACTCGTCCCCTGAGGTAGCTTCTGCATGCCGCTTGAGAGTCTGATAGGATGGTTATTTGTTGTTGGTTTGGTTCCGTCGCTTTGATAGCAAGGGCTATTGCGATTTCTTCTGCTTTCACGATAGTGGTGTGAGTGGAGGCGCTAATGATTTCTCTGCCCCTGTAGTCAGTGACAGCAGCTACCGTTCTTTTCTGCCTGCCTGGGTATCTTGCCGCGTCCACGAAGCGGGAGTTTGGTTTGTCGCCGTGCGTTTTTTCAATGTATGCAGCTCTGGCTTCTCTTCTGCCTGCATGTAGAGTTGGGTTCATATTTCTGGGTATTGGCGCCACTTTGATGCGGTTTCTGATTATTGTGAGGATAGGCTTCGTTTGGTTGTGTTTTTCAAGGAGCTCGTGATACCCGAGTCCGCCAAGGAGTTTCCTACCCGCGGTCGTTTGTGCGAGTCTGTTTCTTTGAGTTATCTGTTGAGCTTCTGCCAGTTCTTCGAATGTATTATGAAGCCCTACAGACATGCGTTTTTAGTTGGGGCGCACTGCGGAATTTGTAGGGCGATCTTGTAGGCTTTCCTTAAGCGCGAATTGATCGCATCCCTCTCTGTTTCCGTTAGCTGGTAATACGGCAAGCTGTAAATGAAGCGGCTAACCACCAGACTTCTGATTAGGCGAAGGGTGTCTGATTCCTTCATTCCCGTCCTTTTCGTGGCTACCCGTTATCCTTGTTGCGTTGCAGTCTTGATGAGGTTTTAAGCCCATGTCGGCAGTGTTGATTTGATTGTAGCCACATGCCTAGTACCCGGATTGTGGTCTTCTCAGGTATTGCATCCTTGCCAAGTCTGATTTCCAATTTAAGGGCAGGGTCCGTCGGGACGTTACGATTCCCTTTGCCTTTCCAGACTCGGTATAATCTCCGATTTCTCTGACGCGCGTTGCAGCCCTCTGGCTCGCACGTATGTCTCGATTTCACAGGTAGCTGCTTGCAATCGTACTTCTTTTTCACGTAGCGAAGTTTAAGCTATGCCTGTTAGACTCATTTGTTTGCCGCACAAACCACAAAAGTTGAAGCTCAATTTATGGCAGTGGTGGAAGCTCTGTAAGCTACATCCACTTTTGGATATGCTGGTTACATGAGTGAATACGCTATGCGACAATGACAGCCTCATTCTGTAGGTAATAAATGACTGTGTAAAGGCGCCTTGTGATTCAGGCAGATATGCTGATGTGGACGCCACTTTCTGCAATCTTTCAATGCATACGTAAGAGTACATCATTAGTTAGCTTACTCATTAGTTAGCTGAGAGACGGCATATCATTATTCATAATTTATCACACACGGCTTTGCGGGATTGTATTCAGTTTAATGACCAGCGCTGCTGCGGTGGCTTACTTGCAAATGTAAGTATTCGCAGTGTGTCCGAACTTCTCAAAGGTGCAACAAAATATTCGTTCTTCCACTCGCCCTGGACTGGTATCTCGAAAGCCTTCGTACAGGCAGCAGCGCGTATTTCGAGTAGTGTGCAGCCCTGTGCGTGTATTAGCTTTTTTTTTTGTCAGCCTTGCAGAATTTCTCTTAGACCGTTCTCTGTTACAAAAATACAGAGGCTAGACATTTACCTGTGGTGGGGCAGGAGCCATCATGCCAGGACCGTATACGTCGCAAGATTGAGTTCTCTCTCCTAGCTAGTGGCAGGATCCTCGCTCATACGTCCCCTACTTAGCTTACAGGGGAGATGTGTGAAATGTGGACTCGATGAGGGCTGCAGTGGTTTGACGGCTAGCTTACACTTCCACGGAGCTCTAACAGCGCGCGTGATCAAAAGCCGAACCGAAAATCACAAGAACATAAGCGTTAAAGTGTCTTTTCTACGCAACTTCTTCTTGCACCCAGGTAAACGTCGAATCATTTCTGGACAGCGGGGAGCTGGCTGACTTCGAATTCGTGGTGAAATCCGGGGATCAGAATCAGGTCATCGTGAAGCGGTTCCGTGTGCACAAGCAGTTCCTGGCCATGCGAAACGAAGTGTTCCGCGCTATGTTCTATGGAGACATTGCAGAGAAAAGCCAAGTAACCATCACCGACATACACCCCGACGGTTTTGAGCTCTTGCTCAGGTAAGCGTTCTTGCAGTAAAGCAGTTGCAGGTTTCTCCCCTCTTGTGAACCACACATGCAGTAAATATGTTGCATGGACAATTGCATTTCTTTACCTATAGTGCGCAAAATACAAAACATAATTGCGTGCCTGCGCACCCCGACATCAGCAGTCAGAGCAGCGACTTTAAGAGACAAAAGGGAAGACGTAAAGGCAGGGACGTTAACCAGGCTAAGTCCAGTTTGCTACCCTACACGTGAGGAGGGGAATGGGGAGTGAAAGAGGGAGAGAAAACATGAGTCTATACCGCACTTTCACATGCACTAAGTTAGGTGTAGGATGTCTGTAGTCGGGCACTCAAGTTTATTGCCTTCAGGTGGTGAAAAAGCGCTCCAACTGCTTTCTGGGCTAATGAACTGCGAGGCCAGGCTCACATCACGTGACGTGACGCCCAGCTTCGCACCACCCCAACACCTCTCTTGTCGCCCATACCCAAGAGATCCCTAAACATCTGAAAACGTTGTCCTTCTTTCCACCTCAGAATGCCACTCATTTTTCTTTCTTCCATTCTATTTATTCGTTTCTTTCCTTCTACATTAATTTCTTTCTTTTTGAAGCGGCTTATACGGGGACCGTCCTCCGAGCACTGCTCGGCGAGGCAGAAATCTGCGACAGCGAACGCGGAATAGTTTGCAAAGAGACATTTGCTTTAACACTACAAGTGGGTTGATCGCTCTCACGCTGGTTATTTTCTTACCATTCAGGTTTCTCTACTCTGGTAAGATGAAGATGGCGAGCATCGATGACGCTTTACGCACCAGGTTCGCCGCAAAGAAATACCTTGTGGAGCAGCTCGAGGAAGCATGCACTGCCTACATTACGAAGAACCTCAGTGCCGAACGTCTGTGCTCGTTCATAGATTACTACATGCGGAACAACTATCCCGACATGGATGGCGCCGTGGCAGCGATTTTGAATTCAGACAAAGCTCCGGCCGTACTCGCCTCCAAAGCATTCAACGTGGCTCTCGAGGAAACCGTCCGGTACATCGTGGATAAAATCAGGAAGGTTCCCGAACACAGCGTTGCCTGTGCCGTTTTCGGCTGGGCCCAGGAGCAGTGTTTGCGGAGCCTGCAGACGGACAGACCGCTAGAACTTAAGACGCTTGTGCGTTCCTTCTTTCCCAAGATACGATTCTTGACCATGACGATGGAGCAGTTTCTCAATGGCCCGGGTTCCTGGGGCGTCCTGGACGACGCTCAGATCGTCGCCCTGCTGCGAGGCATCGTGAGTCGCGGATGGGGCCCGCTGCCCGCAGGCTTCTGTGACATCATCATCGATCGCTTCAATTTGTGACCGAAGCTTCAGTGACAAAACGCGAACTGCTTCTGGAAGCCACCTATTTTCTGGGGGCAGCGAGCGCATCTTCGGACTTGTTATTTTGAGGAAACAGACAGAATTACGCGTTACACTTAGCTACAAGCTCATCACCTTCCCATAGGTGGGGAGTCGTCTGCCAGTATAAAAACGGCAATTGTTGGTGCTCTTATTAGCAAGAGATAAAGTCGCCTTCCCAAGCAAGGAGGCCAAGTTTAATAGTTGCGCTTCAGGGTGCAATAGTTTTCGACATATTCAAGTTCGATAGCATTTAAAGAACACATATTACCAAATATCACCTATAATCGTGTTCCAGTGTGCTAGATGAAACCTTTCTGTGCAAATAAAATTGCTGTTACATTGCTTCCTCTGCAACAGTGCTGCAGCGCGTAAATCGGTAGCTTCCGAGGTGGCGTCGAGTACTACTCGAGAAGTTTTGCAGGCTTGGATACCGGACACTTCTGTCTACAGGAAGCAGAGGCCGGGAACACGTACACGCAGTGTTTTCTTATTATTACAATGTCTTACTATTGCTGTTCTTACTATTCGGAAATGAAGATCCTTGGACCATGGCCGTACGCGTCGATGGCACAGAAAGCCACGAGAGCGTTGCTGAAATTCCTCAAGTCGACAGGTATTGGCAACTGTGTGTAGACTTGGTGCGAGCCTCAAATGTGCGCGAAACTGTGCTCTGTCTCTCTTCGTCCCCATTCCCCTTGCCCCAGTGCAGGGTAGCAAACCGGACGTGCGTCTGGTTAGCCTCCCTGCCTTTCCGGTTTTCTATTTTTCTCTCTCTCTTCTCTTACTATAAAATCCACGTTGCAAGTCGCACAGGTGCATAACATAAAATTTCTGGAGGATGCACATATGTGACAGTTCGTGGGAGACACAAGAGCTGGACATGAAACATTTATGCTACATAAGGTGCGCAGCTTTGCCGGCGGAGTATGAGAGAAAGTGTCCTGAAAACTTGACATTAGTGGTGGTGGAATTGTTTTTTGGGCCAACGCGTGACGCTTATATTGTGGAGCTGCCTGTATATTGTCTTAATTGGAGGCCGCCAGAAAGACTCCTGCTGAAGTGCGCTCCGAATTACGAGGCATGCTGCAATGCGATGCTTTCTGATGTATCACTGTCCTCTTACTTTATCAACGTCTTCGGCTACATCGAGTGTACAGCTGTCACTAATTTAATATCTTGTGTTGTAGTATTTGTGAAACATGAAGTAAGCACACAGCACGGCGTTCTTCTACGTTTTCGTGCCTTCTGTCGTGCTTCAAAACACCATTCCAACTCGAACAGTTATATATTACGCCGACTAAATAAGGTGATAACGCCTTAAAGAACCATCATAGTGCGAACGCCCAACGTGTACGCGCTTTTTTCAGCTTTTTCGCTTCAGCATCGGTTCGTGCCATGTGAGGAGGCGCCATGCCGTGCACCTAAGAGTAAACACAGGTATCCAGGCTACGTGGAGCACATGTCACATCCCGTGGCACGGGACGCTGCAGCTGTTGTTGATGATGATAATGACGATTTACTGGCATCCCCTTCGAAACGAGGCGGTGTGAAATAGTCACATAGCCTGCTTTCATTAACCAGGTCCAGCTGCGTGCGGCATGCAACTGCTACATGTTGGGACATATGGTGGAGTATAACGGAACTGCAATGCAACAATGCAAAGTTTGCACGTATCGACGCTACGCGGTGCCCATGTCACACCGCGTGTCAATTGGCGCGATGTGATGTTAATGATGGTTTAATAGTATTTCCTTAA
The DNA here is from genome assembly GCF_038994185.2 of Dermacentor albipictus. Lineage (NCBI taxonomy): Eukaryota > Metazoa > Arthropoda > Arachnida > Ixodida > Ixodidae > Dermacentor > Dermacentor albipictus. Next base: position 94,085,346 of record NC_091827.1, on the reverse strand, counting down.
CAGCATTCCTTGAAACGGAATGCTGACGGTCACCTGGACTGCTTGAATTGATCAGGTATGCCATACGTGTTTTTTCATTGCAGCACTATTTATGCGTCTCCATAATATTCTTTTTCTTGCTGAAGACTTCTCTGCCGTGTACCGCTACCTATGCCACTGCTACATGGCGTGCCACCCGGTGTAATCATGTACAACTGAATCGAAAGGGCGCACGTACAGATACAGGGCACGCATCTCACATCGCAAGGCAAGTGGCACGATACGATGCTAATGATGATAATTTATTGGCATACACTTTGCAACGCGATGACATAGTACCATCACAGTACACAGCAGGTGTTGGCTATATAGCGCGTAGCCCTGCAATCCAAGCCTAATTAAACCGTTCCATCGTCGTAGCCTAGCCAGTCTGATTTAATCAGGTACACAGATATGGAAGTGTTGCGCCATCTTGCGCCAAACCATCGAGCTGCACCAACCTGGCCCAAAAACTAATTTTAAATGAAGTTGCCAGATGTAGCAGGATGTGCGTGTTCAGTGGCAACCACACAGACACACACAGCATATGTTGGCCAGCGCTTAGCCCTGCAATCCAAGCCGAAGTAAACCGTTTCACCGTTGTCGTCGTTAGAGTGTAGGTGTGTTTTGTAGCCTAATGCAACTAGGCCACAAGAAAATCAAAACCGTCTTGTGCTATACAATGTCTTACGAATGTTTTCTATTATAAAATTGTTACGCGTTTGCGTACATGCGGACCAGCTAAAGATGATTTGAACTGGCGCTCATTTCATGGGGCAGTCAGGAAGGCAAGCCGCGCTGAATGAATGAGGTCGTACAGTCTGCTCAGCGTGTAGCTCATCAGTTTCGTTGTATATTTTAGCGCTCCATTTGGCGCGCTATTGGCACATCTGCGTCGATTAATGGGCGAACGCCGTGCATGTGACATCCTAAATCTATTTCGCACGTGCACCACGTCCGGTTACCTGAATGATAGTGCGGCACATCGACAAACGGCGCGCTTGCTTTCACGAAACCTCTTGGCCACAAATACCCAACGCCAACCGCTATCGTCACTCAATTTGCACTCGGGCTACACTTCTTTCTGCGCGGCCACACAACTCAAAATCGGGCTTTTGGCGCCGCAGAACGCAAGCCAAGGATGTAAAGTTTCGTATTCGGTGAACCTTAGCTGCCACATTGTGGTTAAGGTTGTAAAAAAAAACATTTATTGCGTACCCTACGCAATAAATATTTTTGTTTCACTCATTCTTGCTATACGTTTCCTTGAACATCTTTTTTCTTGCTCAAACCTTATTTAGCTGCATCGTACCGCTACCTGTGCATATGCTACATAGCGTGCATATGCTACATAGCGTTGTACCTGGTGTAATAATACGCAAATGCAATGCAATATGTGCACATATCGACGCTATGTAGCGCGCGTGTCATATCGCGTGTCTATTCGCGCGCTATTTTTTCCGCTGCATGCCGGCAAGCGCTGGCGTAGCTCAGTGGTAGAGTAGCTAACTGGCACGCAGCGGGCCCCCGGTTTGTTTCCGGTGGGAACTGTTTTTTTTTTATTATTCCCAGCGAGAGCTGCTACGGACACGGGACACCGGCGGTGGAGGCAGTGGTGGCAGACACCATCGCCAATTGAAATGGCTATTCGAATGAGCCCATAACAGGTTACGCTGTAATGCATACAGAAGCAAATGAAGGCACTTGCAACAACAGTCTGTGAATATAAGGAACTAGTGGACGTTATGCAGAATAAAATAAGAGAGACAAGAAAAAGAAACTTGGATTGGAAAGAGTAAACCGCGTAATTGGTGAAACAAGGAAGTAAAGCAACCTATAGGAGAGCGTAAGCAGGCGTCTAGGGATCAAGGAGGAGCCACAAAAGTTAGGACAACACGAACAAGAAGTGCTCCTCAGGTGAAAAAAATGCCGAGAAAAAAAACTGGTGGTGAGTGAGCTCGTGCAAAAAAAAAAAATTAATTGCACTAGGGAACGTTCGGTACACAGCATCTGAAAAAGAGAGAAAGCTGGCCCAATAAGAATCCGAAATCATGTAAGAGCACTCGGAGCTCCAACTAAAGACTTGCAGACGGTTCTAAGGGGTGAAAACCGTAACATCTTCGAAGAGACGATGCGCTGCGGCACATTGCAGACACCGTTAGGGATAACTTCAGCACAATAGAAAGCATAGTTCAGACCCAAACAGATCCAGCATCACCAAAGAAGCATGGGAGATCAAAATGTAACATAGAAAACTTTTACTGGTGTGACGTCACAGTAAAAGCCGACCTTTATTGAGCCTGAGAGGCGCGGCGAAAAACCCTCGGCACAGTCCACTATGATGATGCATCTACCCGCACAATGAAGAAGGGCACACACATGATGATAATATACAGACGACGAAGTGCACAATAAATGCTTACACTTATTTCCCCCGCGCGAGAGCTACTGTCCTGGCCGCAGCCTAAATGTACGGAGAACGCTGCGTGAAGGGCTTCATACGAGAAACGTAGACCACTTCGGTAGAGCGGCAACAGCGGTCAGTTGAGGGAACAATAGGTGTCACACAATAATTACCGGGAGAAGTCGTTTCTAGGACCATATAAGGGCCAACAAAGCGGGGCTGAAACTTCTCAAACAACCCAGGAGTGTGAATTGGTGTCCATAGCAGCACTTCATCGCCATGGTAGTAGAAAACTACGCCATAAGATGCGTCATAATGATCCTTGCGGTCCTGTTGTCTGGCTTCGGTGTTGAAGTGGGCACGCTGGTGACAATGGTGAAGGCGGGAAACATACTCTTCTCAGGAAGGTGGAGATGGACTGACAGGGGCAGAGAAGAAAGGAACTGGGCGAACGACCACAAACAAGGTAGAATGGCGAGTAACCGGTTGTGCGTTGAACGGCAGTGTTACACGCGAAGGTGACGAATAGCGAAATTGCGCCCCCATTTCTGTGATCTGGTTGAATATAGGCGGCTATCATGTCAGAGAACGTACGATGAAACTGCTCAGTCAGGCCGTCGGTCTGAGGATGGTAACCTGAAGTAGTTTTATGAGTTGTGCCAGAGGCTCTGATCACCTCGCCTACCAGTTCTGAAAGAGATTGTCTTTCCGCGGTCGCTCAGAAGGACACGAGGGGTGCCATGACGCAGGATTGTGGCTTGAAGAATGAATGTAGCAACTTCGAAAGCAGATGCAGAACTGACACAAGCTGTTCCGACATAGCGCGTGAGTTGTTCGACGGCTGTAACTATCCATCGACTACCGGCGGGAGCCATGGTACGTGTGTGTGTGTTTGTGAAAACATTTATTGTAATGAGGTCTGGAGGCTCGACTTCTCAAGCCAAGGCGGGCCGCTACCACGTTGGCACTGTCAGGCCAATCCTTTCAGCGACATCATGGGCCCTCTGGAGTGCCCTTAGTTGGTCCTGAAACAATGGGCTTTGAATCTTTTTCTCCCACTGTGTCCATTCTTCAACAAGGTTGGGGAGAGTCGCGGGACACCCCGCCAGCATATGTCTCATTCCAATGATGCCATTACAATCATTGCAGTCCATCTTAATCTCCCTCTCTGGATATATTTTATTAATGGTGTACGGTGTGGGATATGTACCCGTTTGCAATAAGCGCAGTGAGACTGCCTGAGCCCTGTTCAGTTTTGAATGTGGCAATGGGAATTGTCTGCGTCCTAAATAGTAATGTTTGGTAACATCATTGTATGTTATTAAATGATCTCTAGATTCCCTGGCTTGATGGTGAACGACTCGGTTGTGACTGTCACGGTTAGCAAGTCCTCGTGCCAAGTCATGAGCAACCTCATTGAGGTTTACCCGAGTCTCGTCCACTTTCCCCATATGCGCAGGAAACCATCGGATTTCAGTTGTCATAATCACAATGTTTTCAAAAATTTAGCTGCAACTCCAGCTACATAGCCTTTATCAGAACGCTTTACAGCGGATTTCGAATCACTGTAAATGAAGGCCCACTTATTACTCCTGATGGCTAGAGCAATTTCCGCTTGTTCCGCCACCATGGGGTCCTTGGTAAAAATAGTGAGAGCGTCTTGCACCTTCCCTTGATAATTTGATACAATGGCCGTATAGGCTTCTTTACCTTTCACCCAGGCAGCATCAACTATAGCTGCCAGTTGGTTCTGCTGCTCTATTTCCTTCAAGAGTGCTTTAGCTCTTGCCTTTCTCCTTTGAACATTATATTCTGGATGCATGTTTCTGGGGAGAGGGTTGGTTCTGATCTTGCTCCTAACTCCAGTCCTTAATTCTACTTCAGCCTCTATTGGGCTCCTTGATGTATTCAGTTCTGCACCTATTGCCTGTAATATGTTCCTGCCAGCTCGTGACTTTGTCAATCTTTCGTGTTGCGCTAGCTGTTGGGCCTCCGCAATTTCTTCCATTGTATTGTGCACCCCTAGACTCATGAGTTTGTCGGTTGCAGCGTTACTGGGTATTCCTAGGGCTACTTCAACGAGCTTCCTGAGCATCACAGTAAGTTTGTTAAGTTCTGCCTGCTTCCATTTGAATAATCCAGCCACATAAGTGAAGTGACAGAGAGCAAAGGCATGTATTAGCCTCAAAGCGCTGTCTTCTCCTAGGCCTCTGTGTCTATTGGTAATTCTCCTTAGTAACCTAATGACTTCATCAGTTTTATTCGAGATATGTTGTATTGTTCGATAGTTAGTATTGTTTCAGTCCATGTGATACCCAAGAACCTTGATTTTTTCAACTAGCCTGATTGCGAATCCTTCATGAGTGTATAAGCACACTCTTGGCTCATCTTCCGGAATGTAACCTCTTGGTTTGCGACCTTTTCTGCAATGTTTAATGACTAAGAGTTCTGATTTGGCTGCTGAGCATTTCAACCCCATGTCTTGCAGTGTGTTCTCCTCAACGTATAAACTTTCCTGTAATCTGGTCTCTGTCCTACATTGCCCTTGGCGCTCCATATGGTTATGTCGTCAGCATATATCACATAATGTATACCCTCAATTTTCTCCAGATTTCTTGCAACCTTGGACATTGCTAAATTGAATAGCATGGGTGAGAGCACAGCCCCTTGTGGAGTGCTCCTATTTCCCAAATTCTTAGCTTCTGATTTAAGCTCACCCAGCATGAGGTTTGCAGTTCTATTTCTAAGAAAGTCCTTAATCATGTTAAAAAGTATCTTACCTAAACCCATCTCCGAGAGAACGTCAAGTATTGCCTTATGCTTTATACGATCAAAAGCTTTTTCCACATCCAATCCCCAAAGAGCTTTCGTATGCGCTGGGCTGGCCTGTATAATTTGATGTTTAATCAGCAGCATGGCATCCTGAGTTGACAGCCCTGGACGAAAGCCGATCAAGTTGTATGGGAGGATCTCGTTCTGCTCAACGTATTTCGTGTATCAATTTAGGATGGCATGTTCCATAGCTTTGCCTAGACATGACGTTAAGGGAATAGGACGGAGGTTGTCTAGAGTGAGTTGTTTGCCTGACTTTGGCATGAGGATAGTATTGGCCACCCTCCATTCCTCTGAGTATACCCCTTTTCTCCAACATTCATTGAAGTGTTCAATTAGATAATAGATTGATTCATCATCTAGATTTCTTAATATCTTGTTAGTTATTCCGTCAGGTCCAGCCGCCGAGCTACCATTAAGACTGTGAAGAGCCGCCCTCACTTCACTCTCAGCGAAGTCCCGAACAAGTTCTTCACATATGCCTCCGGTATACTCGGGGCTCTCGTCTCCTGCGTTTGGTTGTTTAAGTGGGAGATATTTGGCTGCGAGACTATCCATGATATTCCTCTCTGTCTTATCTTGGCTTTCCTGGTGAACCAACTTAGCTATAGCTGTTCTCTTGCTTGTCCTTGTTTCATTATCGTTAAGCAAGTGCTTGAGGAGGGTCCAGCTACCTCCATGTTTGAGTCTACCATCACCCGAATTACAGATCTCATCCCACTATTGCTTCACGAGGGTCTTCGAATGATCATCAATTTCTCTGTTTAATTGCGCTATTCTTTTCCTTAGCCTTCTGTTAAGTCTCTGCGTTTTCCATCTCTGTAATATAGCCTGTTTGGCCTCAATCAAATGCGCCAGCCTGCTGTCCATAGCTTCAATATTTTCCTCTTTCCTGATTTCTTTAGTGGCCTTCTTGACGTCCTCTCTGAGCTGGATGACCCATGTCTGAAGGGGCTCCTGCTCGGCATCTAGAGGCCCCACTTTCCCTTTGCTCGCCCTAATTTTTCTGAAGTGATGCCAATCAGTGAATTTGAAGATTCTTGTTTCCTGTCTCGGTATGAGTATGGTTATGTGTATGATGTAATGATCGCTTCCGAGATCCAAGTTTGAATTTTCCCAATTGGCTCCTCTTGAATTGTTTACAAAAGTAAGATCTGGCGTGGAGTCCCTGGTTGTGGAAGTACCACAACGGGTGGGATACGCAGGATCAGTAATCAAGCATAACCCCAGATCCATGGAAAGACTCCATAGCTCCTCTCCCTTCTTTGTGTTCCAAGCGTATCCCCACGTGTGATAGGGAGCATTAAAGTCCCCTCCAATAATGAGAGGGGAGTTTTTGGCAACCGAAAGCACCTTGTTGAAGAGTGCTCTAAACCTCCGTCTCATGTCGCTAGGACTGGTGTAAATATTCAAGCAGAAAATGCTTTGCGTCTTACCTCTTTTCCTTTTAAGTATAATCTCAACTAGAATAAATTCAAACCTGGAATGTCTAAGGTGAATCTCATGCTCAATGTATGGCAACTTTTTGTCAATTGGCGTCGCCAACCCCCTCCCCATTTTTTTGTCTCTACATATAACTTTGTCTCCATTGAGCATAATTTCGTCCGCTAAGGTTTCCTGCAGCATAATTACCTTTGGCCTGGCCTCAGATGACCTGATCACCTGTTGCAGTGCTGCTTTTTTGTGTTGTAACCCACGACGATTCCATTGCCACACGTTAAATCTATGATTACTGTCCATTGTTATTAGGTGAGGCTGCCTTTCTATTACCTGCTATTTTCCTCTTTGTGATGGCCCCCGACAATCCAGGAATGGACTTTATACTATCCGCCTCCGATGGCAGATACTCATCGTCATCATCCCCTCGAGCCTCCATTTTCCTAAGTCTTTTCTCCGCCGTTAGCCTCCATTTCCACAATTTGTCCGCATTAAAGTTGGTCGTTTCCACTGTCTCTCTTATCGCTTTAATTGACTCTTTTATTTCGTTGAGGGCTGAGAATGAGAATACTGAATCACCCCCGGAACTCACCGCTCTCTTTTTAGGCGCAGGGGAGCTGGATTCCCCTGGATCGTTGCTTTTGCTCACAGGTCTATCTATCTCTACTCTAGCAGGGCTTGACTGCTCTTTTTTACGAAGCTCTACTGCCTGCCTGGTCAATTCTTCATTAACATTTCTTAAAGAGGCTACTTCTTTAAGTAATTGCTCTATTCTGGCATCATTGTTATCACCCACAGCCGCCGAGGCGCCCCCAGCAACCCTCGCCATACCTTTGACTTTGTTAGCCCAGGTGGTTCCTGGCGTCGTCTTCTCGCCAGGGATTGAGTCTCTATGCACGAAATGCACTTGCGCTTCCCTTGACTTGGAGCGCCTTCCCTCCAAGGATAGAGAACGACGCCTGGATCTGGTGCGACTCCTGGGGCACGAGTGCTCGCTGTCCTCGGGGCGATGGTTGGGCGCCAGCTGTTGCGCCTCCGACTGCGCTCTTGTTGAGGACCGAGTCCTGTTGCGCTCTCTTCGACGGAGTCGTACGACGCAAAGGACTTGAAATCTTTTCTTACAAAGCTTGTCGCCGGTAGGGTGATCGCCGTCACAAAATTTACACCTAGGCACACAAATTTACACACATGTTCATCTCCTGGGTTGCGAGTTCCACAACCCCTGCACTGAACAAGGTCAGGTGTTGGACACACATCCGAGCGGTGCCCGACCCTTCCGCAGGTGAAGCAGACGTCGAATTGCTTCCTGTAAAGGTAGCATCTCACTAGTGTGGATCCATACCTTACAAAATTGAGCACTTTGAGTCCATCGAAAAGTACTATGACCGATTCCGACGTCTTGATACGCTTAGCAGCCAGCGCAAGCGGGTTCAAGTCATGCACGATATTTCTTGTTATCATAGCTTGGGAGTCTTTGATGTCCACTCTTCGGATGACGCCTGTGCATGTGGCATGTGGTGCCGCTTCGTATGCATTTACCTCGTATTCCGCTTCCATGGTCTTGAAAGACTTGATTCTGACGTATTTCGCAGCATGTTCGGGCTTAGGCGTGCTGACTATGATGATATTTTGAGTGAAGTTTGGGCAGACAACATCTTCACAGGCCTCGTCTTCCGTTAGGCGAGACGCCACGATGACTGCAGAACCAATCGTGGCGGTGCTCACCTTGTTCAAATTGAGCCCTCCTCGAGGCCGTATAATCATCTTGCTGTGCTCCTCAGGCAGTTGAGGCATTCTCTAAGCTCTGATAACCCGATGCTTAACCACTCCACCGACGGCGGTTTTCTTGATGCCATGCTCTCGCTGATTGCGTGGCAATGTGCTCTCCTCATCCACAGCCTTTGTGCTAGCCCGTGATCTTCGGCCAGCCACGACTTGCCAGCCGAAGTCGTCCTGACCATTGCTTCTTTCATTTCCAGAAAAATCTTCATCCTCCATGCTTGTATCCGCCATGCCTGCGGGCAGGTGGGCTTACTAGACCCCACAAAGGCCCTACTCCTCACTAAGCTTAGCTCCGCTAAGCTCAAGTCGGCGTCTAGGAGCAGAAAAGGTTCTGTAAAATTGTGAAAATAGAAGCCCCACCTCGAATCTTGGTGTCAATCGATTCGCCGTCGCTTCGTGGATCCAGTGGTACGCTTCTTTTCGTTGTACTCTCGAAATTGGCGAGCGGAGCATGGAAAAAAAGCGGAGCCGATGCTTCCACGTCTGCACTGCTCGGCGCTTCTTCTTCTTCCACCCCATGGTAAGTGGCTCATAGAGATTAATGCCAACAACCTAGAACGGTTGCGCAGGACACGAGACCGGTAGTAGCTGCCCGGCAGGAGCTGATGTTGGTCGCTTTCGACGCTGACAAATGGCGCAAGAAGAGACGTATCTCGCCACACTGGTAGACAGGCCAGGCCAGTAGAAGCGACTCCTCATGCGGTCGTAAGTTTTCTGGGTGCCAAGGTGGCCAGCAGTCAAATCGTCATGAGAGGCCTGAAGGACACGAGCACGAAGGCCGCGAGGCAGTACGGGCAACCAGCGTTGTTCGTCAGGATGATGGATATGGTGGTACAGCTCGGAGTTTTGCAGCTTTAATTGTGTCAGCTATCTACGGAGCCTGGCGTTAGGCGGGCGCGAAGCTCCACGAATGTGGTCTATAATACGTCGACAGTACGAATCGGCGAGTTGAGACCAAAATGAATCACGGTCGTCCGAAGTGAGGTGGTCAAGAGTGGCGAAGGACAAAAGCGCTGTAGAAGAGACGTCAAGGATTGCGTCCCTAGAGGTGGTTGCGGAGTCATTGATGAGTGCGGCTGTAGGAAGCGGGCAGCGAGAAAGAGCGTCTGCGTCTTGGTTCTTTTTACCAGACTTGTAGATGATCGAAGGTCATATTCTTGCAGACGAAGAATCCAGCGACCAAGACGTCCTGACAAGTTATTGAGTTTGGAGAGCCAACATAACGCGTGATGGTCCGTAACGATGGTAAAATGGCGGCCGTGGAAATAAAGGCGGAACTTCTGCACGGACCAAGTCGAATCAGAAGCAGGTATTCCCAAAATTCGTGAGTCTAGTGAGCACCCGTTGTAGCCCAATATGCTTGAACCGTTTCCTCCGGAACTGTTAACCGTTATTTTTTTTATTTTTTTTTCGTTTCACGTTCAGTTTGGGTTCAGGCACGTTTCAAGAATGTCGTTCTGGTTTTGGTCCAGTTCCGGTGAAAATTCCGGTTGGTGTACGGTTTTTTATTCGGGTTTGGTTCGACACCCTGCTTACAGATACATTAAATAAACCAAGAGAAAGCGCGGCTCAGTGGGGTAGCCCGAGCTTCTACTTACACCTAGAGAATGAACAGAGGTACTATATAATTTTTTATGTATTGTTATTTCTGCTATAAGAAAAAGAATAGCCGTCAGCATTATAGGGTGACTACATCTCTTTAATTTTCGCTTCAATAAAAAAATGAGCCATTCCACTCTGTGAAGGTGGTTGACCAGCGACGCTGTTTAGCACATGACAGAGAGGTGACACACTATTTTGAACAAAGGTATGAACTCATTTATTGTCTTGATCGGTGGTCATTATTCCACTGGCAACTGCAACCACATTCTTCTAAATTGTCAAATCGATGCACGTACGCCACTGGGTGGTTGGCTGGGCCCGATCGGTGTGGCATCGCAAGGGATATGTCTGCAACACGGAATGCTCAAACTGCTCCCTTTTCGGCACCGACGCATCCGCACTGAAATCACCGACAACAGGGTCAGTGGGATCGCAGCTCATTCATGCAAAGTGAGTAGCCGTGAACCTTACGGCACTATGACTCATTGAATTTTTTCCTTGCTTACGGTGGTATGAGTCATTGCTCACGGTGGTATGAGCCATTGACGATGACAGTTTTCGACATTCTGTTCTGCATGTTGTATTCGTCATTAGAAATAATTTAAGCACAGTTCGCTTCATTTTGCTGAATGCTTGTAGCCTCTGCCTTACGGGGCTTTGAGCCATTGCATTTTTGTTTGCTTACGGGAGCCAGAATGCTTACGGGGCTCTGAGCCATTGATGAGGATAGTTTTTATTCACGGAGAACAAAAATGCACGGAACCCTAGCCATATACAGGTTCGCTGTAAAAAAATGGATGTCGATGTAGAGTTTACATAATATATCTAAACGAGACAGTGGTCCCTGTTATGGAGCGGGAGTGCACTCGGCCGCTAGCCCAGCAGGGTAAGTCGCCGAGTGGACTTGAGCTCAAAACTAGTTCACCAAATTTCCGTGGTCAAGATGGCTCTATTAAATAGTTCATTTAGTATTTGGCAGTGGAATTGCAGGGGGTTCAATCATAAGAAGGCGTCTCTGCAGCAGTTTGTTAGAACGCATGGTGTCAAGCCTCAAGTTATCATGTTACAGGAAACACTGACGTCTAACGTGACCTTAACGAATTTCAAAGCGGAAGTTAAGGATAATGAACAGGGCAGAGGGCTCGCTACTCTCATTAATAGGAGGTTAGCGTATATTAGACATGATCTTCACATGGCAGATTGCAAGATTGAATATATTATGGTGGAAGTAATCTTAGGTCGGCAAAGATCATGTCAGAGGAGCGTTTACCTGCTAAACCTGTACAGTAGCCCCCGGGACACGAAGCAGAGTTTCAAATCTCTCTTGACCAAGGCAACCAATCCGGCTAAGGATGCACCGTTGCTTATTGGAGGGGACTTCAATGCACCATATCATGTGTGGAAGTATGCTTATAGCACTATTAAGGGGGAGAGACTATGGCAGCAGGCACTAGACTTGAATTTAACTCTGATTACAGACCCCTCGTATCCCACCAGATGTGGCACGTCGACATGTAGAGATTCGACACCTGATCTCACTTTTGTTCGGGGGGTGGTGGATTCGTCCTGGTCCAATTATAATATAGATTTTGGTAGCGATCATTACATACTTATGATTACTTTGGTAGTGGCTAATAAAAAGAAGCGCACATTCAGGATGGTTGACTGGGATGCATTTAGGAAAAGAAGAGCGCAGAGAATCGATGATGAGGGAAATGAGTTGACCTTGGAACAGTGGACTAGTCAGCTTAAAAGTGACGTTGAGGCGTCTACTAAAGAGGTTCAGACCGATATTGACACGGAACACATGGATAATCGCCTGGCACATTTGTTGGAAGCAAAGCAGTCGATGTTAGCGAGATGGAAGGGTCAGAGATTAAAGAGGAGGCTTAGAAAGCGTATAGCAGTGGTTAATCAGGAAATTGAAGACCATTGTCGGGTACTGTGCAAGCAGCAATGGGATGAAGTGTGCAATTCTATTGATGGTCGCATTAAGAGGGGAGGCGCCTGGAGTTTGCTCAGACATTTACTAGATGAGACCAACACTAAGTCTAATCAGAGGACTGTGATAGGTAAGCTGGTCCATCAGGCGTGTCGGGACTCCACGGAGCAGGAGTTGCTAAAGGATTTGGCTCAGCGATACCTTCCGTTGGAGACCTGGCACGATACACCTGATGTGGTTTTGGAATATAGTGGAGACGAAAATGCAGCTATGGACGCAGAATTTACTGAAAGTGATATAAGGATGGCGCTGCAGAATCTTAATGGTCGATCGGCATCAGGGCCGGATGGCATTACGAATAAAATGCTACGGAATTTAGACGATGGGTCAATTGAGTTCCTTACGCGGCAGATCAATTGCCTATGGAAGGAAGGCTCTTTCCCGGAAGAGTGGAAACTGGCAACTACTGTTCTGATACCCAAACCGGGGAAGGCCATAGGGCTTGAAAATCGCAGACCCATTTCCCTGACGTCGTGTTTGGGAAAAGTCGCTGAGCATGCCATTTTAAATAGGCTAACGCGTTATGTTGAGGGCAATGGGGTCTTTCCGCACTCGATGATAGGATTTCGGCCCGGCCTCTCGACTCAGGATGCTATGATCAGGATTAAGCATCAGATCCTTGACCGGCGAACAAGGGATACTAAGGCACTAATTGGACTTGATGTGGAAAAAGCTTTCAATAAAATCCGACATTCTTTCATTCTACGGGTGCTATTGGACTTGAATTTGGGGCAGCGGCTTTTCAATTTTGTCAAGGCTTTCCTTACGGATAGAAAGACATGTCTCAGGTTTGGGGAAATAAAATCGGAAGTCGTTAAATTGGGTTGCTGTGGTACTCCGCAGGGATCGTACTCTCGCCTATGTTATTCAATCTGGCGATGTCGAAGTTGGCTAATAGACTGGACACTGTCCAGGATATTGGCTACTCCATCTACGCGCATGACATTACTATATGGAGTGTCGGTGGTAGTGATGGAGAGCTTGAGGCTAGGCTGCAGCAGGTGGTAACGCTTACGGAGGAGTATCTGGGTCCCATGGGGCTCAAGTGCTCCTCTAAAAAGTCGGAGTTGTTGATCTTCAAATCTAAGAAGCTAGGTCGTAGGCCGAGGGGTTGGGTACCGGAAGTTGAGCCTTGCATTACAATTCATGCTAGGGAAGGGTCGGTGATACCCAAAGTTGAAGCAATCAGGGTCCTGGGCTTTGTACTTGAAGCGAACGGATCGAACATTAGAACCATTGAGCGTATTACAAAGAAAACGGAGGAGGCCATAAGACTTATAAGAAGGATCTCTAATAGGCATAGGGGTTTAGGAGAAGAAGGTGCGATGCGCTTAGTTCACGCATTTATTATGTGTCATTTCTCGTATGTGGCAGCTATGCTAAATTGGAATAGGGGGGAGAAAAATAAATTGGAAGCATTAATCAGAAAAGCCATCAAGGCTGCGCTTGGTCTGCCTATGACTACGTCAAACGATATGTTGTTACGACTGGGTTTGCATAATACTTTAGATGAAATTGCTGAGGCTCAACGTACCGCGCAGAGGGAGCGGTTGCTAGGTACACCACCGGGTAGGTATATATTAGAGTCAATTGAAGAATCGGTGGCTGTGTCGCACGATAGGGCGCCCCTACGCGAGTTGAACGTGAACCTTAGGGCAAATATCATGGTTCGTCCATTTCCGCGGAATGTGCACCCCGTGCACAATGTAGGGAGGCGGGTCGCGAGAGCTAGGGCTTTGTTGCGAGAGGCAAAGGATCAGGAGGAGGAGTCTGCGTTTGTTGACGCCGCATGGATTAATGGTAAAAATGCTTATTCGGTGGTGGTAGTAGATGGCAAAGGGAGCGTTAGAAATGCTGCTTCCATTTATACCAAAGATCCGGGGGTTGCTGAACAGGTGGTTATTGCTCTAGCACTAATTGATTCTAGAAGAGTTTTGGTGTTTAGCGACTCGCGATCTGCGATTACAGCCTTCTCGAGAGGACTTGTTGCGGAACCGGCTAACAGACTGCTGCAGGGTAGGGATATCACTTCGCATACCGTTACTTGGTTCCCGGCGCACATGGGGACAGTGGAGGGAGCCCCGCGTAACCTCAACGAGGTGGCGCACAGGGAGGCACGAGGATTAGTGTGCCGTGTACTCCCTGAAGGGGCTGGATCTCCCGCTCCTGAGTACAGGGACCAACTGTTAACCTACAACGAAATCACCAAGCACTATTACTTACGGCGCAGGGCATTCCCGTTGCCACATCCTAAATTAAATAGGCCGCAGGCGGTTACAATAAGGCTTCTGCAGACACGGACGTACCCTAACCCTGTCATCATGAATAAAATTAATCCGGACTGCGGGGTTTCAGTCTATTGTAGTAAGTGTGGGGGTTTGCTCGATTTACAACACATGCTGTGGCGCTGCTTGGCGTTGGCCGGTGATGGTTCTCGAGGTGAACAGTGGTGGCAGCGAATGCTGCACAGTGAAGTGCTGGCGGACCAACTCAGGGCTGTCCAGAGGGCCCGTGTGATAGCAGAGGGGCTCGGCCTCTCTGTACCGACGTGGGAGTGGCCCGCATCAGTCCCAGACTGATCCCTCAGGACCTAAATAAAGTTCTTCATACCATACCATAGAGTTTACATGTTAGTGGCACATACCCACTCTGGTGGATTGGCCAATAACCGGGTAGTTCAGCATAAAAATCTGAAAAAAAGCATTATACCATAATGTAAACAAAATAATGAATAGATTTTAGCCTATGATTTTAATAGAATTCAGGAATAAATAACCTCTTTGAAAACAATAGAGCTCTCTTTCTCGTCTGCGTCGTCGTCTCTGGCATTGCCGGGAATTCGAAATGTTTTTCATCCGCTTCGTTTGTTGGACCGCAGCAGCACGCGTAATCAGCACGACATATTTTGCGGAGACACTTCTACGACTGCAGGATATCACGAGCGCTTTTTTTTCTTAATCAATCGCCGCAGTAGGTAAATTGTTGTTGTTGTTGTTGTTGTTGTTGTTGTTGTTGTTGTTCCAACGCATGGCTCATACCAGCAGAAATAGCACGTGGGAGACAGGCGTGGGCCACGTAGGTGTATCAAGCAGGAGAATAAACACATGGCCAGGACGCTTGTCCCTATGACTTCCAATTTACGAATTTATTAGGGACATAACGCGAGAACCTTATTAAATTTCCAAAATTATCTATGGACACTTGCATAATCTTTCTCGATTATAAATAACTTTATCTGAAATTTCTTTATAGGATTCCTTTCATTTCTATATTTATTTTTCTCTCACCCACATGCTTATTTCCGAAGTTTTATTTTGGTTACAATCTTATTTAAATCCTGCAAAACAATCCGATTGTTGGTGAATCACCCGCAGTGGGTATGAGCCATTGTTTCGAAATAAGAAGAACGAGAACGACGCAGGTGAGTCATTTGCGCATTGGTCCTGTTTTAAAAGATTTCCCGAAAAAAAATATGAATTTCTGGCACAATAAGCTAAATGGAATTTTATTTGGTAGAATGATAATTGTCCGCGTAACTACACGCGAAGAAGGGCAGCTTGGAAGAAACTGTTGCATAATCAAAGCCCTCAAGACTGGATGGGTTATAAATTCTATGCTGGTACCTTTACATACCCAGGGAAGGAAGGCAATGGACTAGTGTGTGAACAATAATTTTTACTTTCTTTCCAAACCAAATAATAAACACGCACTGCATAGCTTTCTGCGCGCCAAGAAAATCACTCCGCGTTCGACAAGTGTAGCATCCAGAGTTTTGTAATCGCTGAAGAATTATAACGTTGCTTTTCTTCCAAACTTCTATTAGCTCCACTGATGTCACCAACTGAGAAAAATTTCACAGAAATCTCCAAGTCAGAATTATCAGACGGTTTGATAAGCTTTGGATCAGCGGCTCCGAGCACCGATGGAATCACTTCGTATATGATGAAAATTTTATATTTTAAAAAGACGTGATTATTTATTAGACATTATCAATTATTCCGTCAGAAGGGCATAGCTTCCATCGGAATGGAAAATTGCCAAGGTTATACCCTTGCTTAAAATCCGGGTGACGGTTATGTGTTAGACAATATTAGGCCCATCGCGTTAACTTCTAATTTCCTAAAATTAATTTAAACAGTTATAAATATTCGTATGATACATTTTATTAATGATAGATCAATCCTGAGTTCTAAACAAATTGGTTTCAGATTGCAGTGCTCAATATGGCAGGCTCATGTTGACCTTGGAAGCCGTATTCATTTGGCATAGCCAGTGGCGTAGCTAGGTCACGTGGCACCCGGGGCCCTTAGGCCTTCTGTCACCCCCCCCCCCACCCCCCGCTGAGTGTAGCCGGCGGAAAGAGGGGTGTCTTCAGACGTATATGACACCCACCCCCCCTTCCTCACTGGCCCCTTGTACCCGGGGCCCACGGCCCCCCGGCCCCCCCTGTTGCTACGCCACTGGGCATAGCGCCAAAGGCAGTATGCTCCATTAGTCACTCTGGACATCCCCAAAGGATATGATAGTGTTGAACATGTGACATCCCTCGATAAGCTTCCGAAAATTAGCTTTCGAAATAGCTTCAAGCATGTATTGCACAATTTATAAGGAATAGAAAATTATTTTACTTCCAAGGTGGCATATCATCCGCTAAGTACGCGCAGACAAGAGGCATTCCACAAGGGGCAGTACTTCCTCCAGTCTCGTTTAATATTCTAACGAGATCCATCCCACGTCATGATGATGTACATACGTGTATGCTGATGACAGAGTGTTTTTCTCGTCCGCAAAGGACATCTAAAATGGTTATAAAATATTGCAGACAAACTTTCTGTTGTAGAAAGGTGGCTTGGTGCGATGCATCTCTGTCTCGGCGTTAAAATATGCTCGGCGCTTGCATTTCCATTAAAGGGGCCCATACATATCTTTCTCTTATCATCTCGATATTACCCCACAGGCAGAGACGGTCAAGTAACTTATCGTGATATCTAACTGGTCCCTGTCTTGGAAGGCGCACATTGACTATATTGCAGCAAAGGGTGTTTGTGCGGTTGGTTTGCTACATAGGATGAGCAATATTCGATCAGGAATGCGGAGAACGCTGTTACCAATATACAGGATGTATATCCACCCGGTATTGGAATTTGGGTGTGTATTGTACTCTGGAGCACTTGCATATAAACTTCACTTCTTTGTTCTTCTGGAGCTAGGTGACAATGTTTACAGCTACCTAAATCTGTAGCGAATGAAGTTCTATGTCTGAAAGCTAGGACCCCTTCTCCTGTAACGCAGTTTTGATTATTAGCTGTACAATTATTTTTAAGGCTATATGAGTCCCCTATAAGGGGTCCACAAACAGCTTTTATCTCCCAGTCACATTTGTGTTTTGGCTTGTGCTGGCCGCGATACCACACACCTCAAATTATTTTTATACAAGCTCTGCGTGATCTCCTAAACGTACAAATAGGTGTGGTGACTCCTGTTTGTTGCAACACCAATTCCACTCGAGTTCACTGCGATTATAATTTCAATAAAAAATCGTTGGGCACTATCTTACCCCATGCTAAGCTATGTCTTAGATGATAACTTCTTGCACATACCGATCCAGACAGTTATTGCCCGTGACGCTTCCAAAAATAAAGTGTGCAATCGGAATATTTTCTCCTATTCTCGATTGGTCTTTTTCTCTTCGCCTTTCAGACTTCGTACCGATCTTTCAGGCAGAGTTTTTCGCTGTAATTGTAGCCCTTCGTTAACCAGATACATATACACGTTTTACAGTGGTCGGGACGGATTCTCTGTCTTTGTGCTCCTCGCTTACTGCTTCTGATGACACCCAGGTTCTGCGAGCCTTGAAATCGTTCGCGCCCTCTTATTTAGCTTTCATTAGATTGGTTTGGGTACTAGGACATGAGGGCCTAATTCAAGGAGAACTTACAAGTATTTTGGCGAAAGCGTCCCTGAATGGTCCAGTCATTGAAATCCTATCGGCATCAGCTTTCATCACACGGGCGATATTTCGGAGGCAAATGACGCTGCGTGAATTTCACGCTCCTTCTTTAACAAACTCTACAAATTTCCAGCACTTCTCGCATTATTGGGATAGGAAACGCTGTCAAATGCGAGCACTTGAAGTCGCAATCACTAGACTACGCAGCCAAATTCCATTTCTAAATTTTTACCTACACAGGTGCTGGTCTGGCTCTCTCACCGAACTGTCTTTGTTACAATAGATGCTTTTCTCATTCATCGCCAAACATATTCTGAAGTGCGAAAGAGAACATTAGAAACGCCGTTACCCCTTCCTAGATTAGATTTAAGTGTCCAAAATTTGCTATCTTTGGGAGCCTCGACCCTTGGGTACAGCGACAGGAAGGTTGGCGATGCCATCCAGGATTTTATTGCAGGTCAGAAAGATTTCGGCTATAAAATACGAACTTAAGGTTTTGTTATAATTCGGCAAAATCCATTATATTAGCTGTATTTTTGTTGTGTATTCCTACATCCTATTCAAATCATGAGCTAGAATCTATCCACTACTTCCCATATGCCTATTCACCAATTTTGTGTTCAGTTATCTTATTATTCTTTTTTCTTATTGTTATATGGAACTACTTGGTTCTTGGCCAATCCCCCAGCGTGGCTATATGCCACTAACGGCGAGGCTCTACATCTACACTCTTACGTACCTTCTCGCTGATTATATGTGTCGGGTTGCCCGATTTTCTGGTAGCGTAGGATTGGAGGTTCCGGCAGGGTCGTCCTGAGACTAGCACATACACAAGAATAAAATATATAGCCATCCGCTTCAAGAAGCAAAGTAGACAAGTAGGTCAGTTTGGCGTTGTGCAGACAGCCACTTCTCTCGCGAGGACCGTTTCTGGAGCACAGGAAGGCAAGCGTGTTCTGAAATCCCGATAAATGTGGTGAGCATTTCGTGCCAGCAGCTATGAGCGCACTCTTTCTGTCTCTGTCCGTCCTTCCGTCCCTTTTTCTCCTTTTCGACACCGATGTTCAAGTGTCAGCCGCGCGCTAGACAGTTGCAGGGCGATCAACAGGCTTACATCTTCTCTATCAACCAATGTCTTTCTCTCGCTGCCCTTTCCACAGGTCGAATCATTCGCACAGTAGAGTTGACTGCTGGTCTATTTGGTGAAGCGACGTAACTGTGGTAGTGCTATATGCGGCAGCGCTATATGTAGCAGCGTTGTATGCGGTGGCGATGTACGTGGTAATATACCGGTTGTTTAAGCGAATACTTTCAAAACCTTTTTAAGGATTTCCTGTGGCGCACAGCACAGTTTTGGTCCATGAGCTGGTCTACTCGAAGAGGTGGACGTTGCAGAAAAAAAATGAAATACATAATTGAATAATTAGCGAAAATTCACAAATTACATTTTTATCTAATGACCTTATGGCACATATTGCTATTTACAAGTTATAGCCGGGGAGTTCGCAAGGCCGATACGCTTGGAACGGATTCTAAGGATGACACCGGTTTCAAGATATTAATTCCTCCGCAACTTTGCGGATATATGCATTGGCGTTCCGGTTATTTTGTGCTTCAATAAATAAAACGAAGGTTTGTAAATAAAGTAGGTGGAACGGCTGTGCATTCTTATCACAAGTTCGACGGCGCATATTTCGTAAATGGTGTCATCCACACAATTACTTTCAAGTGGAAATGCCCGGCAGTCTCACGAGCTAAAATGTGTACAGTGTACATTGCAATATATGCCATAAGGTAGGTAATTAGAACGTTAATTAGTGAACGTTCCTTAATTCCTCGTTGCACATGTCAACTTTTTGCGCATTTCCTCCTCTGGATTAGATCAGCTCATGCAATAAATTGTGCTAACTGCAACAGGCAAGTATAACAGTTTTTTAATGTGCTCGCAGAAGCATCCTATATATATATATAAATACATATATATTACTAGCCCTTTTTGCCCGAAGCTGAAGCATTCAAAGAGCGGTCAGGCTTTTTACGCTTGCGCTGAAGGTGCCTCATAACGCTGGCGAGATATTAGCCAGCGTCGTGACCTAGATAGTACACAATATGAGGCCTGCAGAAAGCCACCGGAGCTTCTTAGCATCCCAAAAATATATTAAACCGATTTAGCTTGACGTTTGCCGTCCGACCACTGTATGCACCGCTGGGTCGTCTGCACACAGCTTCTCAGCGGGAAGGCTAATGTTTCTGCATACAACGCTCATGCTAGCAGTGGAAGCAAGAACGCTGTCCGGGTGCCGGCAGAGCCGAATGAGCTGAGCGTAACAGTACGTCCACTGGGCTTCGTCGATTTTGCAGCGAACCGCACTGCGCGTTGCATAAGTTCATTGCCCTTATTTTTCTGATGTATCTTCACACGCGGTCCATACCGAAGAAAATTGAACGAAAGCAGACGCTCAAAGAAAGCTGGCAACAGGAAATACATCATGCCAGCATTCGCATCAGCCGTCAGCCGAACCGAGCAGTGTAAAAAAACGTGAAATGAAGTTAATAATGTTTTATTATTTTTGTTCTTTGCCACTAAATCTAAAAGAAATGTTTTGGTATACATGAATTTATATTTCGTGACTTATTTTTCTTGAGTTGCCTAGCCACAAGCCAATGACGCACCAGATACATGTGCCATGCGCAAGACACGCCACCGAAGCGAGCGAGGCCGCCTGCGCATGTGAGCGTTCGCCTGTTGACAATGACAATGACAATGACAATGACGTTTATTTTTGCATTAGTACATGACGCGAGGAGCATGCAGAAAAAGCTGCCACATGGACAGCTTGATGAAGCCGCAGGCCCCCGCATTGGCGTTTGCGCGGCGTTAGCGAGCACAAAGGTAATACATGATTGTTTAGAAATGTCCTTTACACAATAGTGAGCATCGCGAACCATGCGAAGCAAATGAAGAAAAAGAAAGAGATGTGCTCCAACAGGTTATAGCTGTTTGGCGTCCCGTCCGTCTTTTCTTTCAAAGCGAGAGCTTCTTTTTTTTTTTTTTACTGTCCACGTCGAGCCGAGTTTCGCCGTCGCCAGCTATTTGACCTTCATTTGACCACGCGGCAGCGGTTGCGTAGAGGTAGAGCGTCCGCCTCGCGTCCAAGAGGACTGTGGTTCAAATCCTGGTGCCCCGCAATTTTCCACCGGATTAAAAAAAATTGCCGCGGTCCGCACGCATGGTCCTTTCGCACGAAGCGCGGTTGAGAGCGCTGCAATACGATAGCGCATGAGCGCAGTCACGTGGTTTTATTTCGTATTTGGTAGGCTTTCTTTAAACGCCGAAAGAGATCGCCAGACAGCATGTTCGTTGCCACAAAAAATTGGACCGGTCGTTTCTGAATGCCCTCTACAATGCAACGAAACGCGCTTGGCCCTAAAGTGAAATAAAAGATTGCCTAATTAATCTTTGTTAATTAACCAATTAAGCTGAATATAAGAAATACTCTAAGCAGCGCCACATGACGGCAAACCATATGTGGTTGCCGTCAGCTGCGCTAACCACTTTTTTATAAATCTTTGGCTCAAGTTGCGTGAAACATCCTGTATACAGATTATACAGGGTGTTCTATCGAACACTTTCATGTTTGTTTTAATTGCCTGTGGCACACTGCATAATATTAGTCCATGAGCTGATCTGCTAGAAGAGGCGGACGTTACTTTCACAACAACTTAAAATGCATATCGAGTAATTACCTATAGTTTACTAATCCGGTTTTAATTAGGTACTTCTAGCACATCTTACAGCGTACAAATTCTAGCCGGGGCGTTCGCGAAGCGGGTTCACTTGCAATAAAATTGTAAGAAGACACCAGTTTAGAGATATTTTTTCCCGAACGTTGCTGCGAAATGCACTGTCGTCTCAGGTACTTTCTTAACGAAACGTGGTTCTATGCGTTGAAGAACCAAAGTAACTGGAAGGCCAATGCATTTCTCTGCAAAGTTGGGGAATTAATATCTCAAAACTGCTGTCATCCTTCGACTTCGTTCCAAGTAGACCCACCTTGCAAAATCCTCGGCTAGAATTTATATAATGCAATATGTGTCATAAGGTAATTAATAGGTTAATTAGTGAAGTTTTAGTTCGTCGATTATGCATTTAGACTTTTGTGCAAATAAGGTCCGCCTCTAGGAATGGACCAGCTCATAGACTAGAGTTGTGCCATGTGCCACAGGCAACTTAAGAAATTTTCGGAAGTGTACCATCAAAGAAACGGTACATCGATATATAGCTGGCGAAAGTGCGTTTATGAGTTCAGAACGGCTTTGATAACTTTCGAGGTGGGGGGACAAAGACACCAGGTCGTGGCCTAAGACACTTCATCTTTAGCGAAAAGCGCCTGCTGCTTCTTAAGAATACAAGTTTCAAGTTCGCGTTATGACCAGTTCGTTTGAATGAGGCACGAAACAATTTTGTAACTTGCTGAGCACACTGTTTGTATTCTTTGGAATACAATTTAAGTGCATACTTACCCATGACAGGTTAACTGAACACGAGCAGACGCCATCAAATTTGTCCTTCATTCCAGGACATGGCGAAGTGCGTGAAACATCGACGTCTTGGCCAGCACGCCGATCACAAACGCGACGGCCAAAGGGAGCGCGACAGGAACGGGTCTCAAGGCGCGGGTGAGTCGCACTGCGGCTCTCGCGGTGAACTGTCAAGCGAGGCAGTTTTGTGAGCAATGAATGGAGTGCTTGCTGTAGTGCATGACCTTGTAGAAAAATTGACTCGCCATCCCGGCCCTGCGAAAGTGGATATCCAGCGAAGCTCTTGAAAACCACCATTATGACTGCTGAGTGGGTATACGCAATGCTTTGTGGCGTTAGAGTAGTGGTGGTAGTATTATTTTAGAGTATTGGTAGCAGTCGTAATTCTGACAGCACGCCGTCGCCCACACTGGTGCTGCAACAACATTGAAATCATTTGATAGGCGGGCTATATTATATACGAAAGGCTAGGGATGTCACTCCCCACATCGCAAGCTATTGTGCCGCGGCAGCTTGCGCAGCAAAATATTTACCGGGAAACGTATGCGGGCAGCGCTACCTGCTTCGCAATGCATGCAGGCGCAGGAACGCCTGATCACCAAGTACGTGGTTGGGATGCTTCTTTTGAAAGAAATGTGGTTTTACGTGCCAAAACCGTAATCTGATTATGAGGGAGGCCGTAGTGGGGAACTCCGGAAATTTGAACCACCTGAGGTCCTTTAACGTGCACCTAAATCTACGTACACGGGTGTTCTCGCATACCCCCCCCCTCTCCCCCCCCCCCACCCTGTTGAAATGCGGCCGCCACGGCCGTGATGCGATCTCGCGACCTCGTGATTAGCAGCCCAACACCATAGCAACTGCGGTTGGGACATAACATAACAATGATAGGTCATAACATAAAGGTCATCATATCCGTATCTTGTAGGTCATGAAACAGCCGCCTACGTATTCGTGCTCTCATGGTCGTTTCGCTACCTTCGTATGTACCAAAATTGGCATAGTATGAGATGAGTTATGACGAACGTAAATGATAGGTCATAACATAAAGGTCATGATATCCGTATCATGTACGTCATGAAACAGCCGCCTGCGCCTGGGTGTTGTCATGGCCTTTTCATTAACTTAGTATGTACCAAAAGTGGCATAGTATGATAAGAGCGTATGGCGAACATAACGATAGGTCATGACATGAATGTCATGACATACGTGTCAAGTCATGAAACAGCTGCCTATATGTCTTGGCACGTACTAAAAATTGGCATAGTATAAAGAGTGCATGACGAATATAAATGATAGGTCATGACATGAATGTTATGACATGCGTGTCATGTAGGTCATGAAACAGCCGCCTACGTCTTGCAACTCTCATTGTCGTTTCGTTAATTGGTAGGCTCCCTGCACAGAATTATGTCGGTGTTAGAAATGGAAGTAAACCTGCAAACGAAACAGTACACGGAAGGGGTTTCGCAACCGTCCGTGTTCTAATTTAATGCTGATAGCACTTCGCAATCCAATAAATATCCGATCGAAAGGGTTTAGTCGCACATTCTCTTTAAGATGAACAACGGACATTTTAGCAAAAACAACGCCATAGACCACGTCTTGTTCTGTCGCACTCACCCGTGTTAGAATCTCTGCACAGCCGACGTTCTCCTACGTCAGCAAACTGTATGCGTAACGCTAAGTATCCAGGTTTACTCAACAATCTTTCACAGAGGACACATTTGCCTTACGCTTGCTCTAGATAATGTGTAGTATTGAGTTCACTACATGGCGTTTAATACTATCTACCACGCATTAAAGAGTTCAAAGAGTTGAATTACAATACAGGAATTGCGTTACTTTATGCTTCTTTACGGAACAACTGTGCATCGTCGTTGCACGCCTGGTTGGCGGAATAGACTGAGTGCTATCTTTCGTTTCCACTGTTAGAAACACTTATGACTTATGCCACTGCCCGATACTGAGCACGCTATAACACGGGGCTTCTATGCATTTATTCATTTGTTGCTTAAAGCAGTTGCGCAGCAAAAACTTCTCATTTGGAATATGCGCTAACAGTTGAATAGTCCCCGCTCGTAATCTTAGACTTGAAGAAGTACTGAACTAACATTTTCAACTTCTTTTTAGCATTAAGGGAAGGCTCTGGACCTTAAAACCCCAGCAAAATTACCGACAATCCATAGAGCGCGCCAAGTAATTTTCTGTAATGAGCTTGCCTACAAACCAGTTTCGCTTTTCTCTCCCTATGAGGCGTATGGGCAATGACGTCATGACGCACAGCGTGGTCACGTTGAATCTCAGCATTGTGACATTTTGGCAATCACAGTTGCTCGCTGGATCATCTGTTGCGCTGATACACTGTGTCCCGCAAACAAGCAGCGGCATTGCGGATGACAGAGCCAGCCTGAGGGAGGTGTCAAAACGTCGCAATGCTCCGCTTGCACGTGACCACCTTGCACGCCATGACGTCTTCTGCTGAGCACGCTGAAAGGCTCGGGTTCGATATGCGATGAAGAAGAAATGCGAAGGTCCGGATGTGCCGTCTTTTTTGGTGCACGTTCAACAACGTCAGGTGGTCAAACTGAATGCGAAGTCTGCCACCACGGCGTATATCTTGTAAGTCACTGTGCAGAGTCCGTACTTTGGACGCCGCAGCTAAATATTTCACATATAGTCAAGTCGTAGCTAATGCTATTTGGAGCACATGCAATAGTACGAGCAGTGAATGCAACGTTCACATTCAGCGAAGCGCCTAATGCAATATCGGTCACTGCGCCAAAGCAGAAAGGCTCAATTGAGCAGCAAATCGAAGCTTCAGAGTCGACAAATATACTTTGCAGCCCTGGGTATTGTTTTGTAAGGTCGCGTTCTTGAATAGACACTAAATGCGGCATTGCGTCACCATCTGCATAGGAGACCGAAGGTGTTCTCGTTACAATTTCGGATTATATCTTGTATTACTAATTGTCTAAAGGAAACAGTTTAATTACCGGATTATTATTTTCTTGAAAGGTGATCAAGTTCTGTTCGGTAACCGCCTGCAAGACGCTGGTCTTCAGCGCATACGAATCACTAGCAGACGTGTGTTTTGTAGCTGCAACTTTATGTGGCAACGAAGTTAACATCATTATCAAATTTACCATCAGACGCTGCCGCTACAAAGGCGGCAGCACCACTTCCGGCCCGGGTATCCAACGAGCCGCCGGTGTCGCTCGCGACCGCCGGCCCAGTGGCCGCGCCTTATCCCGCTTACCCGCAAGGCGTCAACGTCCCCTCGTGTCCCAATGCGGGAAGCGCATTACCTGCGGCGGGACTGTACTTCCCTCCGCACTTCTGCTTCCTCCCATCCGGCCACACCGCCGTCGGAGAAGCGATCCGCTACGCGCCCCCCGTGACTGCAGCGACTCCCACAGCTGCGGCCGCCGGTCCCTGGGCGCCTGCAGCAGCGGTCCATGGCAGCAACCAGCGTTCGACGGCTGTCCGTACGTGGCTGACTCCGCCGCGCGTCTACTAATAATAGTATTATAACTAACAGCATCAATAATAATCAAACGTTCACTCGGTTTCATTAACGTTCCCAGAAATAGCCTGGTAATAGTAATCAATCAATAAATCAATCAATGAAATGTTTATTACAGTACTGCTATGGAGCCATCGCACTGATGCACTTAAATGTGATACGAAAGACAAAATGCACACGGAAGACACGTGTGGTACACAAACAAATGTGAGATAGAGAAAAAAATAGAGGAACAAGAAACGTGTCGTAAAAAGGAGTTAATCATACAACAGGATTATCTACATAGATACAAAACACAGTAAATTATATAAGTCATAGATCTGTCATTAAAAGCACAACATATATAGCATGTTTTTTTTTTATGTCGAGTTATAGAACAGTCTCTAATGCAACAAGGCCCCGCAGAAAACGCGGGATGTTACTTGGTATAAATTGCACATGATCAAACAGCTTTGAACAATGTATGAAGCATCTTATGGAGAAACACGTCTGATTTAATACGTCTTGATCTTAGAGGTTTTAGTTTAGGTATATTTGACAGGGCTACACTACGGTCTCCAGAACGGCAAAAGCGGGCCTTGAATATAGATATCAATTTATTCTGGACGCGTTCAACGAGGTCACAACTGGATTTGCACATTCCGCCCCAAACTACAGAGGCCTCTCTAATTGTGGAAGGCACACAGTAGAATACAATTTCAAAAATGCAACAGGGGAATGGACGTCATGCGATAAACCACAAACAATACCAAGATCGCGAAGAGCACATTGTTTCGCATATTTAGAGTGTGAAGATAAACTTAGCGTTTTGTCGATGTAAAAACCAAGATCATCACTTTATCGACACTGGCCAATGAAGCTTCCCGAAGGGTGTATGAAATTTGAACGTGGTGTGTTTTCAACATATAGCTCAATACCATAGCTTTGGAAGCATTTAGGAGTAGCTTATTATTTATGTGCCAGTCTTTGTTTTTTGAACCTCAAAAATTTGTTTTTGAGGTTCAATGCAGTCGTGAAGACTGTCGACAGTCTGAAATAACTTTACGTCCTCAGCATCCAGAAAGAATGAAGAGAGTTGCATTGCTGACGAAATGTCCTTTGTGAACAGTAGGAAAAGAAGTAGGCCAAGAGCAGGACCTTGAGGAACTTCGCTAGAGACCTCATAGATAACAGAGGTCTTTCCATTATTGCCAACGCAGCTTTGGTAATTAGATATCAGGGCAGTCGTGGAAGACTGTGTGTTCATATGCGTGAGCTTTGTAAGGAGGAGCTCATGGCAAACTACATCAAATGCTTTATTTAGGTCCAAGTAAAAGGTATGTTATTAGCCCCTACTATGAACTACACTGGTTGCATGGGTCATAAGTATTCATTGTTGTGGAGCGCCCTGATGCTCTATTAAAATGTTCTGAGCACTAGTAGAAAGCAGGCAGTGCAGTACAGATTCAAAGACTTTTGACGCAGCTCGGAGGAAAGATATAGGCCAGCAGTTAGTCACTGCACTTCTAGCACCCTATTTGCGCACGGGCACAACCCGTGCTACCTTCCAGGCACTAGAAAACGCACTAAACTTTAGGGAACTGTTAAAGATGGTTGTGAGAACAGGGACCAGTGTGCATCCGTACGTCTTCAGCAGTACGGGAGGGACACCGTCAGCGCCACAAGAAAGTGAAAGTTTGAGGCTCTTCATACACTTGAAAACAAGTTCTTCATAGACCGATAGTGCACACAGCGTACTACGCTGAGAAGGAAGGTTACTTCAGGTAAAAGCATCTTTTACACAAAGTACAAAGCAGAAATGTTATGCAAAGGAATCCGCAGTGTTCTAGACAAGATCGCCATTTCTTGTCAACAAGACATATGTTCGTGCGCTCATTTTATAAGCGTGAGAGCGCACGTAGCTCCAGAAATATTTTGAATGACGTGTCATGCTAGCTTCAACAGGTGCAATGTGATTGTAGGGATCATTGTTACAATAAAGTTTGCAAAGAAGACAGCGCCTAAGTGCTAGTTTCCACTTATGTAGACCTCCTTGATGCACTTCTTTGGGCGCAGGGTCTATCAGCATTATAAATAAGTAAATAAATAAATAAATAAATAAATAAATAAATAAATAATTTACCGTGCTCAGAAACAACTATTAGGTCTGAGTGCTGGAGCACGCATACATTAAAATAAACGGCAGGGGAACATAAGAAATTATGAATAAAAAGTAAAATCTTGAAAAGAAGAGTGTACAAGGCGCAAGGTGAATACGAAGAAAAAGGCGGAGAAAAGCAGTTGAACAATTGTGAAACTATGGCACAACAACGCAAAGCTCAGAAACGAAATGATGACAACGAGTTATAAAGAATATCGACATCATGAAAATAAGCATTATAAAGACTGTATTCTGTGGATGCTTGAGCATTGGTGGCGACAGACAGGAACATGGAAAGGCCGATGTTCCCTAATGATCTTGTGCGGATTACGAAACATGATACAACTGAGGAGTTCGGGGCATGTAAGATTACCGTGAAAAAGTTCAATCAAGATCAGCGCGATTACGTAGGCTGCGAAGTAAGGGCAATGAAACAGTGTCCATATTAGCAAAGTGGTGATTATATATGCTTACATAGAAACATTTTCTGGACCAATCTATAATGTAACCGTTGAATCCCAAAATGGCATTGCGGATGTAGGCGGCGTACTCGAGTTGAGGAAGACAGATTGTTGAGTACAACTTGTGAAACGGTGTAAAAGAATTGAATTCCCTCTATAGTCTGCTAACTGAACTATGAAAGCGCATACCCCGCATTGCAACGCGTTTAGTGTAAGCAGAAAAGTGTAAGGTTTTGTTAAAAAGTACACCGAGATCACTGATCTCACAAACCTTTCACAATGGTGCAGAATCTGCAGGATATAAGAAAACTAAATGTTTGATGTTTTACGTGTGAGGTTACTCTTGTGTTTCAATCCATAAAACAGCGTTCTTTTTTTTAATGTAACTGGAACGCCTATGCAATTCGTCGGACACATGGAAATCTAATATCTCGGAACTGGTGCTGTCCAGAGACTTCGTTCCAAGTGCATGCGCCGTGCGAACTCAGCGGCTATAATTCGTAGATTGAAATATGTAGCATAATGTGATTACTTAAAAAATAATTCGCGTTACTACGATAATTATTCAATTGAACATTTTGATTTTTCATAGAATTAGTGGCCGCCTCATCGAATAATTTAGATCAAGGGTTACAATTGTGCTATGTGGCATAGGCGATCTTTTAAAAAATTGGTGCAGCTAAAAAGAAAAGCACCCTGTATACATCCGTATGGTATACAGTATGGTATATGATCGCACTGCACACGGTTACGGGCGCGGTTCTAATGCCGCGCATAGGCTCAATATCTGCTACCTCGGAAGCCATTATCCGCTCAGGTGTTGGTCGACGATGTCGTCGAGTGTCAAGCGACGACGAAACGCGCGCACTCTTGGCAGAGAAGCAGTGGCTACCATCACTCCCAAAATTGTGGCAAAAATTTCGCTACGTAACATCCGCACGTGCGAATTTCGCTACCTGTCACACATTGACGTTGTATCAGCGTTCATTGTTCCTTCTTGGCTCCTCCCCAGATAATAAAACACAATGATGCCTCGCACCTGGTCAAGAGTTTGTTTTTGCAGCTTCAGGCGGCCGCATTCTGACAGAGGCGAGATGTACCTATATATAGGCGCATACGCATCAATTTTTGATATCGGTAATAAATCATAGATAGGTGACGTCAGGGCCTGGCGCCTCTAATTACGAATTACGCTGTCTGTCATAGCCCAAGTGGCACCTAGAAGTCAAGGCTCACAGTCAACATCAAAACGATGATCAGCGCCAACGTTTCCATAAATTTACCAACCTCATAAGAGCAGACGTTTAAGTACATGTCAGAATACTGCAGAGTACCGTACACGAAGCACATAAAAGTCCAACAATCTAGCTGGTTTCGGATGAAATCGATTGAATTCGTCGATTTTGCGAGAGTGACGCACTTTGTTCGGAGCAGTACAAGGGAGGGGGGGGGAGGGGAGGACGTATCCAAGCGGCGCGATAGACGCTGTTCTGTAAGCATGCGAATGCGGCCTCACGTTACGAAGCGAACTGTGGCTTCAAAGCAACAGTGCGTTCAAATTCCGAAGAAATTTCGGATGCTGTCAAACGTCGTCGGCGTATACTTATGTTCACTGCAAGACGAAGGTCGCCCTCAGCTATCTCTAGTTACTGCTGACCTGCGCTAGCTGATTCCAGATTGTGCCTACAGATTTCCTCATTTCATGACCCCACCTTATTTTCTGCCGTCCTCGACAGTGCCCCTTCCCCCTAGCACCCGCTCTGTATTTCTAATGGACCACCAATTATCTGCCCCACGAATTACGTGGCCTGCCCAGCTCGAATTTTTCCTCTTAATGTCAATTGTCACTACCCCCGCTTGCTCTCTGCTCCACGCCGCTCTCTTCCTGCCTCTTAACGTTTTGGCTAACATTATTTCGTTCCATCGCTTGTTCGACCGGTCCTTAGCTTGGTTTCAAGCGTCTTTGTTAACCTCCAAGTTTCTGTCCTATATGTAAGTACCGGCAGAATACGATTGCACCTTTTCATTTTCAACGACAGCTGTGAGCTCCCGGTCTTGATTTGCCAATGCTGACCGTATGCGCTCCGACCCATCCCCATTCTTCTGTAAATTTCCTTCTCAAGATCAGGGTTCCCTTCAAATAACTGGCTTAGATAAACGTACTCCTGCACAAACTCCAGAGGCTGACTGCCGATCATGAATTCTTGTTGGCTTGACGTGATATTCAGCACTAAATTTGTCTCTGCATATTAATATTCAACCTACTCTGAAACTTTCTCGGTTAAGGTCCTCACTCAATTGTTGCACTGTATCCCCGACATTGCTGAACAGGACGACATCATCGACAAGCCGAACGTTGTTGAGATATTCGCAGTTGATCGTCGCCCCTAAACCTTCCCAGTCTAACAGCTTGAATATTTCTTCTAAGCATGCGCTGTGTATCATTGGAGAGATTGTATTTCCTTGAATGAACACTTTATTGATAAGTATTATTCCTTTATTCGAGATGATAAGTTAAAATATGTGAAGCCAGAACTGCCGCTGAGGTAGAGTAGTGGCTAGTCTGAGGAGTTCAGGATACGTGCGCAGTGGCTATGGAAGTTACACATAAATATGGACACATAAATGAAATAATTTTCAGTTGTCAGCCGAACGCTGTAAGCACCACAGCCTTGACGTGAAGGTAATTCTGTCCTTCAGTGCAATCCATACAATATGCACTTAGACCGCTAATTACAGCAAATGTCGTAGCTTCGTCCAAACGCACTGAAGTAGGTGATCGAACTGTGCCTCTCTGGGAAAGCACAGAAGATAGCATAACTCAAGCGACGCAAATGCTAATCTTGCTGATACGATGTGCCTTAGCACAACCGTTTCACAGCATCACGCTTGGTTGAGCAGTCCACATGATTTTCGTATCAATGGTGGTACGCGATTTTCCTCAACATTTCTTTATGTGCGTACGTGTGTGTGTGTGTGTTGTGTGTTGTGTGTGTGTGTGTGTGTGTGTGTGTGTGAGTGAGTGAGTGAGTGAGTGAGTGAGTGAGTGAGTGAGTGAGTGAGTGAGTGAGTGAGTGAGTGAGTGAGTGAGTGAGTGAGTGAGTGAGTGAGTGAGTGAGAGGGAGAAAGGGAGGGAGGGGGATTGGACATCCCGCTTCACATCATCGACAGGATTTCCATGCGTCGTGCGCATACGTTCTCTCCCACCGTAGGCCACAGGATGAGCAACACCGTAGGTATAAACACTGCGTCGCTTTGTCTTAGTGCTAAGTTTAAACTATGAACAATATAGTAGAAGGCTGAGGCTAACAGCACGGAAGACAGCAGTGAATTGTACAACAGCAACAAGTTTTGATGATTAGAAACGCTTATGCGTTTTTTCTTTGTTTCATCTCGCATGGAGAAATATTGCTTCAAAAGCGTCGGCAGAAATAATCATCCGCAACCCTATAAGCAAGAGAAAGCTCGAACTAAAAAAAAATGACGACAGAAGTGCTCAAAAGACATCAATGACAAACTTGACGGTTGCCGGGGGGGGGGACACCACACTCCTGTTTGCTACCACCTTATAGATCGTCATGACGAGTATGAGAAGTCAGGCTATTGGGCTCATAGAGAAACGCAGACTATCGGAGATTGAGCAGAAGCTCGCAGCGCACCATTAATGTTACTGCCTTCCACGACACCACACGCCCAATACAATTATGCACTAAAACAGCTCAGTGCAGTTTGACAAGACAAACCAGAGCGCGCCACAAATATACAAGCACGCGGCATCCTCAGCTATCAGTTGGAGCCTCTGGCCAAACGGCCGCAACAGCGCGTTCCAGCGATTACCCGCGTCAGCTTGAGCAGCGCAGATCTCCGATCGTGCCCCTGCTTATCTGCAACTCCCTTACGTCGGCCGCTGCGACGGCTGATGAGGTTTTGGGAATCGACTTACGTTTACTATTGGCACAAGTGCTGAAGATCGCACCTGTGCTGTCATTATATACACGCACTTTTCTTCGCCTACAGCACTTGTCTTTGCAGCCGCGGGAATCGCAAACTTGTTGCTCTTACGAATAGCTTTAGCTTTGGGAATACGCTTTTCTCGTGAAATTTTTCTTACGCCCAATGTTTGTTCGTAAGTTTGCTTAGTGAATTCGGCCCCTGAAGAGCAACCATTACGCTCAGCCACCTCGGTGGCGTAGTGGCAGTGGCATTGGGATGATAAAGTGGAGGTAGCGGTATCAAATCCAGGCCGCGGCGGCCGCATATCGACGGGGACAAAATGCAACAAACGCCCGTGTGCTGTGCATTGTGGGCACGTTAAAGAACCCCTGGCGGTCAAAATGAATCCGTAGGGCCCTCACTATGTCGTGCTTCATAATCGCATGGCGTTTTTTGCGCGTAAAATCTGCAGAACCTAATTTTCATGTTTAACCTTCACACCCGTAGTAGACGTCCATAAGTGGCGTGGCTGCTTGTGCCTCACAGGTGGGCGAGAAACGAGCGAGCGCCTTTATCAAACCGCGATGTCGGTGATCCATGTTCACCCGACGATGAGGAGCCATAGAACTAAGGGCGTGGCAGTCGCGCTCTTGGGCTGTTCAGTGTCGCTTTTTTGTGTGAAATTGCGTCAACTTTTTGCGTTTCTGGAAACGGTTATGAGCTCCTCCAATGGCGCGCTTCAAATCTTCCTTTTTAATAAATCGCGTGGCTCTATTGGCTAAAGAAAGTGTAGTTTGTATATTTACTTGTCTAATTAATATATTAAGAGACATTCGAATTTATGACTCCATGGTAACAGCAATCAAGGGG
This sequence comes from Dermacentor albipictus, assembly GCF_038994185.2. Lineage (NCBI taxonomy): Eukaryota > Metazoa > Arthropoda > Arachnida > Ixodida > Ixodidae > Dermacentor > Dermacentor albipictus. The sequence goes on along the minus strand of NC_091827.1, from coordinate 94,051,847 downwards.
AAGTCATTTAATTCTCACATTTTTCCTAGTTTTAAAGAATTTCGAACGCATTTAGTGAAAGGTCTGCTATCATGCTGCCTTGCGTTATGTTTTCTTCCTTCCCGTCCCATTTGTGCAATTTGATGCGCAACACCCAGTCACAGCCACCACTCAGCGGCTCTGGGAAGCACCAGTCTTTCAAATGTAACTAATAATCGTGACATGGTGCGCTGAAGCCGAAAAAAAAGAAAAAATACAAATGCCTGCGATACTGCACCAGCTGATGCGACCCGCAAGAACGTGAGGTGACAGCGCGGTGCGCGGTGACGGCCGGCGCCAGCATAGCCGTAAAGTTGGGCATACTTTTTCTCTTTCTTTCTTTAAAGGATGATGGTTCCAGCGCGCAAGATCACATTTTGCGCAATAGAGGAGGCAACAGCACATGATAACGAACGCCAACTCTGCAGTGACCGATGAAAAGAAACACAGACGCACTCACACAGTCACGCACACATGCGCAAACTGTCTGGTCGAAGCGCTTTCTTAGCGTGTTACGTGCAGATACCTATACTGACCGGCATGCGCGTGATTTTGCACGTTTACTGAAACACGCTCCTAGGCGCGTGTAAAAGTGTCACGAAGCCTGCGCTGACTGATAGCGTTCTCACAAAATTTGGTAGCACGCAGAGGACGCCCATCTATTGCAGTGCAGTTGACGACCACGAAACAGCGCTGCGAGTGTTCTGCGCAGCATGCACTGCTGGCGTTAGACCGACCACGCGTATATACGGGCTGTTCCAGCTAACTTTAGCCAGATTTTGAAGATATGCGGATGCCACGTGACGTGATGACAGAACCAATGTGATGTTGTTTGCCGTCGCTTGGAGATGCCCAAAATAATCTTTTTTTCTAAAATTAAACTATGGGGTTTTACGTGCCAAAGCCACTTTCTGATTATGAGGCACGCCGTAGTGGAGGGCTCCGGAAATTTCGACCACCTGGGGTTCTTTAATGTGCACCTAAATCTAAGCACACGGGTGTTTTCGCCCCCATCGAAATGCGGCCGCCGTGGCCGGGATTCGATCCCGCAACCTCGTGCTCCGCAGTCTAACACCATAGCCACTGAGCAACCACGGCGGGTAATCTTTTTTTTCATTCCACCTCATTAGATAATTAGTCTTAATTCATTTATCAACTTCTCAAGTATTATAGTTAGATGAAAAGCGTCAATGAGACAATTGTAGAGTGACATCAAAAACTCCCGATACAGCTTTGTGTAGGGCAATACGTACGACATAAAAGTGTTTTTCCGAGCGTGAAGGAAGCCCGCAAATGCACGCAAAGTTGCCGCGCAACTGGATGCTCGAGGCGTTTTTCGTCTATTCGCGGGCTTGCAAATCTTATGTTGAAAAAGAAGGAAATAAAGTCAAGCCATCAATCGATCAATTACGACTACTTTTCTAATTAGGTGAAATGAAGAAAATAATTTGAGCATCTCCGAGAGACGGCAAGCAATATTATATATATATATATATATGTCTTAGTTGAATGAGCCAGCGCAAGATACGGGTCACTTCAGATCGCTGGAGGTGGTTTTCGTCCTACAGTGGACATAGGTGTGTAGATGGCGCAATCATAAAGCCCGAGCCCTTCGCATTCCTTCCTAACCGAAATGCGGCCGCCGCAACCGGGATCAAACTCGCCATGTGCATTTACGTGGGCGTGCGTGCATGCGTATGTATGAGCTAGAGTGCACGTGTTTGTGTGTTTGTGTTTGTGTGCGTGCGTGCGTGTGTGTGTGTGTGTGTGCGTGTGTGTGTGCGTGTGTGTGTGTGTGTGTGTTTGTGTGTGTGTGTGTGTGTGTGTGTGTGCACTCGTGCGAGCGTCTGTCTACCTGTATTGGGCGTGTGTACGCATGTATACATATGTGTGCATGTATAGCCGCGTTGTCATGAGCTCCGTTTAAATAGATACAATGCGCTAGGAAGTTGAAGTGATGCGACGTGACGTGCCAGTTGTCGCATTCATGTAAACGCGGCTACTGATTCAATGGCTAGATGGCGTCTTGCTACTACCTCCGAAGTTCACGTCTCAATACCCAGCCACTTCCTCCGCATTTGCAAAAAAAAAAGAAGGAAGGCAATAAAGCGCCCGTGTGCTTAAATGTTGGTGCGCTATAAAGGTTCTCCATATTATTTCCGAGTATACCCCACACGGCGTACCTCGTACATGAGCATGTGTTGGTGGGCTAGTTGGTTAAACATGATTACAACGACGGCGCCGAACAAAACAACACACGAAGAAGGGGAACATGAGACAACACGTAGGCGCACTAACAACTGAGTGTTTTATTTCTTGACATAGTAATATATAGCTGCTGTCAAGGATCAAAACAACAAAAAATAAACAGGGCAGTCATCTGCATCGCACAAGGAAGCGAAGATACAGAATGTATCTTCGCTTCCTTGTGCTATACAGAATGTTATTCCTTCGTTATACAGAATGTTATTCTGTATCTTCGCTTCCTTGTGCGATGCAGATGACTGCCCTGTTTATTTCTTGTTGTTTTGATCCTTGACAGCAGCTATATATTACTATGTCAAGAAATAAAACACTCAGTTGTTAGTGCGCCTACGTGTTGTCTCGTGTTCCCCTTCTTCGTGTGTTGTTTTGTTCGGCGCCGTCGTTGTAATCGTACCTCGTACAGCCATTCGTCGCTTTGGTTCGTGAGGCCCAGTAATCTGATCTGATTACGAGTGCAGTGCAGGTGTCAATTTCCCACACTGTGGTCGCCATGCTGTTCCAGAAGCGCTCTCCACAAACGCGCCGGTGGCAGCAGCAACTGCGGCCCGAGATGGAGTCACCGATAACCCACCGGTGTCGTTCGGGGCCGCAGGTCCTGCGGTCACCCCTTGTCCCACTGGAGTGCAAGGCGCCAACGTCGCCTCAGGCGCCAATGTGGGAACCGCCTACGGAGCTCCGCAGTTCGACTTCGCGCCCCCGTGTCATGCCGCTGTCGGAACAGGAAATGCCCACCGCCTCGCCGCCCAAGCACCCCCCGTCGTTGCAGCGGCGAGACCAGTAGTCCAGGGGCACCCTACGGTGCCCGCCGCTGCCTCTGCACGCAAGCCTGCGGTTCATCGCGGGAAACACCGCTCCACGGCTGTCGGTAAATGGCTGGCTGCGCCTCGCCTTCCGGTTGCAGACGTCATCGTCGTCATCATCATCGTCATCATCAACCCGATTACGCCCACTGCACGGAAAAGGCCTCTCCCATATTTCTCCAACTACCCCGGTCATGTACTAATTATGGCCATGTTGTCTCTGCAAACTTCTTAATCTCATTTGACCACCTTCTGCCGCCCCCTGCTACGCTTCCCTTCCCTTGGAATCCAGTCCGTAACCCTTAATGACCACCCATTATCTTCCCTCCTCATTACATGTCCTGCCCATGCCTATTTCTTTTTCTTGATTTCAACTAACATGTCGTTTACCCGCGTTTGTTGCCTCACCCAATCTGCTCTTTTCTTATCCCCTAACGTTACACCCATCATTCTTCTTTCCATAGCTCGTTGCGTTGTCCTCAATTTCAGCAGAGCCCTTTTCGTAAGCCTCCAGGTTTCTGCCCCATATGTGAGTACCAGGGGCGTAGCCAGGGGGGGGGGGGGGGGCTTATGGGGCTTGAGCCCCCCCCCGAAATGTTTTCGTGCTGTCATGCGCCGCCGACCAAAACAACTCCCGGCACCGGAAATCATGCTCGATTTTGTCTAGAATGTCCTGAATTCATGCTCGAAAAGACATTTTAGCGCGAACATAGGCAAATCGGGCTGGATTTCGCGGAAACGCCCATGCATCGGGAGTCATACCGTAACGCAAGGAGCCCCACCAAGCACAAAATTTCAAGGGCGTTTTGATGGCGAGCGAGCTCGTCTCGGCATCTCGTGGAGGCCGCGGAGTCTACCGAGCGCTTGGACTTCAATTCCGAAACTTTGTGGGTACAAAGTTCTCATAACATTTTGATGCGAAAGGCGCGTTGACATTTCCAAAGTCGTGCTTTAGATTTTCGATTCCGGAATTTTGCGGGTTTAATGCTGTTGTAAACATTTGACGCCAAAGGTGCATCGACCTTTTTAAAGTCGTACATCGGGCCAAACAACGAGACAAGCCAAATCAACATACTATCAGACAAGATGACAAAGCACGCAGCGAGGTCCGATGAGACAAAGCGTTGTGGTGGTTCATTTGTGCCATCAGGTCACAGAAAAGAATATGAATTTTTTTCACCTGCGCCAAAGCATCCATGTCAAAACACTAAAGCCACCATTGTAACTAAGTTCTTATTTATTTTTCTACCTAGACTTTTATTCGCGAGGATACATTAAGCCTCTTTCTCATCTTTCTTTTTTGTTCTCGTAACCCGCGGGCTGCCAATCCAGCCAGAGCGCATGCGTTTTTCTCGTGCTGCATCGACAACCGCGCGGCGCACTTGGATGCGCGTTCATTTTTCTCTGGCCTACTGCCTTTTCACCTGGCAGAGTTTTGGACGCTTTCTGGCTAGCAGACGAGAAAAAGAAACAATGCATAGTCGCTCGCCGCCAGCATTGCGGGGACTCGACGGATTGCAACGCGTTCGCTTGTGTGCGCAAGGGAGAAAAGCGGGGAGGAAGCGCACCACCTTCTGTCGCACGCGATACATTTTGGGAGTGGAGGGAGGGGGGGTGCTCTGATCTCTGAATCTGTGGTTGCGCAAGCTGTTTATTTGCCTTGTTTGACGCATCATATATAGTGACTTTTTCTTAGGTACGTAGATTTATTGGAGACTTATACGTATATTTAAACATCTTGTTGCGAGGTTTTCTGTATATGCGCAGTGAACTTTGTTTCCAGTGCCGATTTTTGCCCTGTATCACGCTGTGTCTTCACATATGTATATTCCATTGTATCTTCGCATTTATAATGTACGAAGGCGAGTCAAATGAAAGTGAGACGACCCGGCCCGCGCAATAATGGTTCGGTTCATTATTTTCGAGGCATGCGCGTAGCACATACGCATCTCATTTACAAGTGACATGCAGAGGTGAGGTTAAATGTTCTTTAATGTTCTCATACACTGGGTTGAACAGGGTTACGTGACACTGGACACTCCAAAAGTTGAACAGCTTGGTGTCGTGAGGTTTTTGACAAATGCAGATGTTTCCCAAAAAGAAATTATTCGCCATATGCCTGCTGTATGCGTTGAACATTGCGTTTCATTGGCCACTGTGAAGCATTGTAGCAAAGTGTTCAAAGAAGGACATGAAAGTTACAAAGACGATCCATGGCCGGGCCAAAGCCACCGTGCAATCATCCCCAACACAATTGAAAAGGCCGTGGTTGCTCAGTGGCTATGGTGTTGGGCTGCTGAGCACGAGGTCGTGGGATCGAATCCCGGTCATGGCGGCTGCATTTCGATGGAGGCGAAAACACCCGCGTACTTAGATTTAAGTGCACGTCAAAGAACCCAGGATGAGGGTGACGACATTTTGTCTGCAATTGTGACCGAGAATGACTCATGGTGCCGCTACTACTAGCCTGAAACACTACGGCAAAGCTTACAGTGGAAGCATCTGAATTCACCACTCCTAAGGAAAACAAAGGCCGTCATTTCTGCCGGAAAAGTGTTGACTTCTTTTTAGATCGTTAGGGGCCATCATTGATCGAATTTTCTAAACCTGGGGAGACTCTAAATCGTTTCAGATATTGTGAAAGGTCGGATCGGCTGCGTGTCGCAATCAAGAACAAACGACGTGGAAAATTGAGCATTGGGAACATGTTGCTTCACAACATTGCCCGTTCCTACGTCGCTGATGTGGTTAATAAGAAACTGGCAAAGTTCAAGTGGGAAACGTTGCAACATTCCTCATGCAGCCCAGACCTGTTTCCGTGCGTCTTCCACATTTGGTAAAACTTGAAAAAACTGCTCAAGGGAACCAGATTCGTGTCGGAAGATGACGTGTAGTCATTTACAGATTTTTGAGGCAGCAACCCAAGGAGTTTTATCAGACGGGAATTACGCGACTCGTTAGTAGGACAAGTGTCTAAATACTCACGGTGACTACTTTTAATTAAAGTACCCCGTTTATCATATATTCGCATTGGCTCACTTTCATTTGACTCGCCCTCGTATATTTTGCAGAACTCCTGCTTTTATACATGTGCTCTCTGTTGCGACTATAATTTCGGAGCAATTGCTCGCAATACACGAGCGGTGACAGCTGCTTCTGCGAAATATATTCTAACAAAGGACAGCGTCATTGAGATTTTTCCCCTGGTCATTGCATGCATATGTACGAAAATGTAAACAAGGTTGTTGAATGATATATATATATATATATATATATATATATATATATATATATATATATATATATATATATATATATATATATATATATATATATATATATATATATCGATCCCTCGACTAATTCTGTAAGGAGGAGGCCGAGCGGCAAAGTGAGCCCCCCCCGAACGAAATTTCTGGCTACGCCACTGGTGAGTACTGGTAACACACAGCTGTTATACACTTTCCTTTTGAGGGATAGTGGCAACCTGCTGTTCATGATCTGAGAATGCCTGCCAAACGCACCCCAGCCCATTGTTATTCTTCGGATTATTTCATTCTCGTGATCCGGATCCGCGGTCACTACCTGCCCTAAGTAGATGTATTCCCTTACCACTTCCAGTGCCTCACTACCTATCGTAAACTGCTGTTCTCTTCTGAGACTGTTAAACATTAGTTTAGTTTTCTGCAGATTGATTTTGAGACCCATCCTTCTGCTTTGCCTCTCCATGTCCGTGAGCATGCATTGCAATTGGTCCCCTGAGTTACTAAGCAAAGCAATATAATCAGCGAATCGCAAGCTATTAAGGTATTTTCTATTAACTCTCAGCCCCAATTCTTCCCAATCCAGGTCTCTTAATACCTCCTGTAAACACGCTGTGAATAGCATTGGAGAGATCGCATCTGCCTGCCTGACGTCATTCTTTGTTGGGATTTTGTTGCTTTCTTTATGGAGGACTGCGGTGGCTGTGAAGCCGCTATAGATATCTTTCAGTATTTTTACATACGGCTCGTCTACACCCTGATTCCGTAATGCGTCCATGACTGCTGAGGTTTTGACTGAATCAAACGCTTTCTCGTAATCAATGAAAGCTATATATAAGGGCTGGTTATATTCCGCACATTTCTCTATCACCTGAATGATAGTCTAAATATGGTATAGTTGCAGACGTGGTCAGTTTTAATTCTATGAACAGAAGAATGCTTAATCCAAAACCTCGTGTTGCAAAACTTAGGAAAGAGGTGCAGTTTCTGTAAAGAATCTGCAATACAGGCTGGTCGCCCAACTTTTCTCGAACACGAAAGTGTTTTGTGCCAAGCTCCGCCGAAAATTACACGTGCGCGTACGTCACGCGATCATCATCCCGCAAATGCGCAAGATGGTGATAGTTTGCTGTTTTTAGGCTACTTAATCGTTAGGAATTTAGGCATATAAAGGTGAAAAATGTTTGATTTATTAAAGAAATTGTGCTCTAGATCACGTATATTTGTCTACATGAGGACTTTTCGGTGTTATTTGTTTCATCACTGAGTAATATCGTAGACAAAATGACGGGCAACCTGAACTTATATTAGGGTAGTAAAGATGGTAGCGCTTGGAAGTGTCTGATTCGTACTCGGTGGGGCCATAGAGAAAGGAATACAACAAGAGGGGACACTCCCATAGAGCCCAGCGGCCGAATTGACTGCAGCGCACCAAGCCGTCGATGTTAAAACCTGAAGCACACTTCCGGTTTCGGTTTTGTGCGCGCGCGTTTTGAATTCTAGCTGGTGCGCGCCACGCCGGCTCCGTTCTTTTTTTTTTGCTTTTGCAGCAAATATTTATTTGCATATTTATTTTTTTATTTAATAAATATTTATGTGCAAATTATTTTATAAAGTAAAATTGATCGCCAACGATCTTCACAAGCCTCCATTGAATATGTGCCACGTGCAATTTCATAAAGACGCAAGACACCTTGTGAAATGTGGAAAAATTAACGTTTATTTTATTCTTTGTAAATGCTCGTCGCGGGCTTTCTGTGCATTCATCCAGCGTTGTGGCGCCAGGTAAGCAGCAGTAGTTTCCGCAGGAAGCTCCACCAGACGACGTGAGCTGAAAAAAATTACAAGCGTTATTTTGGTATTAACATCTAAGAATAATGCCTGTAGAGGCGAAGCGGGCGAAAGTGGTGAGTGGGTGGCATTACAAACAAAAGCAGTTCGTATTTACACACACGGCGTAGAAAATACCCGACTCATCCCAAGCAATACCGTACATACCACAAACACATTCTAATTCCAAACATTCCCCTCTTCCCAATACTTATTTCCTGCACTTTAATGGCACGAATGCGCGGGCAATGGCGCGTTTCGCGAGCTTGGCTACAACCGACGCGATAGTACGCTACGAATACACAGAGGTGGCCACAACACAGGCTCTCAACCAGAGCATGCTGGACGCTCGCAGAATTCCTTCTACTCGCACTCAAGACAAAATGTGTGGGTGCCGTTCAGAAGACAGAATTTCGAGTTACTAGTTCCTGGCGTTTGAGCTTCTTGGCTTATCACTTCTGCGTTCTGAAAGGCGCAAGCAACGCACTCCCGTGTTATCACTCTTGACGATTGCTCGTCGCGTTTTCGACAAGCGTGGGTACCGAAAGAAGGCTTAAATTGTTGCGGGGACATAAAAATTGCGACAAATTTGTCGGAGTAAGATTCAGTACGCGCCAAACTAACTGTCACCACGACCGAGCTGCTTTTCGCTGCGTCACAACAGCCGCGGCGAGCGGGCCTCATAACATAAAAGTGTCGAAAATAATTTTCAACAATGTTTAGCGTCAGAGAAAGAACAGCGCCATGAACTTCTCAGTGCATTAAAGCGCGAAACCGCGCACTACGGCCGAGCTGATTTTCGCTAACCGAGTCACAGCGCCAGGCGCACCCACTGTGCTCGACAGGTGGCCCAAAAAGTAATGAAACTAGTTTCAATAATGTTGGCAGTCAGAGAAAGCGCCAAAACTTCTCGCAGTAAAATTCAGTACACGCGAAACTGCGTCACAGCACCCTGTGCGACTAACATGCCCAAAAACTACCGAAATTAGTTAAAACAATATTGGGGCTTACAGGAAGCGTCGCAAACATCTCCCAGTGCGATTCTTTAATTCAAATTAACTGCTCCACGACGGCCACGCTGTTTTTCGTTAACTGCGTCACAAGACTAGCCTAGTTGCCGGGCAGTAAGCCTAATTGCTTGAAGTGCGTCGCAGACTGTCGAACAAAGTTTCTCACCTTGCAGTAGTCCAATAGTGCAGTGCTGCCTTGTCGAAGTTCCGAATGAACGCAATAATTCGCCGGGAGGCCACCAAACCAGGCTAAATCCCAAAATAGAAAAACAGTCAGACAGGTGACCAAACAGGCCAACACTCAGATGCGCGGCCGGTCGCTCTCGCTTCGGCGGTGAGTCTGACGAATGACGTAAACATTTGGCTCGTCATTCGCCAGTTCGCCTGTCGCTAGGCAACGAAAGTAAGCCGCAAAGTTTAACTTAATTTATACGCAGATATTTTTAATTTTTCCGGGAAAGAATAAAAAAAATAAAACAATTTCTCTTAATCTCATTTCACATTCTTCTTTTTCTCGATGCTCGCGACCCCAATTCGTCGATGTTAAAAGTATAGCGTGACGTGTTTCCTGTTTCCAATTTTCGCCGAGTGTCCGCTCTTGTTCGATCCCTTTCTCTATGGTGGGGCTCTATAGGCGACGACGTACCTGGCGCTTTCCTGGCTCTTTTTCGAATGTGTTCCCCGAGAACCGTCACCTCTTTTGTGGCGCCTCGGCGGCTCGCCTTTGAGCATGTGTATGTGGCTCTTGCATTGCCCAGGGGGCGCTGCGCAAATTGTGCTAAAAAGCGCCTTCTGTCCTGAACTGGGTAGTACCAAGCTCGGTAGTCTGCTTCGGAAAGCACGTTTACAATATGGACCCGCCACTTTCGGTTTTGTTGTGCCACGGCTTGGAGAGAATATCGGGCGCCGAAGATTTTTTTCAGGGGTGGCACGCTGCGTAAAGGCAATAAATTATGCAACGCCGAATACGTGTACGCCGTTCAAGAAATAAGCGGTGAAGTTTTAGCGCGGTGTCAATCGCAAGTGAAGCGAGTTGCGTACGAAGTTGAACTTCAGGTAAGGTTTGCACGCTGCTAGATTCAGGCGCACAAACGCGAGGAAATGTTTGCTATCAATGAATTCACAGCAGCGATAAGCAAATATCATGTGTACGGAACTGCTCGAGCGCACGGCGGGCCTCCTGCATTCTTTGTTGACTGCATGCTGCTACTTATGCCTGCACTGTAGTAGCGGCCAATTGTCCCTTTAGCAACTGATAAATAACTAATGCAATGCATATGAGCTCGCAGTAACGTACGTGCGAATCGCGCTGCAGCGTGAGTTCGTGCGCTGCTCGCTTGATGTACCTTTTAATGACAGCGCTCGAACATCGATGTGCTGCAATCAATACTACCTTGCTGTGCTGCCTCAACGTGCTGGCTTGAGGTCAAGGATGAGCACATTTAACTCTCTAACCTGTGCTGCTCGTAGTGGGGTAGTGAATTGTCGCCGAATCAGCCCGACCATTTGTGATCATTTGCACACACCTAGTTACTTCACCACTTCGCATCGGTCGAATTGTTAGTTGTCGCTGTGGCCGGGTCTCGAGTCGTGAATCACCAGCCATGCCTGCTGCTATATTGGTCTGCTGTCGGGACTGTAGGTGCAACAGACCAAACTTTATAACGCAGATAATCGCGCAAGGTTCAAGACAGGCGACGCAGTCAGCATGGGCGCGAAGTTTCGCTTACCCGGCGCGACAAACTGCAGTTATCCAGCGCGCCCGACGCTCCGCTTCGTGAGGCCTTGAAGGAAAACGGTAGAATCTGATGTTGGGATCCAGGCCATCTTGTTCATGGCAGCCGACGGCGCAGAAGTAACGACGGTGACGCTTTTTCTAGGTTGAGCTAGGTCTCTCCGGATCCGCGTCGCCGATTCCTTCTGCTTACAGCGTTACGTCTCACGGAGAGTCCGTTTTCGTTAAACTATAGGCTGCGGCTAGCTCGCAGCGTGGTCGGCGTGGTCTGTGAGAAGTGACGAGCCTTTTCGCACTCGCAACATGGCAGAACAAAGTGCGAATCGACTCAAAGCTCGGGCTAGAAACGTGCTTCGCCACGGCCAGGGCTCAATACTGCACAAGCCGGTACTACCCAGATAACGTTTCGCGCACCGCCACCAGGCGCTGCTACTATACCTCAAACTCCAGCGCAAGACGCCCAAGGGCGTACGTGCGCGATGCCGCCGAAGCTCTAACCATGCAGTTTCGCCACCTATGACGCCTGGTAGCCTCTGTGGTGCTTCACCCTTCGAGCGAAACTGTAGTTAATAATATACTGTGCGCGTTTGTGGACTCGGTATTTGTAAGTGTGCAACGAAGCTGCCATTGCGCCTTAGAATACACGTTTCGCTTTCGTGTTTGGACCAATTTCTGTGAAAGAGGGATCAACCATTTTCTTTTTTTTCTCTTGTCTTCTCTCTTTAGCGATATCTTAACCTGGGCTGATCAGGTTAAGCAATGTCAAAGATCTCTTAAATTGAACTCGATGTACCTGTATTCCCTCTGCCGACTTCCTTATTGCATTTTTCTTTTGTCTTTGGGAGCGCGACATACTTTTCTCGCAGAACGAAGGCAACAAGAGCAATCACTAATGCCCTACGTGATTGTAGTAGTGCAGAATGCTGGGAAACTCTGTAGATTTGTCATATCTTTTTTCACCTAATACCTCATCTACACTGAATGGTAGCTATTTGCTTGACCTTCAGAACATAAGCGTTTCGTCCCCCTTTAGTGACCAAATCAAGTATATTTAATCTCTTCTAGGACAACTGTGTCTATTTGGCGACATGCCATCGAGGTTGAGCAAATTTTTCAATACAAACGTGTGGCATGAGCCCATTCAGGCATAAATTCGAATCGACATTACTAGCTGCAGCGCCGATATATCTTCTAGTTGTCATAAAATACCAGATAGTTTAACTTCCAAATCGGACGCGCAGACAAAGAACGTGCGAGAATAAAGCGACATCATCATCATCATTAGCAGAACACTCCAGCACAGCCTCGTCGCCTGTAGATGTTAGCTGTCTGTGTCACTAGGATGTAAACGATGCACGATGCTTGTCAATGGAAGAATGTTGGTGAGCGATGTCTGGGCACAGGGAAGCGTACGTCACATATCTGAATACTTTTAAGGCTCCTATGCCTCTCGTGTCACTGGCGCAAAACCATTCTAGGGGATTGGTCAATAACGGGTGCACATATACCCGGTGGCCCAAGTCGCTGTCTACGTGGCGAGAGAGGCGAAGCCATCAACCGTAAAAAGTGGATAACAAGCAACAAAAAAAAAGATTCGCCGTAAAGGTCAACGCCATATATTCTATATCTGCTTGACGAAAAGAAAGCTGCCATTTGCAGCGTAACCTGTCCGCGAATCTAGTCTCAGGTCGCGCTTCCGCGAAGGAACCTGCCCCTGTCTCCAGTCGCCGCAAGGCAGCTCGAAAGCGCGAGACTGACAGCGGCGACGCCACGACGGGTGGCAGCTCGGCTTCGTCCAGCGTCAGCTCCTCGCCTTCCCAGGAAGTCACGGAGGCCAGTTCCCGCGAAGAGGAGCAGTACGGGTGGGTCGGGAAGAAGGACCTGCTGAAAATGATGCGCACTTGCAACCTGCCGCAGCCACCTCCCGAGTGCGGGTCCCGTAGAAGGCGACTGGTCACATCCCTCATGGGAGTCGCGGCCCTGGTGGGAGCCCTGGCGATGACTGCGGGCCTCCTGGCCGTTCTCAAGGACAGCTGGCAGCACGGGTTCACCCAGACCGGCGTCGACGGAGAAGCGTGAGCGAAGGAGCCATCGTGACAAAACCAGACTGTACTCCGTTTCATGCATATAGCAAGCAACGCTACAAGGCTATGGAGAGTTCTCGCACCGCTCGCATTTGCGACCGGAAAGATTGTCTCGTGTACTATATATATATATATATATATATATATATATATATATATATACATATATATATATATATGCGTCCTGCAATTCTATGCACCGTTAACTACCGTACTTCCATGTAGCAATATAGGATGTATTTTATTTATTACATGCAATCCGTCGCAAATTGGTACCTTTGCAGCCACAGAGTGAGCATAGTGTCACGTTGCTCCGACTAGCGGCCACAGCGTGCCGCTTGCGCTCACGCCCAAAGCATAGTAAGTCCTATACTAAACGCATTAATGTGCCCAAAAAATACGCGATTTGACGTTACCGTACGTCCCGGAGGTCTAGTTGCCGCACATGAAGTAACTATTCCGTAGAAAGCGTCGCAGATCGAAAATAGCGGCACTGCGAAAGGCGCTTAATCAGTTCTTATAATCTCTTTAGCGGCATGAAACGGAGACCGATACCAAGGGGACGTATTCTTGTGTTACCTTCTTATTTCTGAAGGACGCAATGCAGAGCTAAGACGTAGACGCTGAGAAAGAGACACACAGGCCCATGTCACATGCGCTACTAACAAGTTCCTGATTCCAAAGACAGCAAAATACACACGTATATAATAGTTTCTTCCCAATGCGCATTAGCACATGCGCCAAAGTGTTCTAGGCGATATAACGCACGGGCAAGCGAGGCAAGTGCAGAGATGCTGAAGTATACGAAGGTGCTGCCGCATGAACGATAAATGCTTAGTAGGATTCAGGACCTCGCCGCGCACTCTTGCTCGCGAGCACCTTATACAGCAGGTGCTTGCATAGCGCGTCGCCCTTCTTGAGTGAAGTGTTCAACATGTGATCCAAACCCGTCGGTGCAGCTTAGCGGCTGTGGAGTTGCGTTGCTCAGCACGAGGTCGCGGGTTCGATTTCCGACCGAAGCAGCCGCATCTCTATTTATGGGGACGAAATGCAAGAGTGCTCGTGTAATGCGCGTTTGGTGCCCGGGTAAAGAACCCCAAGGTGGTCGCCAACATTAACCCGCAGTTCACCCATACTACGGCTTGCATGCCTCCCAACCATAGCGTGCTTTTGGAACGTAAAACCCCCTAGATTAATTTAATATCCAGCAGGTATGCGTCTCGTGAACAGGGTATCCGGAATTCATAATACTTCCTTACACAGGGCGTCTTTTTTTTTTTTTGGCTGTGCGAAATTATTTAAAGATTGCCTATGGCAGATAGCACGATTCCAATTCTTGGCCTAAATTACTCGATGAGGCAGCCATTACTTCTGCAAGAAATCAAATATGGCAAATAAATAATCAGCGTAATTACGCTAATTAACACGTTAATGACTTAAAACACATAGTTCAATGTACGAATTATAGCCGCTAAATTCGCACGGCGTGTCCACTTTGAACGAATTCCCTGGACAGCACCAGTTCCGAGATATTAATTTTCAGTGTGCTGCGAAATGCACTGCTGTTCCAGTTACTTTTTTTTTGCTTTACTGCATAAAACAGCGGTTTCGTTAAATGCAACTGGAACGCCGATGCGCTTAGTCGGACACATCGAAAATTAATACAGGGTTAATTAGCGTAATTACTTTGATTATTCAGTTGAACATTTTGATTTCTCGCAGAAGTAATGACCGCCTCATCGAGTAATTTAGTTCAAGGATTTGAATTGTGCTAACTGCCACGGGCAATCTTTAAAAATTTTGGTGCCGCTAAAAAAAATACACACATACACTTTATACAACAGATGGCTGCAGCATGTTCTGGTTTCTGCGGCCCGTCCTGGCGCTCTTTTGTTTGCTCTCCTTAGGGTTGTGACAGCTGCGCTGAGTGCAGCTGTCACAACGTCACTCAAGCCATTGGAACAGATGTTCACCTACCGCGATATCCATGCATGACGATTCCACGGAGGCAGCATGTTTTCCGAAACCGGTTGGCTACAGAGTGTACGGCATATTCGTAAACTAAGTGGAGCTGAAGGACGCGTAGCCTTATTATTGGGACTTCCATAATGCACCAACCGCCAGGCATCGCTCGCTGGCTCATCTTCCTCGGGCCTCTAGACCAACGCCGTCTGCTATTCTACGAGGAGGGGGGGAGGGGGGGGGAAGCATTCGCGTTGTGCTCTCCCGGCGCCATTACGGCTGAATACAGCAAATGCGAGCCATAGTCCGTGGCGTCCGAGGTCATACCGAAGGCTAGACATACGTCCTCTTGTGGGGGTTTGTGTGTGACATAATTAAGGTATGTACTTACATCAAAGGAAAAAAGAAATTGCGCAAGACGATGCAAGTTTATTGCGCTGCGCAGGGAAACGAATACGGATCATTTACGTGGGAAGTGGTTTTCGGGATGGCTGCGACGGATTTCGTTACACGCGTTTCCGTATCTTTCTCTACTTCCAGGAATGCAAACTCGACCAACGGAGAGCCGCAATCTAGGCGTGGCTTGCTGGAAGGCGTCGCGGACCACGGCGTCCAAGAATACGAATTGATGCCTAACGAATATGGTCCGTTGCCGCGCTCGCAAATGGGGCCCGACGATTTTTAGGCGTTAATATTGTATTCGATTTCTAGCGGTAGATTTTTTTAGATGTCGAAGAAGAAAAAAATAAAGAAAAAGGCTGCAGGGCGCGCTACTCGTATTGCTTTCTAAAGTAAGGAAGATAATATGAATTGTTCGTTGAATACAGACTGTATGCATCTCGTGGAATAAAAAGAATCTATTCAAGACTTGGCTTGAACTGTGGGGAATGTTACCGGAATAGGTACAGTATATTGTGTCGGAACGACAGTGCATAAAATGGCCATTGCGAGATGCCTCTCTCTCTCTCTCTCTCTCTCTTTCGCTCACAGACACACACACACACAAAACACACGTACCGGAGAGATATGCGTGTGACTCACGACAGCAGCGACACCAACAGATTTTAAATTGAGTTGTGGGATTTTACAAGTCCGAACCACGATCTTATTTTGACGAAGGTCGTATTCTGGAGGACTCCGCATGAATTGTGACGACCTGGGGTACTTTAAAGGCACACTAAAGCCAAATACTAAGTCGACGTGGACTGTTTAAATACCATTCCAGAAACCTCGCAACGCCTGTTTCGTGCCAAAAAAAGACTGCTTACGAGAAAATCGTATCTGGGGGAGCCGAATACCTTTTTCGAATGTCAATTTCCCACCACTCAACCGAGGGAGTGATGACGTTGCATACGCCATCGCCGCTCTTTGCTGCCGTTGGTGAGTAAAACGGCGCCCGACAGACGACGGCACCGAGCCAAGACAGAGCGGCGGATTCGCCGCTGCAGCTTCTTTTTGGTCAAGCGCCGTAGACCGTTCGGGCATCCCGCGACATTACACGGAAGTTGAATTCTCAGCTACTTCGAGTTTGGGAGAGTTTGATTCATTCGGGGCGTAAAACGTCCCGTTCCCGAAGTAGCGTTTCGTTTGCCAACTAGACCATTGTCAATTTATTTTTTTCACTGTACAAACATATCGCATAATTTTCCCTTTCGCAGCCTTTGTACATTCATCGTAGCAAAATGCGTGCATAAAAGTAGCAATAAAACGGTGTTTTCAATCAAGCTCTTTATCAAATTACTGCGCTTAGGACGCGCATATCGAAACAGTATAGAGACGTGCTTCCATAGGGAAGGAATGGGCAAAGCGGGTCCCGTGCAAACGCGACGTCTTCAAAATGGCGCCAAGCCAAAGCGCGCGCTCATTTTGGTGGCTTGCTGCGCTTCTTGATCCCACTCCTCCAGATCGGCTTGCGGTCTGAGCGGGCCCCCTTTATGACGCTCTGTATAGCCAGTGGGCTCGTGGTTTTCTGGGCCGCGGGATTGACCGCCTGCACGGGGCTCGCCAGGGCGGAGGCCTTGGCCGATGACAGCTGGTCAGGCGACAAAGTCCCCTGCTCGTGGGGCGGAGACGTAGCTCCCGGGGCCGCCCTCGCAGCCTTGGCTTCCTCGGCCTCCTTGGCAGCCTGGGCAGCCTTGGCAGCCTCGAAGAAGACGTGTTTTGTGATCGTGCTCAGTGTCTGCGACCAGCAGCGATGCATAGAAACATTGCATAAGTACCGCGAGGCGGACGACTTGTTGCAATTTGTGGTTTTCACGCACCTCCTCGCGCGGCTGCTTCGGTCGCCGACTTCTCCAATTTTCAGTTGCCGACTGCTTCACTTCTTATTCTGCTTGTACATTCGGGAACCTATACCCAGAGGCACATTCCCATTCTGAGTGATTGGCCGAGAATGTTTACGTACGTTAACCACTCGTTCATGCACAGTTGCGCACACCCAGTGTCCCGAGCTGTCCATTCGGACACATACCGAAATTGCGCCCACCCAGTGGTTGAAGTTTTCTGTTCGGGCGTATATCGCGCTGCACAGTTCCGGTGGCACGTTCCCGGTGACCCAAGTTTGATGTGAAATAAATATTCTGCCTCCTACAGTTGCTAGAATTTAGAATTCTCTGCGAAATACAACAAAATTCATTCCACTCGGTGCTACAGTTTCTTTTCATAAAACCACTTGAACATTTTACGTGCATTATTGCGATTGGCATTCTTTGGGAACTTCGCGCATATGCAAGGGACTGTTTGTGCAACCATTTTCCCGCCAACTTGGATTACTGGGTAACTCATGGTCTAATAAGTACAACATCGGGGCTGCTGTGCTTAACGAACAGGGTTTAAAGCCAACCGTCGAACCAACATGTGCCGCCTTGTACGTGCACTGTGTATGTGGCACTCTTCAACGGCAAAAAAAAAAAGTCATTAAACATTTATCCGGTGCGGAATACACGGCGGCGCCACCAGATGGCGCAGCGTGCTAAGCGCGAGAGAGGAACCCGGCTGCATACACGCCTCGTACGCTACACGTTTCTGCGGCAGCAATACGGTGTGTCGCTTCAGTTGCTTGAATGCGAATCGCAATAACTGAAACGTTCGTCGTCAGATGAGTTATACGGGTATTTCTTTAATCGGAAAATCTGAGTTGGCCCTGAGCTAGCGCTTCATCCTTAGTATTTGTCTTTAATGTCTCTTTAACGCTTTGCCGGCCTGCAGAGGGCGCACGTGCTAAGCGACGAATGCTCGCCTCAAAGGACTTCTCCCAGGCGGTGGCAGCGGCGGGCGTCATGGCCGACTTGTTGCTCTCGATAATCTCGCCCAACGTGGCGGAGTAGAAGTCCTCAAAGTATTCCGCGAGCACCCCCTTCCGCTGGGCGTGGTCGGTCGCGTTCTTGTGCACCAACTCGGACAGGGCGTCGTTGTCGTCCACGGAGTCGACCACGGCACTCAGCTGGCGGCCAACCACGGCGGCGAACGCCCAGAACTTGGCGTCGTCGCGCAGGAGGCGCAAATCGCGACCGTGGAAGCTGGTGAACAGTGCCTGATGCTCCGGGTGCCGGGTGAACATGGCCAGCAGCACCAGGCTGCCGAAGTCCGGGTTCTTCTGGCAGAACTTGTGCCAGGTGTCGCGCAGCAGCGCCTTTTCGCGCTTAGTAATGCCCGTGCGCTTGTCCAGAACGCCCTTGCGGGAGTAGTTGTCTATGGCTGGCTTGACCTCGAACGCTCTTTGTTGCTCACCTGTAGGCCCGCGGCACATATGCCCACAATGGGGGACTGCCCGAGAAAGATCGGCGGTTGCGAGAAACAGACTACTTCGTTGCTTGCTTCTCGCTCGTCTTCACTTCTTCTTTCTCGTTGGCTGGGTGATTTGTTTGCCTCCATGAAAGCTGATGAGGAATTTTAATAGGGTAAGATGAAAAGTAAAGTAACGTACCGTTTTAATGATTGGAAATGTGAAATTCCATACAGTGAAATGGTTCTAAGTTTTCGTTAAGGGCGCTAAACAATGGCATAAGAAAAGATGATCCACCGACCTATCGTTAGCCACAAGGAGGAGGTAGCCAGGACGTCGGGAAGAGCTGGTTTCTGTTCCCAAGTGATTATCGTCGCCCACATACAGCGGATTGTCCGAAAAGTAGGGCGTTTTAGAATTATTTTAATCAACTTCATAAAAAAGCGTTCGCTGGCCTACGTACGCTAAACCCAAGTGCTTGCGGAGCATTGCGGTGCGTGTGATTTGAACACATTTAGTTTAATGTAGAGAAGCACAAGCCTAGAGAAAACGATAGCTGACAAACGCCGTCTGGCACCTCATGTCCTGGCACCTCAAGCTATTAGGCAACAAATCGACGAAATGCTGCACGACCACATCATCCGGCCATCGAAAAGCCAGCGGGTATCTCCTGTAGTCTTGGTGAAAAAAAGGACGGAACCCTACGTTTCTGCGTCGATTATTCTCGACTGAGCAAGATCACGAAGAAGAACGTATACCCCCTCTAACGAATAAACGACGCATTGGATTGGCTTTGCAACGCTAAGTGCTTCTCGTCGATGGATCTCATGTTTGGCTACTATCAAATAGAAGTCGACGAGAGAGATCACGAAAAGACCGCCTTCGTGACGCCAGACGGCCTTTGAGTTCAATGTTATGCCATTTGGAATGTGCTCGGCGCCTGCAACGTTCCAGCGCGTGAAAGACATTGTTTTAGCAGGATTGAAGTGGCAGACCGGTCTTGTTTACTTGGATGATGTCGTCGTCTTCGTCGAAAATTTCCACGATCACCTTAGGCGGCTTGCGACAGTACTTGAGGCCATCAACTCATAAGCGCTCACTCTGAAGCCGGAGAAGTGCCGCTTCGCTTACGATGAGCTTCTATTTCTAGGCCACGTCATCAGCAAATCTGGCGTCCGCCCCGACCCGCAGAAGACAGCTGCCATCGCAAAGTTCCCGCAGCCCATCGACAAGAAGGCTGTGCGTAGATTCCTTGGCATGTGTGCCTACTACAGACGCTTTGTCAACGACTTTTCACGCATCGTGGAGCCGCTAATGCATCTAACCAAATCTGATGTCGAGTTCAAGTGGGAAACGTCGCAGGCCGATGCATTTCAAGAACTCAAACGACGCATGAATACGCCACCGGTACTTGCGCCCTTCGACGAGGATGCCGATACCGAAACCACATTGACGCCAGTAGCCTAGGCCTCGGTGCCATCCTAGTCCAGAGGAAAGAAGGACTTGAAAGGGTGATATCGTATGCTAGCCGGTCGCTGTCAAAAGCGGAAAGCAACTATTCTACGACTGAAAAGGAATGCCTCGCCATCATTTGGGCTACAGCTAAATTCCGCCCTTACCTCTATGGCAGGCCATTCAAAGTCGTCAGTGACCATCACGCATTGTGTTGGCTAGCTAACTTAAAGGACCCTTCAGGACGGGTGGCTCGGTGAAGCATCAGACTGCAAGAATATAACACCACTACAATCTACAAGTCCGGACAAAAGCACTCCCACGTCCATTGCCTATCACGCGCCCCCATTGACTCGCCGCCACAAGACGACTAAAATGACGAGCCTTCCTTGGAATAATAAGCGTGGAAGACTTGGTTGAACAGCAACGAGCACAACGGGAACTAAAAGAACTCGTCTAGTATTTAGAAGAGAAGAGAATATTTAAGCCCGAATTATCGTCATTCACGCTTCAAAACAACCTACTCGTAAAGAACTTCCCACCTGTCCGCGTCAACTACCTTCTTGTTGCTCTGTCAACGCTGCATCCAGAAGTACTGCACGCCCTACATGACGATCCGACCATTGGGCACCTCGGATTCTACCGGACGCTATCAAGGGTACAGGAAAGGTATTACTGACCGTGCCTGACCGCCGACGTCGCCCATTACGTCAAGACATGCCGAGACTGTGCGCGACGCAAGACACCACCGACAAGGACAGCGGGATTACTGCAGCCGATCAAGCCTCCTTGCCGACCTTTTCAGCAGGTCGGGATGGATTTGTTCGGACCGTTTTCGACGTCAACATCCGGAAATAAATGGATTGTCTCGGCGACGGACTACCTCACCCGCTTCGCTGAAACTAAAGCTCTGCCGAAAGGTAACGCAGCCGAGGTGGCGAAATTTTTCGTCGAGAACATCCTGCTGTGATATAGTGCCCCAGAAGCCCTCATCACCAACAGAGGAACGACCTTTACAGCAGGGCTAACCCAAGCCATTCTTCAATACAACCAGACAAGCGACAGGAGGGCGACTACCTACCACCCGCATCCGAATGGACTCACGGAGCACCTGAACAAGACCCTCGCCGACATGCTAGCAGTGTACGTCGACGTCGAGCACAAGGCGTGGGACGTGGTCCAGCCGTACGTTAAAAATTAATTTAAATTATGGGGTTTTACGTGCCAAAACCACTTTCTGATTATGAGGCACGCCGTAGTGGGGGACTCCGGAAATTTCGACCACCTGGGGATCTTTAACGTGCACCTAAATCTAAGTACACGGGTGTTTTCGCATTTCGCCCCCATCGAAATGCGGCCCCCATGACCGGGATTCGATCCCGCGACCTCGTGCTCAGCAGCCCAACACCATAGCCACTGAGCAACCACGGCGGGTGCGGCCCAGCCGTACGTAACCTTTGCTCACAACACGGCAGTGCAAGAAACAACACAGATCACGCTGTTCAAACAGGTTTACGGCAGGAATCCGAGGACGACTCTCGACGCCATGCTGTCACACGTCACCGACGAAGACAATCTTTATGTCGCCACATATATCCAGCGCGCCGGAGAAGCCCAACAGCTGGACCACCTGCACATCAAGAACCAGCAAAAGACCGACAGCCGACAGTATAACCTTCGACGATGCTACGTCGAGTAGCAACCCGGCAACCTTGTCTGGGTTTGGACCCCGATACGCCGACGAGGACTCAGTGAAAACCTATTATTCCGCTATTTCGGACCCTACAAGATCATCCGGTGCATTGGCGCACTCGACTGTGAGGTAGTGCCAGACAACATTTCGCTATCACAGCGGCGCCGCTCCCGACCTGAAATAGTCCATGTTGTGCGGCTTTCTGGAACTTTCTGGAAGACGCGTGGGCACCAGCGATTACTCTGGAACCTTCGACCACTGATGTATAAAAGCCGACGCGCTTGATCTGCCGATCATATTTTCGACGCAATCGTTGTGCTTTGAGTGTAGCCTGTTTTTGAGGGCACGGATTCGCCCAATAAAACGCTAGTTTCGCCATTCACAGTTGTGGTGCTTTCTTCGCCATCACTACCACGTGACAATATTGATGGAACAACGAAATCAGTGTGACGACAATGAGGTGCCAATTTTCAAGTTATAACGATGCTTTGACGACGACCTGAACATTCCTATATAACAACTATATGACAACGATGGCGGGATAACGACCGTACGACGACAACCGGTGGAAGAAGCTGGGAATGAGCTTGTACTTCTTTAGCAGACTCGATTTCACTTTGTCGAAATCCTCTGCCTCCTCTCTCTCCAAGCGAGCGACTACGTCGGCCGCCTCGCCGGGTAACAAAGTGAGCAAGCGCTTTGGCCACGTTTCCCGAGAGAACCCCTGCTTCTCGCACGTTCGCTCAAAGTTAACCAGGAACAAACCAATGTCCTTTCCAAGCTTAAACGGCCGCATCAGGTCAGTCATTTTGAACGATACTCGTTCTCCTGCACCGTGTGCCTGACTTCCATTACGAGCGCGTTCCATCTCTACCTCGAGACGCTTCATTTCCAAAGCGTGTTGACGGTCGCGCTCTTTTTCTTTCTCTTGTTGCTCTCGCTCTTTCTGTTCCTTAAGTTCGCGCTCCTGTCTTTTTGCCCTCTCCTCAATGGTCTCAAGGCATTCCGACAGCTCATCATCCTCAGCTTCTAACTCAAGAATAGCCCTCAGCAGTTCTGATTTTCTGAGTTTGTCTGAGACATCCAGACCCAACTCTCTTGCAAGCTCCAACAATTTCGGTTTGCGCAACGACTTTAGATCCATGGCTGCTCTGAATGCTGCTTTCTCTACTGCCTACTATTGTCTTGCCGCAAACTAACCCGGCAGCAACGACAACCACAATTACCAGCTGTTTCTGACACTAACAAAAGCCTGGCAAAACTCAGAAGAAGAAAGTCCTGCACTCACCAAACTTCGCAGCCAAGAATTCAGCGCAGTCGTTCCGCTGCAGGCAAGTAGTCATCACACAGGGCTCGTTGCACTGCTCCCGGATGGTCGTTGTGCTGCTCAGCATACAGTAAACCGCATATCTTCGCTGCTGGCCTCCGTTGTCGCGATCTCACCGCTGGCAGACAGTTGTTGGAATCTCAGCGTTGACGCCCGTTGTTGCAATCGGGTCGCAAGCCCCAAGGGTAGCGTTGGCCTGGCGGCCTGGGGCACAACTGGAAGCATCCGAAGGTCCTGGCAAAGCATGAGTCGACTGCTAACAGAACAACTTGTTTATTCTAGCATCGCAATAGAGCGGCCGGTCAGGTCGACCGAAGTGGAGAGACGGGAGAGCACGCTTCTCGACGGAAGAATTCGGAGCCTCTCTCAGCTACTTTTATACTCTCGGAGTTGAGGGCAAGAGGGAACGTCACGGGACGAGGTCACGTGACGGCGGGGCACGGACAAGCTGAGAGACATGTTGAGACGAGTGTAGTGACTCATCCGCCGGGCCGGCGCCGGTCAAACCTCCTCGCTTCACACTTGGGGAGTTCCTCTCCCCGGCTGCCGCGCTTTGACAAGCGTGGGCACACACACACACACGCACACACGAAGACACGTGGCACTGAAACATGCCTGGACGCGCTTGGCGGGGAGGCGTTGCGGCAGCTCCGAACGGGCCAAAATGTCCGCCGCTTTGAACGAAGCCCCGGCGTCCGTTGCATACGCGCCGGCTATACCGCGCGTCGTAGGCGAAACGTAACATTACCTAGACTGGCGGAGAGCCGCACCGATCCCTGAACCATGCAGTGGTATTAATTCCCTTGAGCTACGGAGCTCGCCATGCTGAAAATTACTCTCTACTGCATCGTCCAGCTCGCACCTCACTTCGGCACGCAGATCTGACTCGACATGGGTGCTCGCGTCTGTCAAGTCCGCAGTATTCTGTACCTCGCTAACAACCTCGCTACCATGAGATGCGACGCACACGCGCGGTAACTGTGCCAATTTGTTCGCAACTGGCCTAGCTGCCTCTACAGTCCTCTGTTGGCACAGCACCTCGTCGCTCTCACTCAGGCCTTTAACGGCCTCTGCTGTCACTAAGGCTTCGTTAGCTGCTAGCACTTCGAGTTCACCTATGAACGTGCTGCTACTCTCACAGGTACTACTACATTCTTCGGCTTTCGAGCAAAATCTGCTATCTACTTCCCACTTTCGCTGCTTCCAACCTACAGATTTCTTAAGCCGCTGTTCTCCTCGTGCGTTTAACTGCTGCAAATCCTGTATCTGTTTCTTCACTGTTGCCATTTCCTTTTCAACCTCTTGCCGTTTTTGCTCACGCTCTTGGCGTTTTCGCTCGCGCTCTTGGCGTTCTTGCTTAATTGATTCCTGTTCCTGTCTTTTGCTTAGAATTCGTTTGCCAATTTGTTCTATGAATTCCAAATCATTGTCACTTTCCAGAATGGTTTTACGAATCTCTGATTCCTTCAAGTCCTTCTCTACGTTTACCTCGAGCTCCTCACACAACCACAACAGGTCAGCTCTCGTCAAATACATTAGGACCATGGTCGTTAGTTTAAGCTTTGGCTCTGCTGTCACACAATACTTGCTTCGATACCCACGCAAATCAAAATTCAAGTAACAGATCCCCATCAAATCAAATTCAAAAACACAGAGAAATTGAAGCCTGCTAAATCTTACAGCCAAAACCAAACGCTTACCCACTGAAGCAGCACCATATCACCAGTCCTTCTCCGCCGTATCCAGTTAGTTGCAAAAGAGGTGGTCAATCTCAAGTCACCTCCATCTTGATCAGCATACCGGTCGGTCGAGTGCCAACGTCCGTCAGCTGCCGTTGCTGTCTCCGAGTCGTAGGCCGATCTATGAGCCGTAAGCCGATTCCACCGCTGTCAACCAGATATTAGATTCGTCGGACGATCTCGCCGCTGCCACCATTTGTTCGAGTTGTCGGACGATCTACGAGCTGTAGGGATGAACTTGGGAGGAATTAGGTGAGCAGGATTTATTTACTATATTTACATCTTAGACAAGACATACATCGACAGTCTAGCGTGACTCCCAAATGGAGCCCGCAAGACCTAAGGCGGAACCGCATGGAGCGATTTCAGGCGCGATTGACGCCGGATTGAACCGGACACGTGTGCAAGGCATGGGAAAAAAAACGAACATGTACTGCAATCGTCACAAAGACAAACCAAGGAATCGTATCTCCTTTTCCGATAGTGACACCGAAGGCTTGCTTACGCACTCTTGCTCTAATTTTGCTATCTCGTAGGCCTTTACAATCTCCCTCGTCATCCTGCTATGAGCCTTATATAGAACGGAAGTGCTTTCAAACATGGGTTTGCAGGAGCAATCTCGGCAGTGAATACCCAAATGACCCGAGATTACCTTAGTGACGTTATATTGAGGCTCCTTTAATCTCTCGTTGATGCATCTGCCGGTTTGACCAATATACATACTTCCGCATGAAAGTGGGATGGCATAGACAACGTTATGAGTATAGGTTACAAATTGTTTGCGATGTTGGGTAGAACATGAGTGCCTTTTGTTATTTTCTGTGTTAACCTGTTTGCATAGCTTCTGTAGACACTCAGGGGCAGAGAAAACCACGTCTACTCCCGATTTCGCCGCTATTCTTCTGAGATTATGTGAAATCCTATGAATGTATGGTACCACAGCAACTTTCTTTGCTCTAGCATTGGTACTGCTTGCATTCGACGCGTTTTTGCACTTTTTGCTTAAGCCCTCCGCTTTTTTTTCTTCGGCAGAACTGGTACACGCGTCAAAGAAAACACGTGCTACCATGATTTCGTTCGCGCATCGTGTTGGTTCGCGCATCGTGTTCACCTAAAATGGACAAAGCAACCTTCAACGAGACCCTAATAACTGAAGTGGAGAAGTGTCGCATCTCATCGCTAATTCTTGCAAGACAATTTGAAATAATATTACTAGAGTATGGTTAAATCTTACGGCCTCTGCTGCCACTAAGGCTTCGTTAGCTGCTAGTACTTCGAGTTCACCTATGAACGTGCTGCTACTCTAACAGGTACTACTATATACATTCTTCGGCTTTTGCATGGTACTCGCTCGCTTCTCAACCATGCAGGCCGCACCCACATAGACCTCCTGACCCGATTTTTTCTTGCTTCAGTATCAGCGTCCCCCTTAATAGTAGCAATCGCCTCTTCTGCTCCGTAGTAAGCGGCTGACACTCCTTTTTATATGTGAAGTTGTAAACAAGCAGCGGCGTTTACAATTTACAAGTGTTAATGAGAGTGTTACAATTACAATTCAGCAACTGTTAATGAGAAAGGAGTGCCAAGCAGAGCGATACGCCAGTCCACACCTGTGAACTTCAATATTCGTAAAATATCCTATGACACAGCATGCAGCAGGGAAAACGAGAAAATGGGATGCATTTTTTAGCACCCCTTTACGGGGCACAGACGCGCTTTATTAACGATCATTTGCCTTGACACTCGGCCCACAGGCAGCAGCAAACCTAGAAGAGCGTGTTGCAATATGAATAATGACACATTGTCGGACCACAGTGAATTTCATTTCGGTGACACCGCTGTTGCCAGTTTCACCACGGAGGGAGAACTGGGTGGGAGCACTACGTAAGAAAATTGGAACCAAGGAAAGTCATCCCAACACCCAACCGTGTAGCTGTAAAATTTAGTGCCTTCCTCCACCATGCTCTGCGATGCTTTTCTGAAAAGACACAGGGTGCAACACCAATGTGCTGCTGCCGCGTTCGCACATTGCAAAGAAGACGACAAATGTATACGCTGTAATAAACGACCAGAGTTGCATAAGTATATCAGGACAGAAGGTGCACAGAGAAGATGACAAAGCACCACAACAGCTTCTCATTGATTATTACCTACCGGGAACCAAGCACACTGGGGCAAGTCTGTTGAGCAAAAGGTGACCTGTTGGGCTGACTTTTTTGAGAGAGAGAAGGCGAATGGGATGCCTTCACAGAGAGTATGCTTTCAAAGGCTAAATGAGTGATGTAATGCTCTCTCATAGTATATTTCTTTCGTCCGTGGATTTCGCCTGCTTAAGAAACTTTTCTGAATATATCCTTGCTCAACAGAAGTACCCTGTGCCTCATATACACCTTGTGCTGCCATAGGGGGGCAGCACAGATTATTACAATATCTCTTTTACATCACTTTACTTTTCCATTTTGCACTGCCCTGTAATGACCTTTCAAACATGTTCTCGAACATAATTTAATTCTTGTTTGGCTTAACACAAGGTTATTATACCGTAGAAATAACCAAAATTGTTAAACCTTACGAAGAATTTGGCAGAGTTTGCACTTCAGCTGGTGACACTGGGCAGGTTTAGTTGCGATCAAACCCAATAGAGATTGCATTTCTTGGTTGTGACTGGCTCCTCCCTGTTGCAGCTTGCACAAAGGAGTGAATCGAAATGGATAATTTACATCCCGATTTGGCTCGACCACGATCAAAAGTGCCTCGTGTGACTGGGCATCAGACAACATGCTGTCGACGACCACCACAACACACACCACAAGCAGAAATGTTAGGCAGAATCGCATGCTACTAATCGTGTACATGGCAGCTGAGCCATTGCAGTGCCAACATTCTGCCTAGTAATTTTAGCAAGAAACTCTCTAGCCTGGAGATCATGTGGAGAACGCTTTTTCCTCCATCGGTCTTCCTTAACACTTGTTATGAATACATTTCAAAACTTTTTCATTGTGCTCCCTATCCTCTGTAGGTCCTCTGTATCCTACGTAGGTGCAGTTCTTTTCCGATTCTATGTGATAAATGCGACAATAAGCATAAGTTCTGAGCCATTTGTGACTGCAGCCAAAATAAAAATTTACAACAGTATGATGTTTGTATAGATACATACATACATACATACATACATACATACATACATACATACATACATACATACATGCATGCATGCATGCATACACACACGCATGCATACATACATACACACATACATACATACATACATACATACATACATACATACATACATACATACATACATACATACATACATACATACATACATACATACATACATACATACATACATACATACATACATACATACACACATACATACATACATACATACATACATACATACATACATACACACATACATACATACATACATACATACATACATACATACATACATACATACATACATACATACATACATACATACATACATACATACATACATACATACATACATACATACATACATACATTCATACATACACACACACACAGGCTGTGAATCTGAATATCGGGCTGCATTTGGAGGCTGTGGAAATATTCAGCTTTTTCTCAAATCCCAAGGTCTGTAAACTTTGGTGGCTGTCTGAACATCACATCAAGCAGCGCTGCCTACAGAGGCCTTATAAGCGACTGCCCTGGAATGGCGATCATCACTAGGCAGCAGCGATTGCGGCTTGCGAACCACTTCTAACCATTCTCTGCATATTTGTGCAGGTTAGTGCTTCTGAAATTTTCCTCATAGCCCATAAGTTTCCGCCGCCACCACTGCTGCTGTTCTTTGCTTTTTGTGTTGATCTGCGCAATTCTACGAGATGCCCACTAATTCCGAGTTAGCGAAAGAACTTGAGCTTCTCTGTTCTGAAGCCGCAGAAATGCATCAAAGTCTTAGTGTGTTAGCCCTAATAAAGTTTTGTGAATGAATGAATGAGTGTGTTTAATGAATTGTACGAATCTGTGAAGGCGAGAAATGACAACCTTCTCCAAGAAAACAAACCCTTGAAAGACGATAATAAGTCTTTGATTGATAGTAACAAAAGCCTTTCACAACAAGTAGCTGACCTTGAGCAGTATTCCAGGCAAAATAATGTAGAAATTAAAGGTATTCCAAAGACTGAAGGAGATGGCTGCGTAACAATTATCCAGGCTTTGGGTGACAAGATTGGGTGGCCTGTCACTGCTGGTGACATTGACATTGTTCACCGCATGCCTGCCAAACAAGGAACCAACATTATCGCGCGGTTCTGCTCACGAAAAAAAAAAGGCTGACTTTGCTTCCAAAGCGCGTAAAGCAACTCGCCACAACTGCAACAGGGTTGACGCATAAACCACTCACTTCTATTTTTGTTAATGATCACCTCACACCCGATAATAAGTGGCTTTTTGTGCAGGCGCTAGAGCTCAAGAAGCCTAAAGGATGGAAATTTCTGTGGACCGATAACTGTGCCATTAAGGCCAGAAAGTCGGAGAACAGCCATGTTCATCGCATATGTAGTATGAATGATCTGTCACTCTTCAAATAATTTCTTCCTTGCTTGCATTAACACCTAATTCATCATGGCTGATCCAGTTTTTACTCTTGACGAATCGAAAGCTCTAATTAAGGAAGAACAACCCACTTTATCCTTAATACATTGGAACATCCGCAGTATTCGTAGGCATCATGATGATTCTCTTTCGTATGCTTATCTGAAATGTGGTTATCATCTCATGATGGGAATCTGTACGGTCTTTCTGGCTACACTTCTGAATATTGTCATCGTGAAGGTTATCGTAGTGGTGGCTCGGCCATTTTAGTAAAATCTGCATTGTCATATAAACGTCGCCATGATCTTTTTTTTTTGTCATTGCCTCTGTGAATCAGTATGGCTAGAAGTAGAGAGTAATAACCTGCAGCTGCCTACCAAATGTAACATCATAATTGGATGCATTTATCGTTCACCTTCTTCCTGTTACATTGAATTTTGTAAAGAATTTGAGCA
Source organism: Dermacentor albipictus (assembly GCF_038994185.2). Classification (NCBI taxonomy): domain Eukaryota; kingdom Metazoa; phylum Arthropoda; class Arachnida; order Ixodida; family Ixodidae; genus Dermacentor; species Dermacentor albipictus. Next base: position 94,021,897 of record NC_091827.1, on the reverse strand, counting down.
GTTATTAAACACAGTCACTGATGAAAGCAAGGATATTGTGATATGTGACGACATTAACATCAACATTATCAGCCGTGACAGTCAATGTTGCTCTGAGTACTTACGTACTTATCTTAGCTGCGGTCTCTCCTCACAAATTACAGCACCAACGAGGTGTGAAATAGGCAGACCTAATACTTTATTGACCATGTACTGTCTAGCATACCTACTGATCTTAGCACAGCTGGAATAGTGGAATATGCCGTAAGACCATTACCCTATATTTTTTGCATAGGTTCCGTAACGCCTTCTCTAGCAGCAAAATATATCAGGACTTTCTTTGATTCTAATAAATTCACTGGTATGATTCATGCAAACGTGCTTGAAGAACAATGTGGCGAAAAGGCTTTTGAATCGTTTTTTTGCAAAAATATCCGAATGCTCTAACTTATGTACAAGTAACACTACTGTGACGAGATGGTTCAGCTCGCCAAGAAAGCCTTGGATTAGTGAGTCTTTACTGCGGTCCACTAAAAGAAGAGATAATTTTCGTAAGAAACTTAAACTCCAGCCGTTCAATAATGCGTTGCGATTGCGCTTCCACACATATTCAAATGTTCTAACAGCCACTTTATAAAATGCCAAGCGTAATTACTACGAAAATAAAATAGGAAAAAATTGGAGTGATACCAGATGAAACTGGCAGGTTATTAAAGAATTCTTAAACATCAGTACAACTAAAAATCACATATCTTGTGTTGAACCATGATTCCGCTAATTACTGACCCTCAAGACATATCTAATGTTTTCAGTGACCATTTTAGTATTGCAGACAGTAGTCAGCCTGATTCAACGTTGCTTAGTTTTCCGCACTGTTCACATTCATTTTACCTGTTCCCCACAACATTGCTAGAAGTATGTAACATTATCGATTCTCTTAAAACAACCGGCCCGGGCCTCGGCTTGATACGCCCCTCTAGCATTAAGCTTGTGTCTAACGAAATCTCACCTGCGTTAGCACATACAGCAAATAGATTGTTTATAGATGGTATCCTTCCAAATCGCCTCAAGACAGGTAAAGTAAGCCCAGTATTTACAAAAGGTGACCATAAGTGCATGAGTAATTGTCGTCCTATCTGCATTTTGTCTTTCTTTAGTGAGGTCATAGAAAAACTAATAAATAATCGCTTAACTAAATACTTATCCAAATTTCATCTTTAAACTCCTGATCAATTTGGTTTTCGTGACAATTTTTCAACTGAATTAGCGCTTATTACTTTTACTGAGAGGGTTAAATTTGCCATCGATCAAGGCCTCTTAGTCGGCGCTCTCTTTATTGATTTCAAGGCGTTTGATACAATTCAAAGAGAGACTTATCAGATTACTGAACATTAATGCACATAGCATCGTGAATAAGACAATTCAACTGGAATCAATTCTTTTGTCGCACTAGCCACGCGTTGCAGTTATAACGGAAACCTGGCTTCATAACGAAATTAGCGACAAGGACGTAATCCCGCCTGCCTACAAAATTATTCGTAGAGACAGGACTTCTAGGGGCGGTGGGGTAGCTGTTATTGTAAAGTCGTCCGTGGAGGCCATTCTGTTATCAGAGTCAAGCAACACCGAAAGTCTGTTCGTAAAACTGAATATTTATGGTCATGTTTTTATTTTATTTGCGGTGTACAGACCACCTGACTCTTCCCCCGATTATTTATTTACGATAAGTAAACAGATGGCACAGTTCAATAGAAATAAGCTGTTAGCGGTTGGTGATTTTAACTTGCGGGGCATTGACTGGGATCGTATTGTGTCAAGTGCCAGTTTTGTTATCGATGCAAATGTGCTTTTTCTCATGATGCTCGACCACAACCTTGTACAAGTAGTTCGTGAACCTACCAGATTTGGTAATGGTCCTGGTTCGCTCCTTGACCTTGTCTTTCTTGAACGCTCCTTTTCCGATTCTTCTGTATCTATCGAACCTGGGCTGTCTGACCATGAACTTATTGTTGTATCATTCCCCTTGAATGTTACCCGCGCGCATGGCACGCATGCGCTTACGATTGTGAAAAATTTTGCGCAGGCTGATGATGTGCGGATAACAGATTATCTGGATTGTTGTCTTTCTGAATTTTGCCAGAATGATGTTCTGCAGCTTTGGGAAAAGTTTAAAGCAATGTGTTTATTCTGCATAACAAACGTAAAAAAGCCAGCTAAACATACACCATGGATAAATAGACACACTATTCAATTAAAACGTAAAGCCAAACACCTAAGAAAGAAAGGCCCAGCTACTGACAATTTAACCAGTATTCGTGTCGGCCTTTCAGAGGCCATTGCAGATGCAAAAAATTTTTATTTCAGCAACACTTTACCAAATTTTATTAAGGACGATCCCCAGAAGTGCTGGAACTTTATTAAGGAACGGAATAAATCCATAACGCACAATATTCACGATAGCATTCTAATAACTGATCCCAATTAAGGCTGTTGCTAACCTTTTAAATGACCACTTTCACAGTGTCTTCTCACCACCAACTGAACCCTCTTTCCAAACTTCACCGTCCTGCTCTTCTGACATTAACATTTCTCATGAAGGTGTACTTAACATGCTCCTCCGGTTACAAGTAAAATCATCTGTTGGTCCAGACGGCATTCCCAACACCTTCCTTCGGCGTTATGTGGAACATTTAAGTAAATTCCTTGTAGTAATCTTTCAGGCCTCTCTACATTCCGCAGTACTTCCGCTCGATTGGAAAGTAGCACATGTTGTCCCTATATTAAAGAAAGGTAACCCAAGCTCAGTCCTAAATTACCGTCCGATTTCCATATTATCTACTTCTTGTAAATTAATTGAACACATTGTTGCTGACTACATTAATGATTTCTTAAACAAGCGCAGCATTTTATCTCCTTTCCAAAACGGCTTCGGGAAGGGGCTCTCGACAGTCACCCAATTAAGCACAGTCATTCACTCGTTTGCTTCTGTCCTTGACAAGGCTGGTCAAGTGGATGTGATATTTTTGGATTTTCAAAAAGCATTTGATGTAGTTCCTCATGACAAATTAATTTGTAAATTAGAATTCCTTGGTCTTCCTGCCTTTTTCCTGTCCTGGGTTTCAGCTTACTTGACGCGTCGAAAACAGTACGTGGTGACTGATGGGCAGCAGTCCGATTCTCTTTCAGTAACCTCTGGCGTGCCTCAAGGCAGCGTCCTTGGCCCACTACTATTTCTTATTTATTGTAATGACATAGTTGATGTAATAGAGGCCCCTGTCAATATTCGTCTGTTCGCAGACGACTGTATCATTTTTAACGATATTAATACAGTTCATGATCAACTATCTCTTCACTTAGCCTTAAACAACATTCTTGAGTGGAGCAACAAGTGGGGAATGAAACTTAACTCAGATAAATCTGTGCTTCTACGTATAACAAACAAAAACCTACCCCTGAAATTTTCTTATTCTATTGGCCAAGTTCCCTTGGCCGAAGTGAGCGAGTACAAGTATCTTGGAATTACAATTACTAACAACCTAAATTGGAATAGCCATATTGCTGCTTCTGCCTCTGCTGCTTTCAGAAAGCTATGTCTACTTCGCCATAAGCTTAAAGATGCATCCCATGAAGTAAAATCCTTAGCCTATACCACATTTATCAACCCAAATTGGAATGCTTGTGCGTTATTCGGGACCCGTTTACCAAAATCAACATTAACGCCCTTGAAAGCATACAGAGAAGAGCCATACGTTTTATTTTTTCCAAATACGGCCGAGAAGAGTCTGCAACTGAATTACTGCAGACAAATGGTTTTCACACCCTTCAGACGAGGCGAAAAATAATATGCGTGCAGTTCCTTTACTCCTTGATAAACCGTAAATTTTCTTTAGATCCTAGTCCATACATAACACTTTCTGCATACAGGAAAACCCGTCATTCCCACCGCCTCGCTCTCTCCCCTTACGTTGCCAGGACAAACCTCTTTAAATTTTCATTCTTTCCTCGAACTGTAGAAGAATGGAACCTCATCCCTTTCCATCATCTGAACTCACCTGAATCGATTCAAACTCACATTCTTAGTATTTCCTAACTAACACTGCTGCTTCGTGCTATATTGTTTCATTTCTTGAATTTCATATTTTTGCAATTCTGCCTTTTATACGTGTACCTTTATTTGTTACCATGCCCCTCCTGCTTAAATAAATAAATAAATTAACCAACGTATTCTTTTAAGTAAACTTGAATCGTATGGCATTTCTGGGCCGCCTTTACAAATCATTCCGAACTACCTAATTGACCTACAATATATAGTCGAAGTTAATGGTGTCTTCTCCTCATCAAAAACTGTAAATACAGGCGTCCCTCAGGGATCAATACTTGGGCCACTTTTATTTCTCATATTCATTAATGACTTCCCAAAAATATTAAAACATGCGCACTGCCTTCATTACGCTGATGACACCACTATTTTCGGATCTGATAAAAATTTATTCGCATTGCAGGATAAACTTAACGCAGACCTAGCGAATGTTCATTCATGGTGTGTAAAAAACAAGCTAACCATTAACCCATCTAAGACAACGTTTATGGTATTCCATTCTTCAAAAACTTTACACATTGACTCTATTGTAGTATCTCTAAATTATAATGTATTTGCAAGATCCGCGTCTACTAAATTTCTTGTTGTAGTTCTAGATGAGACCCTGAAGTTCCAGTGCCATATTCAATCACTTATTCAAAAAATCTCATTTTGTATTCACATCATCATAAAAACTTGCTCTTTTTTTCAGCAAATCATTCTCATGTGCTTATATTACGCGTATATACACACTCATCTCTCATAGTCCCTGTCATCTTGGGGTAATACATATGCCACAGACCTTCATCAGCTAGAAGTTTTGCAAAAGCAGGCATTACGATTAATTGCATTCCAATCGCATACATCTCCCTCTGCTCCCATATTCCGTTCCCTAAATGTTTTACCTTTACGCATGTTATTCAATCATAAGCTGTCACTACTTATGTTTCGTCTTATAAATACCGAGATTAATATTCCAGCTTTTACTCGCTCTAATCTCATCAATTATAACAACACAACATTTTCAACACAACTCAATCTTCTCCTTCCAAACGCAAGAACTAATTATGGGAATTTTTCCGTCGTGTTTTCAGGCATTTTTGTTTGGAATTCAATACCACCTGATATGAAGACATCTACATTATTATCATTCAAGCGTAGAACGAAGGAGCATTTCATGAACACTTTATCTGACGCGTAGTATAATTTAACGAACCTACAATTAATTAGACTTTGTTCGCTTTACCATTACGCAATGTACTGTTCAATTACCGAGTTACTGAATTTTGCCTATAATTGATCCTTCTTCTCGTTGTTAGCTTTACATGCCATTTATCCTCGTTTGAATTGTTGAACATTATTTTTAAGATTTCTTCAATTATTTTTCTTCTTTTTCACTGCGTGAGTATACTCGTGAAATTAGATTATTTTCTCTCTTACCATTTATTTCTGATGATGTAGAAATTGTATAAATGACATGACTCACTGTTTGCCATGATCCTACTATCCCTTTTTCATGTCTTGTTAGGAGGTCCCCCCGACAACTGTTACTTCGGGACCTCCGAATGTGTATTTGTGCCCATCTTGTATTTGATTTCGTCAAAAATAAATAAATAAATATTGATTGATTGATTGATTAATTGATTGATTTAAAACCTACATCACTGATACCAAGGCAAGTATGAATGATACTGTCTAGAGCTCAGGTGCGTGTCACTATTGATTACGCAGATGAGCTGTACTGATTGGCTGCAAGAGCCATCAAGAGTATGCAGCTTGTGCCCAACGCTCTGGTAAAGTCGGTATGTGCTCATCGACTCAATGCTTGGAGCAGTTAACGACAGCTCCAAGGCTGTCAGTGGTTTTCTCACTTTTAATGCAAAGCATTCCTTGCCGCATTCATAGCACTTTGCGATATATATAGCTGGTAAGTACACCTAGGCAGGTAAGTTTCTGTCTCGCCTCGCTTTAACAAAAAGAAATTAATGAGTGACTGATGGTGGAGTGACCGACCTCTGCTGTGCAGCAGCCCATTAAGCCACGATCACACATATACTTCTCTCGTTCCAAAGCCCGCAAGCGCTTTGAAACATTCGACGCATGCGCTCCATGCCACTTTCTCATCTTCTTCCCTTGCAACAGCGCACCTTGCAGTGCCATGTTAGGCTGCAATATATCTCATAGTGGCCCACTTTCCCTAGTACTTTCCTCCCAGAAGCTTACACTACGTGGTAACTGTGTAACATACCGGCTTCACGATCAACCATGTTAAGCATATTGTAAACTTTCTTTGCAAAGTACATATGAAATCAACATTTTAACAAACACCACATGACATGGCCAGAAGTACGTGACATATGACTGTACATAGTCCGCGCTAATGGCTTCACCATCCCTGTTTCTCTCGCTTACGCTCATCCGCTACCCGTGTGGAATCCAACCACCATGTCGCAAGCTCGCGCCAAACGGTTGGCCCAGAAATCATGCCACTGGCACAACTTGATTGTCTTCAATGTGGTCATCGTCATGCTGCTGTAGTTACACATGTGCTCGTGACCCACATAGACACAACAATACTCAATTAACACAAACGTGTTGGTCTACCTGGTATGGCTTTACGGAACCCCAAGAAATGGTGGATAGCCAGGCACCTACAAAATGCTTTGCATTGCATCAGTTCCCACAGTGCATGGGATCTTCACAATTTCTCAAAATTTTGGTTTATACACTACAGCTCTGGGCCACAGCAGAACACCGATTTAGTGAACTGCATAACATTCTCAACAAGATAAACTGAAAATTACTAAAGCCACTGCTTTCTTTACATGCTTAAGTTGACAACCGAGTCCAGCGCAAACAGGTAAAACGATGACGACAAAGGATGGGACAGCATTGTTTGGCTCATTCCAGGCACTTTGCCGTAGGTAGGATCCTGTCTTGCGTCATTTAGGACATCTTAAAAAAAGTTTTCCGGTGCTTATGGCATCCTAAGCTGGCCCACAGCATAAAAACATGATGCTTGAACCATTAGGCCACCATTGCATGCATGCATCCTTCAGGCCTATGGCAACTAGCTCTTTGATGATACCGGTGCATCCATCACATGGCATAGGATGAGTGAGAGCGTGTGGTCAAGCCAGTTTCCAATTCACCACTGCTTTATCACTGCCTTTCGCATGGGTCATGTCGCATATAGTAACAAGATGTTTAAAACATAAAGAGTTCCCCTTTGGCCCGTCATGCCAGCTTACGCTTTGAGATGTTGTGTTCACTCCACATTCCCATAGAGAAAGAAACTGGGAGAAAGTACAATTACATCACACAGCCAGCCTTGGCAGGCCAACACTCATTGATGCCATTTCCTTTGTCTTTTCCCTAAAAAATTTAGCCCAACATGTGCGCCCCCCCCTTCACCGAGTCTCACCATATTGGCTGAAACTACTTAGTTCCAAAAGGTTTCTGGCTTCTTGGCTTTTCTCCTTTCCTTTTTTGTGCTTTTTTGCTGTTAGCCCTCATTTCTGGCAGCATTTGTTTGCATATGTGCGCCAGCTAACTGTTGGGCTAGCCACTCTTTTGAAGGCAGCGTACTCGTGTTTTGATGCTCTCCCTTACAGCTGGCTAACCTCCCTATCTTTCCGCCTATTCCTGTTCTCTTCCTCCTCCCCAGTGGCATGGTGGCACAATATGCATGGCGACTGCTTTGTTGATACCTGCCATGGCGATGCCTCTTTTTACAACTTTAGAGTGGCAAGAGTTGCACCGCAGTGGTTTCTTCTCTAGTCTTGTACGACCAACACACATGAGAGTCGATTAGCCTTAGCTTTAAGTCAACATCTATTCAAGACCGTCGTCAGCGTTTGTGAACATGCTGATGATAGTGTCTTCAGTCAGTGCTTCATTGCTTTCATGCTTACAATGAAATAATCTACGTATCTAAAGCAGCAGATTATGTCAATTACTGAAGTACTATAGCGCCAAACAGACGACACAAGAAGAAGAGACACGGACGAGCGCTTACTACCAACTGATGCTTTAATGACGGAAACACACAATATATATACGCAAATGTGGTGGCGCAACTCGAGCCTTGTCAAAACGTCACATGGTAACTAGGCAAAAGGCGATAGAACGATTGTGAAGGTGACGTTCGTGAAGATGACACTTGGTGTACAGGGCCAAATCACTATAAATGATAATGGTTACGCGATACACAAACACCGCCGTAAGGGAGTACCCCATAAAAAACGAAAAGATTAGGAATATTCACCAGGCGCGGGCGGCGCAGCAACATGCTCAGTTTTAACTATGGGCTTCTAAAAATGACATCTCACTTTCATACAGAATTTTTGATGGTTCGCTTACGCATTCAAAGCCCTTCCTTTTAATGTGGAAGGCTTCCTTCAGCTCACGGGCCACGCTGTCTCGACCTCTGTCCAGAATGATGGTCTCTCTTAGGCAAGGCTTGCACCCGCACTCTTTGCAATGGATGGCCATATTGGAAACAGTTCCTTTTTCCTGTGACCTTTCGTGTTCTTTCAGCCTTTCATTTAGACACCGCCCCGTTTGTCCTATGTAAACCTTTTTGCATGAGAGCGGAATTTGATATACTACCCCTTCCTTGGTATGCTGGGTTCCCAGGTCGCGCGTTCTGTTTTTTGGTTGTTAACGCGGGCGCACAATGTAGGAAGTTTTGAAGGGGCTGAGAAAACAACCGGGACTTTGAATTTACTCGCGACCTTTTTCAGGTTGTGGGCTACGCGGGGGGAGTACGGTACAACTACAGGTCTTAATCTCCTGGTTTGTTCTTGCGTGTTTTTTCTTGCTTTCCCTTTTATCTTCTGGAGCAGGCTCTCTACTACAGAACTTAGAACTGTCTGTAGAAACCCCGCCTCCTTCAGCCTTTCAATCTGCTGATGGAAGCTGCTTGGTATGGCATGCTTACATGACTTCCTGGAAGCCGATTCCAATGCCCCTGTGGCAATCGCTCTTTTTACGATCTTAGAGTGGGCTGACTCGTAAGACGAGAGCCCTTTTTGCGCTCGGGGTTGGTACTTCCAGTGCACCTCAGCTCCCAGGCTGAGCTCGAGGTATAAAAACTGTAACTTATTGTTCTTTGGTAGTTCAAAGGTGTATTCTAAACCATGGCAATATTTCATGAAAACATCTAGCATCTCTTTGACAGTTTCTTGGCGGCCTGGTGGATCCTGTCTGTTTAACAGAATTAGGAAATGTTTTTTCTAAAAATTTTTCTTTTTTCCGTTAATAGCGTTTTGGACAGCATGCTTGACAAACAGAAGGTTTTGAAAGTATTTAGATATGTAGATGATTTCCTAATTGTGTAAAGAAAAAGGGGGAAGCCTTTGCAGTCCAAAAAGAAAGTGACCAGTGTATAAGCACTCCCACTATCATGCTCACAGAAGCTGAAATCGAGTTCGCTGGACGGAATGGGTTCAATTACAGGACATGTCACTGCTCTCCCCTCCCCCCCCCCCCCGCCTCTTTTATCAGTGTGCATCTTAACACTTTCTCTAACAAAATTAAAGAGTTGGTAGTTTTGTGCTTCGCCCGTCTGCATCCTTGTTCCCATCTCCAATTTTTGGCTGGCACAAACTAAGCGTAACGTAATCACGAACGTGCACCAACTAGCCTCTTTCACTGGTTTAACAGATTATTTACTTTCGGTCGTTTCGATTCACCCTGCGTTTCGTGAACTGGTTCCTGCCACTTCAACGCCATTTCTTGCATGTGCAACACTGCCGTGGCACCTGCTGTGAACTCGTCCTGCACGAAGCCCACACCGAGCGAAACCGGTGACGACGTGCAGATGTCACAAGGTTAAACTGGTGAAACGAATAGCAAAGTGCAGCACCTGGTGAAGTAGTTAAGAAGGTGCAGAGAAATCAAACGACCCTTTCAATTTCTATGCTTTATCCATTCGCCCACTGGGAGTGTTCCCGTTCTCGGCCAATACTCCACATTGGGTATGTCCCACTGCCACATGAGATGTACAGAGTCTCTAAATGTTGCTTGATATGCGTCACACTTTTCTGTGCATACACTTGTAATCATTATTCGTCCCTAAAGAGCCATGATACGCTGACTTTGTACTCACAACACTGCATATACGACTTGCCCTGCATATCTGCCAGATTTGGTGTTTTTGATTCAGCATAGCTTGCAAACGGTGTAGCACATGAACCAAAAAAATTGCCCGAAAATTGAAGTTGTGACTTCTGTGGCGGTTAAACAGACATTCCACGAGATTACACATTGCACTGAATGAAAGCAAACAAAATTGTACGCATTGCCGCAACTTGTAAAGCGTTTAAATGACCGCTTGACCCGAGCTTTGCCTCACATATTCCAACGTACATTGGCTCGGCATATTGTTTTTAATCGATGCACAGTTTTCAATCCACTGCTACGTCGGCAGAGCTTGTATGGACTGGAAACGCTGACCTACCACCCCATTTGAAGTGGCGACGTGTTGTGTCCACTCGTTTGGCTTCAATCGTATTGCAGAATGCCCCATCATAGTTCTTTCCTCCCTCCATGCGATTCCCCAGTCCTTTCATTGGGACAGCGGATGATACGTGGATACTGTACAACATAGTGCTTGCTTTCGGATTTCCTTTGTAGCGCAAAGAAACATTTCTTCACTGGATTAAGAAGCAAAATGAGTCGCCATGCTGTCAGCTTCGTACAATATTGCTGCTGTCACATGCGTAATATCTCGCCTTGCACAAGCACATTGGTCCATCTAGTAGCGCATCGCAGAACGCACAATGATGCTGGACAGCCAGCTAGCCACAAAATGCTTTGCACAGCAGTGATTCCTGTGGAGTGTGGGATGCAAATATTTGCTCTGCAATACTTAATTGACTGCCAATATTTGCAATCTGCTATGGATTCACAAAACAATCCCCCTCTCATTGCTTGCTTAAGTTGCATGATCTCTAACCTGCAAGTCTTAAAGATCTGAGACTCGATACCTAATTTGCATCTGGTGCACACCATTGTGTGAACACAGAGCTGTCAGCCTTCCATGGCGTTACAGAACAACAAACACGGGTAGTTGTCAAAAAATTTATTACAATAGTTACAAAATTGGCACTAGGTGTATACATTTGTTGCAAGAGCACTTCAACAGATGAACAACACACACCAACACTAATGAGAAATTGTGAGCTTGCTATAATATTAAGGACAACTTATGAATAAGTAGTATTTATTTTCTGGCAGAACAAAAATGAACAAATCCTCTGCATACACACATAGCACGTGTCCAACGCAACTTGCGAGAAGATGTAAAAATATGCAAATCCTACGTAGTTGGACAGAACGAAAGCAACGTTTGCCATGGCTTGGAGCAAGCCAGACAATTTCCGGTATCTTGCCTAACTACATAAGATAAATATGTTCAGAGCAAAAGTGTCGATTAAAAAATTGTAGACCATACTGAAAAATTGCAGATCCAGCTTTCTGTTGCTCAATACATGCTACGTAGAAGTGTTTTTCTACAAAAGAAGTACCGCGAAACAATGCGCCAGCACCTATTTCGTTTCACAGGCTTTCTTTCAAGCATGTGAAAAACTTGCGTAGCAGGTATTGAGCAACCAAGAGCTGGATAGGGGATTTTTCAGAATGGTCTACAATTTTCTCATCGATACTTTTGCTCTGAACATAATATCTAATAATGTTGATTAACTAATTATCTAATTAGGCACAGTACAAAAATTGCCTGACTTGCTGCAAGCGACAGCAAACAACATCACCTAGGTTCTGCAAAACTATGCGACACTTGCATATCTAAGTTATGGGACAAATTATGTGGGACAACCATTATACTATCCATACATATCTACCAAGGCAGGGATGGCCTTGGATCCTGTTAAGCACCAGAGCAGTGAAAACATGTTCACTATAAGCAGGGAGTTAATTTTTTAAAACTGTGTACAACTGTGTAAATAAGGCACTTCGTGTCCATATGAAGTGGAAGGTTAAAATGTAGATTAAATGCGTAAGAACAGTCGTGTTATGTACACAAATGAAAAATGCTAAGAATGAAAAAACAAAAACTAAATGCTGCCACAAATTACTGCTTTCCCAAACAAACAAACAGCCAACCCAAACATTGCATTTACATATAGGATTCGATCTGGAGGTTAGACCACTGCTGAATTCTGTTATGTTCTTTCACTTCCAGTGAAAATCTGGTTCCAACTCAAACTTCAAAGTGACAGAGCATGGGGCATCGCAGATGGCCTCCTGTTTCCAAAAGGACCTGGTTTCAGTTCACAATTAAAATTCTTAAATATAGACAAGAAATTGAGGCAGCAAGGACAAAAAGCTTGAGGATGTGCCTTTTTCTTAACAAGGCAGTTTGATGGTTAGGTAGCAGTGTATGAAAGGCAATATCATAGATGGCAACCCCACTCATTAAGCTTGTGTTTAGGAAAGCTTTCTTCAACTGCCAGTTTAATTTATGATCTATAGTTCCCCGTGCAATTTTACATAAAAAAATAAATATGTAAAATACATGATTAACACAAATTATAAGACATTAAATGCAAGCCTGAAATGCAACAAAGTTAAATGCAACATAGGCAATACATTTTGGTTCTACTTGGACCGAGTGCCGCATCGCCTGATCTTTGCATGGCCTTCGAGGGCGTTGAGAAGTGTTGCATGGCACAGGTTATTCTTTAGGGCCTCGAGGGAAGCCCTGGCAGCTGCAACAAGCTCCCCGTCTTTGTCGTCCAGCACCAGAGGGGGCAGACGAGAAGGTGGCCCCTGTAATGGTACCAGTACCACATTTCAACCAATACTGTATCACTGTCATTGTGATCCACCTATTTCCATTTCTTTTCATTGGGTTCAAGGCTCAACTATCAGGTGCTACATAGAGAATTGGTTTAGAAATTAGAACAAGCAATGTACTTCCCTACTGTTTGTGGTCGTTTGCAATGCAAAGGAACGAGATGCCTCCAGGCAACATCGCCTTAAATATAAATTCCCTGGAACAAGTATTGTACTCAAAATATTGTGAACACATGTAACCTTCTGTATGAAATAAATATTACTACTAAACATAGCGAAGCACCATATTTATTCGAATCTAGGCCGATGGTTTTTTTTTCAAATAATCATATTCCAAACTCTAGGGTCGGCTCAGATTGGAGGATTTTAATAAACGTGCCAGTTCTTCATTGAAACTGCTAAATATGGTGCATAGCTAGTGCCATCTAGAAAAGTGAGTATCGCAGCCGCTAATAGCTGTGCCAGTGGCCAACCGTACACAAGCGAGGTCGCCATTTTGATCTGTGTCGTGTCAGCCGTATCGGTGTGCGGCGTGGTGTTATCGCGATGGCACCAAGCAGGAGATGCCACTACAGTGCCGCTTTCAAGCGAAAAGTTGTGATAGCCGCAGAGGCATTGTCGAACCTTCAAGCCGGGCGGGACATCGGCGTCGACAAGAAAAACATCCGTTGTTGGAGGGAACAATGCCAGCAGCTTTTTGCGTGCGCCGCAACAAGGATGGCATTCAGCAGACTAAAGAAAGGCCGTCACCATGAAGTGGCGACAGTTTTGGCCAACTTTTTTCAAACGCAGAGAGCAGCTGCTCTTCCAGTGACAACAGAAGTGCTCCAAGCGAAAGCTGGGGAACTTTCGAGGGAGCGAGGTGTAACGCCAAAGGATTTCAAAGCCAGCCGGGGCTGGCTTCAGAAATTCACGAAGCACTTCGGCTTCAGCCTCCGACGTCGCACTTCAATCACCCAGAAGCTGCCAAGCGATGTCGAAGACAAGGTGATAGCTTTTCCACGCTACGTGCTGCGAATGAGAAAAGCGGCAGGCTACAACCTTGGGCAAATCGGCAACACCGATCAGACGGCTGTGTATTTTTATATGCCAGTGGCGTACACCATGAATGAAAAGGGTGCCAAGGAGGTGAAGGTGCGCTCTGCAGGCTACGAGAAGCAACGCGCAACTGTGATGCTGTGCTGCACAGCTGATGGACATAAACTCCCTCCTTATATGATATTTAAAGGGAAGACACTGCCTGCTCGAGAAACATTCTCAAGAAATGTCATCGTGCGGGAAAATGAGAACGGGTGGATGACGGGCGCGATGGTGGAAGAGTGGGTTAAGACTGTGTGGCGACAGTGTCCAGGAGCCCTTTTGACAAAGAACTCGCTCCTTGTCGTTGACTCTTACCGTGGGCACTTGATCGACAATGTGAAGGTTGCACTCGCCCAAGCGAACACGGACCTCACTGTTATACTGGGCAGCATGACGGGCCAGTTGCAGCCACTTGATGACTGCATCAACAAACCTTTCAAGGATCGTCGACGGAAATATTACACAGACTAGTTGACTGACGAAGACCACAGGCTAACGGCAACGGGCCGCATCAAACGTGCATCGCTATCGCAGCTGGTAGGCTGGGTAGTTGCAGCGTGGGACGACAACCCAGGTACTTTGATGGTGCGCGCCTTTAAAAAGTGCAGCATATCTAATGCGCTTGACGGTACCGAAGATAGTGCATTGTTTGAAGGTGACAGTGACAAGGAACACAGCGACCAGTCTAGCAGCGACGACGTTGAATGAGCTCTGCACATTCAGATTCAATAAATGCTGTTTACATTTTGTGAATGCTGTCCTCGCTTCTTTTGGTTGACCTACATTCAAGGTAATATTTTTTTTTGGCTTCAGACTTTAGGGGGTCAGCTTAGAATCAGGGTCAGCCTAGATTCGAGTAAATACGGTAAGTGCTTGGGCTAGCTGGTAAGTCATCCTAAGTATGCTCACAGCTCAAGGCCAAAACAGAAACAAGATGCAACACAGACTGCACTGACTTCCAACCGATTTTGTTCACACAAACAACACTTACACAAGACCATGCAATGAAAACACCACAGTAAATGGATTAGGTGCGAATGGTATGTCCATGTTTTTTTCCCTGCCTCTGTCTACCTTTAGCATTGTGCTTTACAGCATGGTTAGGATCTCATAAATATTTCAAATGCATGCATTTACAAAAGGTGTTTGCAAGGAAGGTACTTAAAATAATATTGTTCCTCATCCTAGAATTACATGCTCGGTTAGGAGTCCAAAAACAAGAAAGGGGCTGGCAGATGGAATGGCACACTGTGGTATAAACTTTTTTAAAACAGGGTTGAAGTGCCTCAGACAGGCTGGCCAACGTTTCGATAGGTGGACCTATCTTCGTCAAAGGCGGCCTCGTCATCCTCGGCGTGTTAGTTTTAAAGGGTTAGTGCAGTGACGTCACGTGCGGGTGTTGTCGCTGGCGGCTGGTTTTAAAGAGAGAGATTACAAGAGGGAACAGGCGTTGTCGTCTGACGTCTGTGAGCCTCATTCTCAAGACGAAGGGACAAGAGCGTGAGAGTGGGCACGCGGGGAGGAAAGAAAAGAAATAGAAGCAGAAAAAAGGGGAAAAAAGGAAAAAAAAGCAGAGGAGAGCCAGGGCCGTACCAAGTCACAACAAAGGGGGGGGGGGTGAAAGAAAAAGGAAGAGAAAAATGAAATCTTTTAAGAAATACGGGGGCTTGGGAGCGTGTTGGGGATGTGAAAGGTTAGGAGGTATTCAGGGGAGTCGTTGGCGGCATGTTTTTGAGGCATTAGAACGGCCGGTCAAGCAATAGGTCGAGTAATTTTGAAATAGTTAAGGTGGAGGCGAGGAGTCTGCGGTGCAATGTGTGGGGTGACTGAAAGGCAGCGGTATGGTCTTTCAAGGGGCACTGCCCCACCCGCTTAACGTAGGTGTCGTACGGCGGCATCCAGAAGGCGATACTCCGGGTTGAGGCGCCGAAAAAGGCATATTGAAGTCAATATGCCTTTTTCGGCGCCTCAACCCGGAGTATCGCCTTCTGGATGCCGCCGTAACGACACCTACGTTAAGCGGGTGGGGCAGTGCCCCTTGAAAGACCATGCCGCTGCCTTTCAGTCACCCCACACATTGCACCGCAGACTCCTCGCCGCCACCTTAACTATTTCAAAATTACTCGACCTATTGCTTGACCGGCCGTTCTAATGCCTCAAAAACATGCCGCCAACGACTCCCCTGAATACCTCCTAACCTTTCACATCCCCAACACGCTCCCAAGCCCCCGTATTTCTTAAAAGATTTCATTTTTTCTCTTTCTTTTTTCTTTCACCCCCCCCCTTTGTTGTGACTTGGTACGGCCCTGGCTCTCCTCTGCTTTTTTTCCTTTTTTTCCCCCTTTTTTCTGCTTCTATTTCTTTTCTTTCCTCCCCGCGTGCCCACTCTCACGCTCTTGTCCCTTCGTCTTGAGAATGAGGCTCACAGACGTCGGACGACAACGCCTGTTCCCTCTTGTAATCTCTCTCTTTAAAACCAGCCGCCAGCGACAACACCCGCACGTGACGTCACTGCACTAACCCTTTAAAACTAACACGACGAGGATGACAAGGCCGCCTTTGACGAAGATAGGTCCACCTATCGAAACGTTGGCCAGCCTGTCTGAGGCACTTCAACCCTGTATTAAAAAAGTTTATACCACAGTATGCTCGGTTAGGAGCGAGACCACAGTAAAAGGCTGCAGATTAATCCTGACCATTTGGGGTTCGTAAAGCTGAATTCATCTGGCAGATAAAATCACTGCTTCATTGGGTGGATGAGCATTACATTGTTCAGCTGTGCCAACTCACCCTGCAAGCAGCTAGTCTGCTTTGTGCTGCTGTGCAGTACGACTCACCATCACAGACGCATTGTATGCCTTGGTGCATACAATCAGCCATTTGGCCCATCGCATGAATTCCGTTTTAATGTGCTCCCAAAGCACTGTACACAATGGAAGATGGAATTTGCATCCTTCGCCTATAAGAGTGGAGCAGGGACTGCTTGGGAATCAAACCCACGACCTCTTGCTTGGCAGCAGAATGCAATAGCCATGCGTTTTACAGCGGAGCTGTATGTGTCTATCCTCCCATACATATTTTGATGTCCGTGCCTCAAAACTCCCGCGCCCTCCATGAGACAAAGGAAACCAGTAAGGCATGTGCTGACCCCTGGTGTAGCAATACGGAAGCAAAGAAACCACCTAAGATACAGTTTCATACAATAATTACTAGAAGGAACTCAGGCACTAGGTCTACGCGAGCGGCAATCAGGGCAGTTCAGCCAGCATGGGAATCATGGAAAGTACAGTAGCCGGCCGACTTTCCGGACCTGGAGGGGGCCGAAAAATAGTCCAAATAAAATAAAAGTCTAAAAATTTGATCTGCGAGTCGCAAAACTGAACTTTATTCCAGCTCAACTGGGCTAAAAAAAGTTGTGGATGGTCCCTTGCTTTAAATTCCTGCTACATGTATTGACGTCTGCTTGCACCTGTGCAAGTGTCAAGTTCTCGTCTTAAGCACTAGACAACAATGTTAGAGCATGGATGGTTGTGAGCGGCCAGATGTGTCATCCGAGTCGCCTTGCGGCGGCGCGGTCACCTGGCGCACAATCTCCTCCGTGAGCTCCGCACAAAACTCTGTTGTTGTCAGTTGCGGCAAGCTCGTGAAAAGTAACAGCAGCAGGAAGGTTCATCCCACTGCTGTGCAAGTCTAATCAGCTGCTTGCCGTTGTCGACTGCATTGACGATGTCTTCAGTGGTGCTGTTTGCCTCTCCGGCCACGGGCTCTTCAGAGTTGCAATATTTGGTATGCCTCAAAGAATTTGCAATTTTCAAAGGCTGAACAGCCTTCCACGCATATGCTAGCATGCAGAGTGCCGAAAACAGGTTAACAGGGTACGTCTTCTAGTTGTCAAAGCACGTGAGTGTGTGGCAAAGCAGACTGGCCCTGTAGTGCACCTTGAGGTGTTTAATGACCCCTTGGTCCCTCAACAGGAGCACTCCTGTATTTGGCGATAAGAATTCAAGATTAATAGCTTGCAGGTCGTTTATGGTGCCATGTGCCCCGCAGCTGTCTACAAATATTACCACTTTCCTCTTCTGGCGCTCAAACAACTGGTCCAGACGGCGGACGTAATCTTCAAACAAGCTTTGCGTAATCCAGGCCTTTGAATTGCTGCTGTACCACACAGGAAGGTTCTTCACACCCTTAAAGCAACTGGGGTTTTTCGCCTTGCCTATCACTAGAAGGGGCAGCTCCTCGGTGCCAACCGCATTTGCTCCAACCATGACAGTTACCCTCTTCTCACTATGCTTCCCACCAGTGCGGGCCTCACTGGTAAAAAAAAGTGAACGGTCTGGCAGCATTTTGAAAAACAGGCCTGTGTTGTCACAATGAAAAATGTCTGCAGGAGCATACTCTTGTATCAGAGCCTTCAACTTACTTGTCCGGCAATCTTTGAAAGTAGATTGATCCCTGGCACCGCTCTCCCCACAAACATTTTTGAAGCAGATTCCATGCCTTTTATTGAAACCATGGATCTACCTATCAGTGAACTTAGTCCTGAATGCCAATTTTCAAAGCAAGCATCTCTGATTTTTGCTTGAGCATGTTGCCCGAAACTGGGAAGTTTTCTGTTAGGTCTCCTCTCAACCACAGCTGCAGGGCCTCTTCAAGCTTCGGATATTGTCTTTTTCAGTCATTTTTTGTAGTTTTGTAAAGCGGCAAGTCGACTGCAGAAAAGATCTTTGTTTTTCACGTAATCAGACAATGCTTGCATGGAGAGCTTAAACTCTTTCGTGACGTCGACTTGGGTCCGTGCTAGCTCAATAGGCCTAATAATGGCGGCATTGTAATGCAGTGTCATGGTCAAATATTTTCCGCACTTCTTCGATACACTCGGTGGAGGCAGGTGAAGAGTTGGGGTCATGGTGTCGAAAACACGCCAGCGTTGCTCAGAATGAAGGGCCACAAGACACTCAAATAGCGATGATACATTGTGCAGCGGCTAGTGATGGCAGGCAATGATTTCAATTGGACTGGACAAAGGCTTTTTTTTTTAAATTATGGGGTTTTACGTGCCAAAACCACTTTCTGATTATGAGGCACGCCGTAGTGGAGGACTCCGGAAATTTTGACCACCTGGGGTTCTTTAACGTGCACCTAAATCTAAGTACACAGGTGTTTTCGCATTTCGCCCCCACCGAAATGCGGCCGCCGTGGCCGGGATTCGATCCCGCGACCTCGTGCTCAGCAGCCTAACACCATAGCCACTGAGCAACCACGGCGGGTCGGACAAAGGCTGACGGATCACAGCTGGACAGAAGCGTCCGCGACACTACCTACGACACTGAGGCAAAACTGGTGATGATGGTGCTTATTATCAGCATCACTTGGTGTTCATAGGTAGTGTCCGAAAATGGCCATGCATGACCTGTGTCTGGTTCTCAAAATCGCTTCCGCTGCAGTCTACAGTAAAAAGCATCGCTCTCTAAGAACAGCATTTTCAACAATAGGCGTCACCGTTCCCGCATGGATTTGGAGGCCTCCTATACTTGCCAATCAAATTACTGTACCAATCTAAGCCAATCCGCATCTGATACGAAGCTAGCCAGGCGGCTGAAGATTCAAAATGGTGTCCCCCTTGTGTCACAGCGCTGGTCGGTCGCAGCAAATTTTGTCTGGAAAATCTAACTTTTGGCTTTATGTTGTCCAAAGATGATTATGGGAGCCCTGACGGTGCATTTATGAAGTCTGGAATATCCATAAGGCCCGCATTTTTGGAGTCCGAAAACTTAGTCGGCTACTGTACATGGATTTGCCTACACTTCATCTTTCTGGCTTTCAACATATCTTTGAATTTGTAAATTCATCATTTTCAACAAGTACTCTGTAATAAATGATTACAGAAACATTATTAAAATTATCCTTCAGCAGGATTCGAACACAGGACCTCTAGCACACAAGCTCCACACTGAAACCATTACACCATGGATGCATGCATCGACAAGCGGCACAGAATGCACTTATAAATTTCTTTCGGGCATGCCAGCATCTTCAGATACTTGAAGTGTTTCAATTTGGACACCTCAACAGGTTGAGCCGCTATTAGTAGCAATTGCGCGAGTTCACAGAATATTCTACAGATGCAGAAGGGAAAAGCCCCACAATAAGTAAGTTTTTACACGCATTGGCGGCCTTCGTCTTTTTACAGCTCCGTTGGTAGCCCACATTCACAGAGTGGAATGGCTGCAATGTTTTTTTTGAACAACTTAGGCTAACCTCGTTAATTTGAACACAGGTAATTCTTACTTTAGGTTTATTCTGACTGACGTTGTGGCCCCATCAAAGTTATGTGGATTCAAATGGCTAAAAACACTTGGTACAGTCCCATCAAAGTTATGTGCATTCCAATGGCCAAAAACGCCTGGTAGAGTCGAACCGATTATAATGATACCAGCTTTAACAATATATCGATTATAACAATGAAAAGCTGCTGCACAGTCAACTTTTGCATGTTTTCTATCGGAAAATAACCGGATTACTACATATGCCACATTATCGGTTATAACGATGAAGTCTGGCTGCTGGGTGTCTGTGCCGAGAAGTAATGGAATGCAAAATCCTTGAAAAAAAATAAAAGAAAAGAAAAAGTGAAATGCCAGCCGCTGCACCATTGCTCGCCACCCCAACTGCTGCCGCGCACTTCTTTCCATGAGAGACACACGCCAGCGTTGCACGTATCGCCAGCGTTGCACGTATCCCCCCCGTCGCCCTTTCCCCCCTCCGAAAGCAAATGGGCTGCGCCCCTAGCTCTGCACTGCGCCACCCTTCGAAACAAGAATGGACCGCGCAAACTGCACTGCCGGCCCTACCGGTGCCACCGGCACTGCTCTCAGATTGCTCGCTGGGCCCTCGCAGTTGGTTCTTTATTCTATGGCCCTCATTCTGCACAATTTTGATAATGGATTAAGCCGTGCGTGCATGTCTTTGTTCGTTGCGTCGAAGTCAATCCTGGCCACGTTGTTTCTCAGCCTCTTTGATTCACCGCTGAAACGGAAGATGGCTGATCCGCCCGCTGATCATCGGCAATGCAGGACATTGCCAGCGAAAAGAAAGTGCACTGCTGTAGATTTGGAAATGAAGTGTTTTCTAACCGATGAGGCAAATGTCATGAATGTGCTTGCATCGGATAGGACAGTGACAGCCATGACGGCAGCGCTGATGCAATGAAACAGGCTGCCTCAACACTGTCCCCGCGGGAGGTCCTGTAGATGATTCAGTCCCTCATGGGACTTCTCACGAGGGACAATCCGTATCACTACGTGGATCACTTTGATGCCTTGGAGAAGGATGTCTGCAAGCTTTGCATAAAGCAAGCAAGGCCAACGGACGTGCAGTTTTCTCTTGCAAGCCAGTGGGAAGCAAGTGGCGAGATGCTGCCGTGACTACCTTCCTGCATTTTTTAAAAGGCGCCTTTTGGGGCCGTCAAAGCTATGCCTTGGCGGAGCTCGTATGTCGCTTGCCACTCGTGGTCCCTCTTTGCAGTTGTTATAGCAGTGCCATTCTTAAACGTCGACACCTGCAGCTTAACATCATGCGATCAGAGTGCACAGGAAGCAGAGTTAAACAGTTAAATATTTAACACAATCAGAAGCCGGACGGAGGAAGTGGGGGGGGGGGGGGGGGAACTGGCCTCCCCGCCATTATGGTTTTCTCAGAACAGCTATGCCATCTCCCATTCCGATTTTTCTTTCATGCACCCCGGTTCTAACAAATATTGGTACAATGTAATTTTCGTGACACTCGGATATTGTTATAGGTGGGTTCAACTGTAATTCAAATGTTAAAACATTTGTGATGGTTTATTTGAACATACTGTGCTCCAACAATGCTCTCAGCAGCGCGCCAAATCATGTGACGGTGTTTCCAACCAGTATTCCTCTGACACCACCATAGAGGAAGAGCATAAGAGCCCTCAACGCCCCGCACAATGAAAAAAAAAGAAGAATGTGACAGAAGTTCGTGAGCAGACATGTACAGGCATGCATCTCGTATTCTTCTGTTAGTGACAGGTGTGGTGTACAGTCAATGACAGATTTTCCAGACCCTCAATTTTTTGGACATGCCTGATAATTTGGACGCCTTCGCAGCACTGCCATGTACCCCACAGAGTGAACGTATAAGAGCGTCTGAAATTTCGGATGCAAAAAGCATTTGCCTTCCAGTTTTCTGGACTTTTTGCCATAGAAGCAGGTCTGAAACGGCATTAATCAAAGCCACCCCCACCGTCATTTTGATTGTCTCGCCCCCTTGAGCTGGCGTTCTCACACAAAGATCTGCCGGCAGCCATAGTCACACCGCGGCAACGCTAGGCCTAGCTACTTCCGACGTTTGCTACCAAGCTTCTTGCTGTTCGGTGCCATTTTTCATTGAAACAATTTGCCGCTACCAGCAGTGGCACTGATTCTGCCTTTGTAATGCTCACCAATGGCTTTGGAGTGTGAAAAGCACGGTGCTATGCATGTCTGTTCCCGTTCATATATTTTTGTTCTGCAGCATTCCTTGAAATGTACACAACACTGAAAGCACATGTGACACTGCTTGCCTGCATAAGGGATTTGCCAGCCTTGACGAGTCGCTCGGCAGCCTGGCGGTAGCTGGCACAGAGCCGGTGGTCAAGTGGTGGCTCCTCGGGCTCCGGTGACGCGGCTGCGGCAGCCAACCTTGCCTTGTCGACCCGAATCGATTCCTCAAGCTGCTTAATCTGCACATAGAACGTTCACGAAGAGGACTAAACACACATGAAGCATCAGGGACGTCAGTTTACAGTGGTGCCTCACCGAGGAATCTTGTGAAGCAAAATGGAGCCGCTCACAACACTATTTTAGCTCAGAATCCCTACCTAAATACAAGAAAACAGAGAAATCGTTTTTGCCAATAATGGCTGCACTGATTTTGATTATGTTTCTTGCATAGAAAGGAAATGCCACACTCTAGTGCCTGTAGGAAGCTGACATTTAACTTAGGCCGTCAATGTTTTCAGAAACTTCAAGATTACAAAACTTCAGAAAAATCAATTACGAAGTTTATAACTTTAGCTCGGCAATGAAAAAATATCACTATTCTGTAAGCCACCCTTAACAAATCTAAAACAGACCAAAGCGATGTAGTATACAGCACTCTGGAATGTGCCATTAATTTATAGATACGAATCTAGCAGGACTAATATAAAGAATGCGACAATCTCACGCAAGTTGTAAATGTACATATTGTTACGGTGGAAAAAGAGGACAAGGTTGTGGATGGTGAAGACGACGAAGTGGCAACAGCCTCTCAGGATTCTGGGCTACTGTTTATATACGCATTGTGTAAATACATCGTGTAAACAGTTTTATACCCGTGACAATATCATATTTGTCCACTTCATCTTCTACGACAGATGCAGTTTAAAAAAACTGCAATATTTTGTTTTTGGTGCATTGTTATAAATTTTTTAACTTTGTGTTTCTATTAATTCATAAACTTGCCTTTTCAGAAGCTTTCACAAGTATTTCCTGGCTCTAAATAAGATACTGCTTCATAGACGTCATGAACATTTACATTTCTCTCTTAAATGCAGTAAATTTCTTTCAAATCTGTCCAGTGGTTGCATTAAAAGCGATTCTGTGTTTTACATGTACATATCTGAATAGTGAAATTTGAGTTGGCCTTGAGCCTAAATGTCCTTTTTACTAATAGAGCCAGCCCATTTTCTCCGAGCAAAGCAGACGTATTGGTTCATAGGCGCGCCTGCGCATTTCCAACATAGACCGGAGAAAGTTTCACGAAAATGTCTTCTGCCTTATCTAGCAGAGGGAGAGACTTGCACTGAACCACAAGCGTTTAAAAGTGTGCAGGTGGTTGTAAGCACCAGTGGAGATAGTCCCCTTTCTTTTATCATCCACCACCTCTCTGGATCTCGAGTGCCCTCCTTCCTTGGTAAATAAGCTGATAAATTGTACCTTATGTGTTACAATACTTGTGTATTTTTTGTGCATTTCTGACTGATTAAGCGTGGTCTGGGAACTAATTAATAGATTTACCATGGAAAACAACTGGAAAACGTGTCCTGCAGAACAAATGTCGAACAGAAAGAACCCTCCCATAGAATAAATTAAGTTCATTACGCGAGGCAACACTATAGCAAGAAGCAGTCAAGTATCATTGAGTTGCCCAGATATTAGATATTATCAGGAGAGCACAGAAATTCTTGCAATAATTTCCGGCTGATTAATTTGATTTAATGTCTCAAAGTAACACATCAGTGATGAGCGGGGCTGTAATGAAGGGCTCACAATTAATTTCAGCTATGGTGTCTTTAATGTACACCAAAGCACAACACCCAAAAGTTTTTGCCTTCCGTCATCGTTGGAGCACAGCCAATGATGCATAGAATAGAACCCATGACCTTCATATGGCTTCATATGGCTGTGACCACCAAAAACTTGGCTCCTCACTTCTGCCTCTTATTCAACCTATACAGGCAGCCGCCAAGGATTAAGTCTTCCCGTCATGCATTTAATATGTGTGTGCACGGGATGGGGAAGAATGACATAGCACAACCACAAAAATGTGTGCCCATCCCATATGGCTCCGGGGCACTTGCTTCAGCCCCGACACCTACAGGTAGGTGTGTGGAGCAGATAAAGTGGAACCTACTTTGTGGTAGGAAAGATTGCAGCTTACACTACGTAGTCGTTTGGGAAAACGCTTTTTTCTCAGCTAAATGGTCAAGTAACCACAATTCTCGCTCCAATAAGTCCAACGTACCTCAAAGATATTGACTGGCAAGTAACATTAATGTGATTAGCATTCTTTGGGAACTTCATCCAGTTCGGAGT
The DNA here is from genome assembly GCF_038994185.2 of Dermacentor albipictus. Classification (NCBI taxonomy): domain Eukaryota; kingdom Metazoa; phylum Arthropoda; class Arachnida; order Ixodida; family Ixodidae; genus Dermacentor; species Dermacentor albipictus. The sequence goes on along the minus strand of NC_091827.1, from coordinate 93,997,078 downwards.
ATTGTCTGTACATATGTCTGTCTGTCCACGTCTAACCACTTTCACGCCAACTTGGTCTAATGGTTACAACATTGGGCTGCTGTGCTCAAGGAATTGAGTTTGAAACCAACTTTAGGACCCACTTGGGGCACTGGGCATCTGCCGTTCTAGGTGGTGGTAGTAAACATTATTGAAAGCGGGCAGGGGAAAGGGGGAGGTGGCTAAGGGATCGGGCTCAAGTAAGGCCCTGGTCCTGCTTGGCCAATATACTCAGACCAATATACTCAGCAATATACTCAATATGAACAACAGTCTTAGGGAAACGATGTTGACAATATACTCAGACTGAATAGGGGAGACCGGCAAGTTTTTACCAATGTAATCTTCGCGGCTTGTCTGGCGATCTCCTTCAACGTGCCAGCAGGCAAAATGAAGTAGAAACATATATAGTCTAATCGAAGGGTGTTTGCTATTGAGATCATATTCGACTTCAAAATGCACTATTAAAAATTAACGGATAGCCATTTCCGTTCGAATGTAACGCGTAAAAGCAAGTTTGAAGTCTCGAAGGTGAGGGGCCGATGAAAGCGAGGACTCTTATCCCGAATGATTGTGCTGCTGGGGAGTCGTGGTTGTTGCTCAGATGCCAACCAGTTCCTGAGAGAATTACCGCACGGGTGCTAATCGGTTCTGCTGAACAAGTTCACAGCTGTCATTCAATATCCTCAGAAGTCCTCAGTACCTGAGAACTTCTCGCCTGCGACAAGGCTCGCTCGAAAAAGCTTCTCAATTTAGTAAAGACCAGGCTAATTGCCCCTTATTTAAACTAGGTTTTAACAAGCTTCTCATCGATAAACACTGTTTCATATATGATCAAACAAGTGACAGCGCTAAGAGAGTTAAAAGTGGTGTTTCAGATCACGCAAGCGCACATGACAATCTACGTCATCATCCTACTACATAGCAATGCGCTAAGGGCAATGGCGTATCTTTAACACCACAAGCCTCCGTGTTTGTTGCAAACGCTAGAAGTGTGTTTCGCAAACGCGAGGAACTTGAATCGCTCATCGATAACTGTAATTCTGGTTTAATGCATTAACGGAAACGTGGCTACAGCCCCATGTGCAAGATTGGGAAATCTTTGACTTGACTCGATTTCGCATCTTCCGTTGCGATCGCACTGATCGCAAAGGCGGAGGCGTACTACTTGCTATTTCAAAATCCCTGCAATGTCATCAAGTCCACTTTCACTGTAACCTTGAAGTTGTGTGCGCGTGCGTGGACATCCGTTACCGTAAAATTACGATTGTTGTTTGCTACCGCGCTCCATCCTATCCATCCACTTTCACCGCTGAGCTTCACGATGTGTTTAACATGCTTACTTTGCGGCATCCTTCGAACCCCATTATATTATTGGGGGATTTCAACTTCCCCAACATATGCTGGACTACTGAACCTCCACGCTGTTATTCATTTTCCTCACAGGGTAACGACTTTCTTGATCTCTGCTCTTTGTTTTCCCTAACACAATTAGTATTACAACCAACAAGGATCTCAGAAAGCGCTGCTAACCTCCTTGACTTAATCTTATGCTCTCACGCTGACATAGTTGCCAATGTTTCATGCTTACCGGGCTTAAGCGGTCACTTGGGTCTTTTTTTCAACATATTAAGTCCTGTGATAAAACCAATTGTTGAAAAAAAAAAATTTGCCATTACTATAGGGCAAACTTTGACGCTATTAATATTAAGCTAGCTAATTTTCTTGATCCATTTCTAAGCCAATTTGACGATTGCACAGTTGATGAGAACTGGACCGTTTTCAAAAATAAAATACATCAGCTGACCGACAGGTTTTGCCGTCAAGTGTAATATCCTGCAATGTTAAGAAACTCTGGTTCAATTCCAAGTTAAAAAGGTTTTCCAATTGGAAGAAACGACTGTATCTAATAGCGAATAAAAGTTCACTGGCATCGAAATGGGACGCTTATAAGGAGGCGAACAGTATTTACACAGAAGCTATAAAACTTGCCAAAAAGGCATTCCAAGTACACACTCTTTGGGTGTACATTCCAAGTACACCCAAAATACTTCCGAATGTAGAGTGAAAACCAAATACACTATACTAATGGGCGACTATAATGCCAAGGTAGGCAAGAAGCAGGCTGGAGACAGAGCAGTGGGGGAATATGGCATAGGCACTAGGAATAATAGGGGAGAGCTATTAGTAGAGTTTGCGGAACAGAATAATATCAGGATAATGAATACCTTCTTCCGCAAGCGGGATAGACGAAAGTGGACGTGGAGGAGCCCGAACGGCGAGACTACAAATGAAATAGACTTCATACTCTGCGCTAACCCTGGCATCATACAAGATGTGGACGTGCTCGGCAAGGTGAGCTGCAGTGACCACAGGATGGTAAGAACTCGAATTAGCCTAGACCTGAGAAGGGAACGGAAGAAGCTGGCACATAAGAAGCCGATCAATGAGTTAGCGGTAAGAGGGAAAATAGAGCAATTCCAGATCAAGATACAGAACAGGTACTCGGCTTTAACTCAGGAAGAGGAAGTTAGTGTTGAAGCAATGAACGACAATCTTGTGGGCATCATTAAGGAGTGTGCAATGGAAGTCGGTGGTAACTCCGTTAGGCAGGATGCCAGCAAAATATCGCAGGAGACGAAGGATCTGATCAAGAAACGCCAATGTATGAAAGCCTCTAACCTTACAGCTAGAATAGAACTGGCAGAACTTTCGAAGTTAATCAACAAGCGTAAGACAGCTGACATCAGGAAGTATAATATGGATAGAATTGAACATGCTCTCAGGAACGGAGGAAGCCTAAAAACAGTGAAGAAGAAACTAGGAATTGGCAAGAATCAGATGCATGCGTTAAGAGACAAAGCCGGCAATATCATAACTAATATGGATGAGATAGTTCAAGTGGCTGAGGAGTTCTATAGAGATTTATACAGTACCAGTGGCACCCACGACGATAATGGAAGAGAAAATAGTCTAGAGGAATTCGAAATCCCAAAGGTAACGCCGGAAGAAGTAAAGAAAGCCTTAGGAGATATGCAAAGGGGGAAGGCAACTGGGGAGGATCAGGTAACAGCAGATTTGTTGAAGGATGGTGGGCAGATTGTTCTAGAGAAACTGGCCACCCTGTATACTCAATGCCTCATGACCTCGAGCGTACCGGAATCTTGGAAGAACGCTAACATTATCCTAATCCATAAGAAAGGGGACGCCAAAGACTTGAAAAATTATAGACCGATCAGCTTACTGTCCGTTGCCTACAAACTATTCACTAAGGTAATCGCAAATAGAATCAGGAACACCTTAGACTTCTGTCAAGCAAAGGACCAGGCAGGATTCCGTAAAGGCTACTCAACAATAGATCATATTCACACTATCAATCAGGTGATAGAGAAATGTGCGGAATATAACCAACCCTTATATGTAGCTTTCATTGATTACGAGAAAGCGTTTCATTCTGTCGAAACCTCAGCAGTCATGGAGGCATTACGGAATCAGGGTGTAGACGAGCCGTATGTAAAAATACTGAGATATCTATAGCGGCTCCACAGCCACCATAGTCCTCCATAAAGATAGCAACAAAATCCCAATAAAGAAAGGCGTCAGACAAGGAGATACGATCTCTCCAATGCTATTCACCGCGTGTTTACAGGAGGTATTCAGAGACCTGGATTGGGAAGAATTGGGGATAAAAGTTAATGGAGAATACCTTAGTAACTTGCGATTCGCTGATGATATTGCCTTGCTTAGTAACTCAGGGGACCAATTGCAATGCATGCTCACTGACCTGGAGAGGCAAAGTAGAAGAGTGGGTTTAAAAATTAATCTGCAGAAAACTAAAGTAATGTTTAACAGTCTCGGAAGAGAACAGCAATTTACAATAGGCAGCGGGGCACTGGAAGTAGTAAGGGAATACATCTACTTAGGGCAGGTAGTGACGGCAGATCCGGATCATGAGCCAGAAATAATCAGAAGAATAAGAATGGGCTGGGGTGCGTTTGGCAGGCATTCTCAGATCATGAACAGCAGGTTGCCATTATCCCTCAAGAGGAAAGTGTATAATAGCTGTGTCTTACCAGTACTCACCTACGGGGCAGAAACCTGGAGGCTTACGAAAAGGGTTCTACTCAAATTGAGGACGACGCAACGAGCTATGGAAAGAAGGATGATAGGTGTAACGCTAAGGGATAAGAAAAGAGCAGATTGGGTCAGGGAACAAACGCGAGTTAATGACATCTTAGTTGAAATCAAGAAAAAGAAATGGGCATGGGCAGGACATGTAATGAGGAGGGAGGATAACCGATGTTCATTAAGGGTTACGGACTGGATTCCAAGGGAAGGGATGCGTAGCAGGGGGCGGCAGAAAGTTAGGTGGGCGGATGAGATAAAGAAGTTTGCAGGGACGGCATGGCCACAATTAGTACATGACCGGGGTTGTTGGAGAAGTATGGGAGAGGCCTTTGCCCTGCAGTGGGCGTAACCAGGCTGATGATGATGATGATGACTTGCGAATGACCCTAAAAAGTTTTGGCGTGTTATTAACCCTTCCACAGATAATTCAGTCACGTTGATTGATTCCAGTGGTTCACCGGTACCCGAAGATGTATGTCCCCATATCCTTAATTATGTGTTCTGCAACAACTTTGTCCTATGTAGTAACCCTGCGCTTACAACTCTCAAGTGCTGCAATTACCCGCCTATGGACTTCATTATCATTGAACCCCTTGGGGTCGAAAATGTGATCAAAGATCTGAAGTTATCATCAAGTCCTGGTGCTGATTTGGTTAACGCAAAATTTCTGAAAAATACTGTCGTACATTAATCTGTCCTGCTTTCGAAAATTTTTCAGAAATCCTTTGATACCCATCAACTAGCTGCAAATTGGAAGGTGGGGAAGGTGGTCCCACTACATAAGTCCGGTAGCAAACATTCGCCCCTCAACTACCGTCCCATTTCCCTCACCAGCATTCCTTGCAAGGTTCTTGAACATATTTTGTACTCCCATTAAGCAAAGCACTTAGAGAATAATTCATTTTTCACAAGAGCACAATATGGTTTCTGAAAAAAACTTGTCTTGTGAGACTCAACTTCTTTCTTTTACTCACAGCCTTCATCTTATTCTCGACGAACATTTATTCGCTGACTGTGTTTTCTTTCATTTCGCCAGAGCCGTAGACAAAGCGTGTCATAAATTGCTTTTATTTAAACTTAGTAAACTTAATATAGATCCTAACCTTTTTGCATGGCTTCAGCATTTTCTCCTTAATCGGTCACAGTATGTTGTGTCAAACAATCATATCTCCCCATCTAATCCTGCAGACTGGTGTGCCCCAAGGATCAGTTATAGACCATCTTCTGTTTTTAATTTACATTAACGATTTACTCAGTGGCGTTTGTTCTAATATTTACCTTTTCGCAGGTGACTGTGTTATCCTCCGTGAAATCTCGGACAAATCTGATCACAAATTCTCACAAGACGATATAAACGTTGTCTTTAACTGGTGTGACGTATGGTTAATGCAACTTAACGTAACTAAATGTTAATGTATGCGTGTAACGCGCAGCAATATTCCTCCGCCGAACTATTACCTTAATGATACTCTCCTAGAGGTCGTAACCTCCTATAAATATCTAGGCGTGCACATAACCTCGTCACTTTCCTGGTCGTTGCACATCGACAACGTAATTAACAATACTAATCGCATGCTAGGTTATCTTCGCCGAAATGTTTCTTCTGCTCCTACATCATTAAAATTAATCCTATACAAAACACTTATTAGGAGTAAAATGAAGCACGTCTCATCAATCTGGGACCCGCACCTCTAAACCCTTATTCAATCACTTGAACTAATCCAAAACAATGCCGCACGTTTCATTCATAGCAATTACAGCCGCACATCAAGCGTAACGGCCATGAAAAACTCTTTGCTGCTTGCTCCTCTCTAAGCCCGGCGTGAGTGCTTTCGCCTTGCTTTATTCATAAAATATATTTTCACAATTCCTACCTGCGCGATAATCTTATATCACCACCCACCTATATTTCCTCTCGCATTGATCATAGCCATAAGGTTGGAATCATTCAATGCCGCGCCAGAACCTGTAACGAATCATTTATTCCTTGGACCTCTCAGGAATGCAACCACCTTCCCGGCGCAATTGTCGCAATCAAAAACAGCCCAAAGTTTCGTACGGTCTCATCAGTCATCATCACTCCCGGATACAATTAACTAATCAATTTTGCTGCAATAACGAAGCATTTATTGCTGCTGTGTTATTTATTTGTGCATGTTTTACCCACTCTCCTCTGTAATACTTCGGTCTTGAGGGTACAATAAAATAAATAAAAATATGTGCTAATCTTTGACCCGTAAGCCGTATGAACTTTTTTGTACAGTCCATGCCTAACAAGAACAACAAAAAAAAAGAAAAAAGAAAAAGCGGCGTGGTAGCCTAGTTAGTGGCTACATAGCGGATATGGCGTTCCGCTGCTAAACTCGAGCTTACAGGTTCAAACCAGGTTGCGGAATTCGATGGGAACGAAAAAAGCAAAAACAGGCGTGTAGTTTTGTTTAGGTGCACGTTAAAAAACTCCAGGGGGTGAGAACTGAACAGGGTGCCTCATAATCACATCGCCAGACGTAAAACGCCAAAATTTGCTTAAATAAAAAGAAGAAGAAAGTAGCTGTGTCCTCGGCTTTATTCTAGGGGTGTAAACGAAATAAATTATTTTCGAGTCTGATTTCTGAAAAATACATGCTACGCTTATCTTATCTTTCACACCTAAATGTAATGCCGTTCCCAACTGAGCATCTGCTCAACTAAGCAGCTTATGTATAATAAACGGCTGCTTTCAGTTATCTGGTGCACTATCATAAGAACAATTATGAAGCAATTAACGGAACCGCATACCTCATATACACGTGGAGATATTTGTAGATCTGCTGTCTTCGTTGAAGAAGGTAAGTGTGGTACCACATTGGGCACCGAGTTTTAATGTGTTGCCGACATGGTGAGACTGTCAAAAAATATCTATCTTGCCTGAATCAAGTTAGGAGATTTACAGGCTGCCCCAAAATGGGGCGTTTATATTGAATGACAGCTAAGAACTCATTCAGTAGAACCGATTAGCACCCGTGCGTTAATTCGCTCAGGAGCTGCATGGTGCAACCATGCAACAGCTTTGTGCAACAGCCACGGCTTTCCATGAAATTACAATCATTCGGAATAATAATCCTCATTGCATCGGCCCCTCGAGAATTCAAAAGTGCGGTATACGCTACATTCGAACAGAAACGGGCATTAGATCATTCTTAACAGTGATATACAAAGTCGAATACGATCTCAATAGCAAATACCATACGATTAGAATATATTAATAAAGGGAAAATCAGACATCCACCCGTTCGTAGCAGTTGCTACAAAGGAAACCCATACGGGTTCCTCGAAAGAAAAGCCTCAAAGTTGAAGAAAATGTGCTCCTGTTCCGGGACTGGAACCGGGGACCACCGTCTTTCCGGGACAGCCGCTCTGCCATCTGAGCTAACCAGGAGGCTAGCAGATGGCAGGGCGAAGTCGAATTTGTCGACAACATGTTGTAGCAACTGCTACGAACGGGTGGATGTCTGATTTTCCCTTTATTAATTACTTCTCTCCACCTTGCGGGTTTCCGCAGAAATATTACGTCAAACTCTTCTCTTTGCTTCGTGTTGTCGACAAATTTGACTTCGCCCTACCATCTGCTAGCCGCCTGGTTAGCTCAAATGGTAGAGAGGCTGCCCGGAAAGGCAGTGGTCCCGGGTTCCAGTCCCGGGCCAGGACGAATTTTTCTTCAACTCTGAGGCTTTTCTTTCGAGGAACCCGTATGGGTTTCCTTTGTAGCAACTGCTACGAACGGGTGGATGTCTGATTTTCCCTTTATTAATTACTTCTCTCCACCTTGCGGGTTTCCGCAGAACTATTACGTCACATTAGAATATATGTTTCTACTTCATTTTGCCTGCTGGCACGTTGAAGGAGATCGTCATATAAGCCATGGAGATTACATTGGTAAAGACTTCCCGGTCTCCCCGATTCAGTCTGAGTACATAGGCAATATATTTTCCCTAAGACTGTTGTTGACATTAAGGTCCAATAATTGCCTTGATTCCTTTGCTCGGAGAGTCTATTGGTTCATCTGGGTATGGTGCAGCTTTTGAAAGAAACACGCTTATTCCGGTCGGGAGTTTCACTTTTTCAGTCAGTGCATTTAGAATATGTGAGAATTCTTCTGTTACATATATGTTGTGGATATGTATGTTTATGTGCCCTTAGATTTACATAGATGGTTTATGTACCCTTAGATCTACATAGATGGGATGGTTCTAAAAGGCCTTATATTTCTGCGAAGAGGCTTGTGAGGGTTGAAAATCATGTACATTTGAAACCACAGGCATTTGTCTTCCGCATATCGGTCATAAGTGTTTCTGCTAGTCGCTTGAGGGTTGTGTTCGGAGGCTTGCTGCTCGGAAAAGTTGCCTCTGTAGCAACAGATAACCATCACAAGCTTTTGTAAGCAAAAACAAATTATTAAATTATGGGGTTTTATGTGCCAAAACCACTTTCTGATTATGAGGCACGCCGTAGTGGAGGACTCCGGGAATTTCGGCCACTTGGGGTTCTTTAGCTTTTGCAAGTTGCAAGTACTGTGCATATGTGTAAGCACACACACACACACACACACACACACACACACACACACACACACACACACACACACACACACACACACACACACACACACACACACACACACACACACAACACACACACACACACACACACACACAGTGGTTTGCAACATCTGGCTAATATCTGTGGGCAGGAAGGCGAGAATTTAGGTTTGAATTGTAGCATTAGAAAATCAGGTGTTATGGTATTCAATGAAAACAGTGAAGAGACAGTGGCAATACAGGGCCAGGAAATACCTGGGGTAAAAGAATATATATTGGTATACAGATAAACGAAGGCAATAGATACATCCCTATTGCAAAACCCAGTGCCACTGGGACCCAGTGCGCCGGATTATGGGCCCAGTGCAGCGCGCTGGATGCTGGGACGCTGGGAAGGCGCAGCGTGCTGGGAGGCACTGGCTACTCGCGCGAAAAACAGCTCTAGCGCGTTAAATATGCGGTGCCTGGACGCCGTATATATTTTTTTGAATGCAAAAAGCAACAAGGAGCGTTTTATAGTGCAATAAAAAATAGAAAAAAAACGTAGAAATTGAAACTGATCCGACCAGGATTCGATCGTCCGACCTACACATCAGAAGCCCGGCACCTTACCGCTACGCCCCTTTTTTTTTATCGTTACCGCTACGCCACGCCAGCTTTTTTTTCTTTATTGCATGGCATTATCGGTACTGTCAAACCAATGCAGTTACATTACATATGAACATACAAGAGAAACAAATTCACAGAAAGTATACAGTCCAATGACAGTTCAAAATTCTGGTAAACAAACACAAGCGTCCAGACGCGAAATCCATTCAGGGACGGGATCATATGTAGCCACCACACTCCGGACTTGAGCAGTCTCTTCTCGGAAGATAGACCTTGTCGAGCGAGGTGGCTCGGCATGTCCGTCGATCATTCGACTTCTACATAATGAATAAAGTCCTAATAACATAAACAAATCATATGGTGTATTACTGGCTGTCTTTTTGAAAGGAAGGAACCGGATACCATAACATGTGAGAGGAAAGTCTTTTTTGATAGTTCTTTGTAAAATGTCCCAAAAAAGAAATGCGTCACAACAAAGTATAAAGCAATGTTCTATTGTCTCGGGTTGATTGGAAAGCCTACAATTTGTATTCCAGTGTACATACAGTCCTTTTTCCTGAAGCCACGTTTTAACTGGCAGTGTGGAGGTGTGCAGCTTAAAGAAAAACGTTTTCGCTGCTGGTGCAATGCACATTCTACGGACACGGCAAAGAACATCTTGACCAAATAGAGACAGATACGGCTTTCGGTAAAAAAGTTCAGGAGAAAGGTTATCTATAATTGCTACATTTAGCGACGTGCGATTAACGGTAAACAAATATTTAAGGTTGAATCTGGCTTTTAGGAATGAAATAGTGTCGACAAGTTCCTTTAGGAAGCCCCATAACGGTAGTTCTTGAGCAACGTTTGTCGTGACGAAAAGAAAAGGGAGGTGTGACGCAAGACGTGCTCGATTAACTGCGAGAAGGAATGGATGACGGACATTTTTAAGGTAAAATAAGCGCATGACCAATTGTCGCACAAACAAATGCACAAGACCCAGGCCTCCCTTTTCAAGCGGGAGAAAAAGGTTGTCCCTTCTCATGGCTTCCCATGATGAATGCCAAATAAAACATGCAAATATTCTATGAAATGCCTGGACATGGACACGTGAGCAGTGCAAGACCCGCAGAACATAAAGAAGCTTAGTAGCGAGAAATGTATTGCATGCCTTAGCTCTCGCAAAAATAGAGAGATCACGTCCTTGCCAGGTTGTCACCTTTCGACGGATAGTGGTTATCGTGGACGTCCAGTGAGGTCCACTATTACGGAAGTTATCGAGAGGTACTCCAAGATATCGCAACGGAGACTGATTCCAATGAATATTCGCGAATACAGAGGGAGTGAGCGCCCACATGCCTAGCCAAAAGCCTCTACTTTTGTCAAAATTTACAGTAGCTCCTGCAGTCTCACAGAAACGCAGGGTAGCGTTTATTGCCTTGGTAATGCTTGGCTTATCGACGCAAAAGAAGGCAATGCCATCTTCATACGCTAGCCCTTTAATTTCCTCATTGGCATACATATATCCTTTAATGCTCGAGTCGCAAAGCACGCTTAAGCAAAGCGGTTCTAAGTATATGGCAAAGAGTAAAGGCGAGAGCGGACAACCTTGACGAACAGATGACTGTACTTGTATTATATCTGAGAGGGTACGGTGCACAATTAACTTTGTATTGCAGTGTTTATAACAAAGTGTTATACCATTGTATAATACATCCCCTAACTGAAGATGTCGCAGTAGTTGGAATAAAAATTCGTGTTGAACCTTATCAAAGGCTTTGGCGAGGTCAATCTGAAGAAGAGCTACTTGATGCGTACTACCCTCTATGCACTCAAGGACTGAACGTGCGATATGAACATTTGTCTGCATAGAGCGGCCTCGAATTCCGCATGTTTGATGATCACCTACTAATTTAGTAATGACTTTCTGCAATCTATTTGTCAGTATTTTGCCAGCAGACGGAAACGCAACGATAATTTGTCATGTCAAAGCCGAGAAGCAGTTTGTTTCGCAAAGTACATGGCATGGCTGACGCGCTATCGCCCAGCAACTAAAACTCACGCCTGTACCAGAAAGAAAAGGTTGCTGTCCGTATTCAGCAGTATGCTGGGAAGTGCCACAACTCGATTTTCAGTTGCGATTGCTATTTTAACTTTGAAAAAAATCCTAAATGAACCGCCGACCCGGGATGATGTATGGGCTGTTACTGCCGATTTCGATAGCCGTTTCTTGTTCTTCACGCAAAGGATATGCAACGTTTCCTTAGTTCAGTGATGCCTTTCAGTCAACACGCCTGTCTAGTCATATATCTTCGTCAGGGAAGCGCAGGCTACTGCTGGGAGCCTTCAGCGATAGCACAAATACTTGTGTTTATGACGTGTCACATCAGCGGTCATCCCTTCTTGCGCTGGCACTGTATACATGTAAAAATTGTTTATTTAAGAACACCGATGCGAAAGCTTAAATATAGAGTGATTTATCCTTGTTATATTTCTTGATTCCTGAGCCTATAGACGCGCCGATAGCGTGAGGACGGACTCGGCGGATACGCTAGGCCTAAGCTTCAGTGGGGACCGATCCTAGCGCGGGTATACCTGGCGAAAGCTAAAATGTGCGTATTTGAGCCTCAGAACTTTTTTTACTACAATAGGGAAAGTGGAAGCACACGAATCACTTCAGCTTTGTTATCGGTGCGATAATATCCGTCAGCGATAGGCTTCGAACTCGGGGTCCGTTCGCGCGCGTCTGAACGACTTCCGCATTTCATGTCCACTCCACAAAACTGCGACAACGGCGACAACTCCCAGTCATACGTTACGTGCGAACTACAAAAAAACGCGGCGTCCTCTGCGTTTACGTGGTTTCGTTCAAGAATTTAGCTGTCCGCCCAGTCAAAAGGGAAAGTAGAAAAAAAAACGAAAGTGATTTTCAGTTTCAAATGTGCATGAATAAACAGTGCAGCTCACGCACCGTTATTCCAAGCTGTGACATGAAATAGAGTTTTATAACCCCAATATATAGCGTTACTTAGGACAAGAGACTAGTATCAAACGATAAAATTGTATAACGTGTTTAATATTCAGCAGCGCTCATCCATGCGTACTGGAACCAGCGCGGCACAAACACAACCAGCGCAGTTTCCAGTGCGAACCGGCGAACTGCAGCGAGAACCAGCGCCTGTACAGCACAAACCGGTGTGCCCCAGCGTCATGGCAGTGGAACCAGCGTCTCTTCCAGTGTGACCCAGCTCTTATCCAGCGTTCTCACTGGTGTGCCAGTGAGTCCCAGCGAGTGCCAGCGTACCCAGTGCGACCCAGCGCCAAAAAGCGCGCTGGTTTCACACTGGAAGACGCTGGGAGACGCTGGTTTTGCAATAGGGATGGAAACACAGGAAAAAACAATAACAGTAAAGGGGAAGCGATATGCAGCCATAATGAAGCATAGAGCGCTATGGGGATACGAGGTGCTCCGGGGTATGTGGAAAGCTGTAAAAATCTCAGGACTTACTTTTGGAAATGCGGTTGTTTGCTTGAAATCCGGGGTACAGTCAGGACTCGATGGCAACCAAAGGTCAGTGGGACGCCTCGCATTGGGCGCTCACGGGAAGACTACAAATGAAGCTGTGCAGGGTGATGTGGGCTGGACAAGTTTTGAAGTGAGGGAAGCTCACAGTAAAATTGATTATGAAGAACGACTGTGGAATATGGAAGAAAGTAAATGGGCTGGTAGAGTGTTGAGGTATACCTGTAGAGGAAAAAACATTGATTCATGGTGGAAGAAAAGAAATAGGAAGCTTACCAGCAAGTACGCGGCCTGTAAGGTGAGCAACACAGCAACAAGGAACGTCGAGCGGAAAGACAGAGAGGCTGAAATAATCTCATGGGTGGCGGCAATAGGAAAGAAGCCTGCCATGAGTAACTACTTAAGAGGAAAAAACGAAATCAGGAAAGAAACAATTTATTATAACTCAAAGCGAAGCTCATTACTTTTCGACGCGACATTAGGATGCATTTGAAAACGCACCTATGAAGCGAGATATAAGAAGGAACAAGAAGCATGTGCTTGCTGCGGTAAAGCTGGGGAAACGATGGAGCATACTTTATTAGAATCTGAAGATATCTGCCCAGCGGTCGATTTAGGCACCACTGGATTTCTTGAAGCCCTTTGGTTCAGCGAGAGCAGGGGGAAATTAAACATGTCCGCAATATAAATTAGTAAGAGGTGATTGGAAGATTGGTGGAAGAAAAGTAGGGAAATGACAAAAAAAATATGGAGACGTACAAAACTAAGTTCGCAATAGGGGTTCTGAATGTTTTGTTATGGGAATTCAGCGTGCGTTTTTTTCTTTTTTAGACAATGTAGGGCATTAGGCAGTATAACAGCAAGAGCTTGGTGGCGCAACCTACCGCCCCTTCCCAAAGGGGACGCTCGTAAAATTCATCCATCGCTCCGCGGAGACGGAGGAGAGGCGCAAGTGCGGTTCGAGTCAACGCCGTGCCTTCAAGCAAAAGAGTATTGGTTTCTGGCATGGCCATTGGAATGCCAAGCCCGGTGTTTTTGAAAATATTCGGTGGCTCACGACACCTAGCATTTACCTGGGGGTACCTTTGGATGGCTATCGTAAGAACGAGTCACTCTGGCTCGAAAAAAACGGATAAAATGCGTGCGATGGCCGAAGTATGGGGTGGCCGTGAGTTGTCGATTTTTCCACGTGCCACTATTTGTAACGTTTTTCTCGTTGCAAAAATTACGTATCTTCTGCAGGCACTGTATTGTACACGTAAGCACATTCAAAAATTTCACCCAATCTTTGCCCGTTTATCTGGTGTTCTACGTGGGAGCGAACATCAAGGACAATTTTTTTTCGTCGAGTAAAGAAAGGTGGTCTGTCGGTGTGCCACTTGTTTCTTCAGCAAGTTGTATCACGTTTCATATTTTTAAGGGACGAAAGAGACCCGTTTCTGTGTTGTTTTTTCAAACAATTATAACAGTTTCTATGCCTGATTTTTTTTGTTTCTTCAGCCATTGGCTCTCACTACACAATTTCAACGTTCTTGCGTGAAGTTGTACCGTCCTATCGTTTCCTTAGGGCAATATTTTCCGGTTGAGTACCTCCCCAGATTAAAAAAAAAGCGTCTAATGAAGGATCGCATTGAAAGTGTGTTCCCCGTTCCATTGTATCAATTAATTTTTCAAGAAGGGCCTGGGCAAGACGTACTTAAAAGGGTTAAAATATGTATATACCGGCAAACGTTAAAACATTCTTCTTCAAGCTTCACACGGGAACCTTGCCTGTTAAAACGTGGCTAGAGGAAAGAGGGATTTATGTGCCACGGGGAAGCAGACGCTTTCTGTGCAACAAAGCTGAAACGATTGAACCTGTTTTCATTGATTGTAATAATGCCATATTCTTTTGGGATATATTACAGAGAACGTTAAAGATAGACCTACCCCTCAATCCACATGGCATTCGCTTTTTACCGCCTGAACGCGATTTTGAACAGATGGATGTTATCTTTTTACTTGGACTGCACGCAGTCTGGCGTGGTCTTTTGGCATATAGACATTGTGATGTTAAAGGCCGAACTGTGTATGAATATTTTGTGCAAATGGTTGTGAAGATACGTGACGTGTACAAGATGAATGACTGTGATGAAGCTGTGGCGTCAATCCTTGATACTTTGACGCATATAAAACGAGTGTGATCTATGATCACAAACACTTTTGAGGCTTGTAGCCAAGCTGGAAATAAAGAAAAACATAAGCTGGCTTGGCGTTCTTGGCAACAAAAATTTACTATGTATTGCAAGTTATACATTGTGCCAGGCTCTACATCCAACGCTTTCACCGAATCTTTGCAACCTTCATATGGTCTTCAACTTTTGAGCCCATGAGGCGAGACAATATTTTCAGGCCCGTTAGTGAAGGTGGGCTGGGTTTAGTGCATCTTTATGTGCGGTGTTACGTTTCGCCTACGACGCGCGGTAAAGCCAGCGCGGATGCAACGTACGCCGGAGCTTCGTTCCAAGCGGCGGACATTTTGGCCCGTTCGGAGCGGCCGCGAGCGCGCCCCGCCGAGCGCGTCCCGGCATGTTCAGTGCCACGTGTCTTTGTGTGTGCGTGTGTGTGTGTGTGCCCACGCTTGTCAAAGCGCGGCAGCCGGGGAGAGGAGCTCCCCCAGTGTGAAGCGAGGAGGTCTGTCCGGCGCCGGCCCGGCTGATGCGTCACCTCCTTGTCCCAACGTGTCTATCAGTCCGTCCGTCGCCGCTGTCACGTGGTGTCGTCCCATGACCTTCCCTCTTGCTCTCAACTCCGAGAGTATAAGAGCAGCTGCCCCCGGACGCCAGGAGAGAGGCTCCGATTTCTTCTGTTGAGTAACGTGCTCTCCCGTCTCTCTACTTCGGTCGACCTGACCGCCCGCTCTTTGCGATGCTAGAATAAACAAGTTGTTCTGTTAGCAGTCGCCTCATGCTTTGCTGGGACCTTCGGATGCTTCCAGTGTGCCCCAGGCCGCCAGGCCAACGCTACCCTTGGGGCTTGCGACCCAGTTGCAATAACGGGCGTCAGCACTGAGGTTCCAACAGCTGGTGGCCGTGCTGAGATTCCAACAGCCGGTGCCATCGGTGCGGTTCAAACAGCGGCAAATAGTGTCTCGTTTCTTCTTTTTTCGCGATACATCGCATCCTATACTTCGGTCATTCATGCAAGTCACACTTGTTAATGCGTTACCCGACTTAATTGTTTCTTCGAATTTTTCTTCGCGTTTATGCTTGTGGGGATTCATGCAAGAAGTTTACTTGGCGATTCGTTTCCTGACAGTTCGGTTTTCCACTGAATACTTGTACTCTGCGTCGCGTAAAACGTTATACAAAGATCTATTGTGCATGCTTTTTCCGCCTCCATTTTACCGATCACTATACATTCAATGGCCAGGTCACGATGTTCTAAAGCGAGTTCGTAAAATGTATGTATCCCCTTGCTGCAAAACGTTCTTTTATAAACTTCATAGTGAAACCATACCGGTTAAAACATGGCTACAGAAAAAGGATATCTTTGTCTCTTCTGTTAACTGTCGCCTTTGTGACGTGCCAGAGACGATTGAACATTGTTTTATTAGCTGCATCGACGCCATACTATTTTGGGATGTCGTCCAACGGACTTTAAAAAAAGACTTTGACATCAACGCTCATACTGTGCGATACCTGCTGCCGACCGCCGATAATAGTGCGCCTTTTGACACGTTTTTTCTCATCGGAATGCACAGTTTGTGGAAAACGCGAATGATGGACAGAAACGCCGAAACGGTTGTACCTACGAGGGTGAATTTCATCCAAATGACTCTACACCTAAAGCAGGTTTATGATGGGCTTGATACCCAGCCGGACTGGTACCCCATTTTGGTGAGGTGCCTATCCTTACCATCCTTCTAAAGTGAACCACATTTCTACCCACAGTATGAACGATGCCTTTTCTCTGAGTGACTGTCCGTGTGCTCTCCATTCTCTGACTACGCACAACTGGTGAATATCGGGTTGTTGCTACTGTAATAAATACCATGAAAGAAAGAGAAAAAAAAGCTGGCTTGGCGTAGCGGTAAAGTGCCGGGTTTGGGATCTGTAGGTCTGGCGATCGATCCCTGGTCCGAGCAGTTTTACTTTTTTGTTTTTTTCTTTTTTTATTGCACTAAAACGCTCTTTGTTGCTTTCTGTATTAAAAAAAATATATATACGGTGTCCAGGCACCACATATTTAACGCGCTAGAGCTGTTTTTCGCACGAGTAGCCAGTGCCTCCCAGTACGCCGCGCCTTCCCAGCGCCCCAGCATCCAGCGCGCTGCACTGGGCCAATAATCCGGCACACTGGGTCCCAGTGGCACTGGGTTTTGCAATAGGGTACTGTCGTCATTCAATCGTGATTATGTGGCCCTTGTCATGCCATCATCGCCACGCAGTCGCTATCCTGTACCTGTTGTCAACGGACGTCATCATGCCGTCGTGGTCGTGCCATCGTCATCACTACAGTTTCATCATGCGGCTCTCGTCATACCACAGTCACCACGCCGTCGTCATAGAGGTTTCACGACACGGTCAACCACACACCAGTGTGAGGTTGACCATACACTCACTCATCGTCATTTGACGACGAGTGAGTGTAGCCCATACACTCGTCGTCATTCCAGTGTCATCATGCCGTTGTCATGCTATCGTCGTTTGCGTTGTCGTCACGCATTCTTAACAGACCGTCGTTGGAATGCCGTTGCGGTCGTTCCATCGTCGTCACTATAACTTCGACATCCGACTCACGCCATGGAGTCGTCGTGAGTAATCGACGTCACACAGTTCGTCGTCATACCGTTGCCGTCGAACCATCGTAGCCACGCTGCCATTTCACAATTGCCGTCACTTCAGCAATGTCATCCGATTGTCGTCACGTAGTCATTCCCATGCTACCTTCGTCGATCCATCGGCGTCATTCCCTGTCCGTCATTATATCTTATTGACGATGTCGACATCCAAATGTGATTATGCCACCATTGTGACGCAATCGTCGACACTGCGTCATTGTCAGACAGACGCTATCATGCGGCCGTTGTCATACCGTTGTCGTCACGCCGTCGTGCTCGTGCCATCGTGGTCATCCCAGTCACGGGAGTCTCATAGCCATCGTTCGCCCTAAGAAGCTCGGCCCCGGCGAAACGGAATCGTACTGGAGCCGTAAAGGGTATTACGCCCTCAACTGCATGGTCGTGAGTATTGTTCATTGACAAATATTTTCGATATGTGTTTGCGCGAGTGCACGTTGTAAAAAACTTCGTTTCGTTATTTTTCATCAATTGCCGGTAATACTTGCGTTCCTATTAGAGTAAGTAGCGTTTGTGTTGTATGTGTAATGACGACTTTGATCTTTGCATAGAACACGGCCGCACTTTTTCAGTGCTCTCCAATCACAGTTGAATAGCCTTTTCGATGCTACAAAGTAAACACATTACGCGAGCGACTTAAACCGGAATAGACGCCGTAGCAGTGAAGGGAGTCTTCGTCTGCGAGCGATCCTAACAGAAGAAGAGCCCTTGTGATTCTTATTCGACGTAAAACTAAAGCATTGTGGCCAACAGACTGTAAACGTGAAAAGGAGCATCCAATCAATGAAAATGGTGTGAGGGAGAATGAGAATGTGTGGGCACCCATTTGCTCTAGCTGTTAATACGGCACATGCTGTTTCCGCGTTCTTTCGCTTTTAATAGGCACTTCGTCTGAATAAAAAAACACAGGTGGCACTCTTTAGCAGAATCTTATACAATATGGACGGAAGAAACCAAAGGAATTATTTTGCACATTGTGTTGTTACCGCACGCCATACATGAGCATGTGAACACATGCCAACATTGCATTTGTAGGTTAAGATGACATTGTTATCATGCTGATCATTAGTTCAACTGCCTACTGCGTATGTTGATATCTCCTTTTCTGTAATTGTGTTCACTGACTGAACAGTAACTGATTGGCAAGTAGTGTTGTAAGCAAAAGGTTGTGCCAGATATTTGTTGCAGTGGCACTGACACCTTCTCTTTGCTTTCCCTTATGAGGTGTGCGACGCGAAGCTGAATATCCTGGAATTTGACCCACGGTTTCCGGGATTGTGCCACGATTTTGCATCCTAGCAAACTTTAAGAAAGCGTGATTTGCTAGAAATGTGTTGTGACTGCAGCAGTACCTAATGAACCTGCAGCGACTATCGAGAGAAACAAGTCTCTCTTAAAAGGCAGATATTTGTACCAGCATGTATACAACAGCTGACATGTTATGCTGTTTATTTATTAATTTCAATACACTGAATGCCACGTGGAGCGCTACAGGCAGGGGTGGAATTCTACAGAACACGTCGAAATGGCAGTTTTCAAGTATGGTGGAAAAGGGTTGGTGACAATGGACTCGGGGACCTGGTCCCTGGTCACTGTCCTTGGAACAAAGGAATAAGCGTGTGCGTGAAACTTTTGGCATCGACGTTAGTGATCGGTGTAGTATATATTGTAGAATGGTGCAAGTTGCGCTATTTTGCTTTGTGTCGCAATGTGTGCGATTTTTTTTGTTGCAGCGACATGTGGTGCTGGAGTGATTAGAAAGGATCAAACGGGTAGCTCGATTTTGGGTACCTTCATGAGAAGAGGTACGAAAGGTAGAGCAAGGATCCCAGATACTGGCAGCATATTCGAGAGTAGACCTCAGAAGTGTTTTATAAAATAACACTTCTGAAGAGAGAACAGCTAATAAGTTTTAGTGGAAGATGTACATTTAGGGAGGGGCAAATGGGATAAACGGAGCAGAAAACCACGAGTATGAAATAAATATTACATGTCCAACTTAATCTGAGAATGAGATTTGCAGCCAAGACAACAGGTGAAATAGGGCTTTTCTTTAAAATGAGTTGAACTTTCTTTACAACTTTCCGGGAAGGTCAATGTTTGATAGATATTGCAACAATAAATCCAAGACCCGCTCCTGTTGTAAAAGGGCCCTGGCGTAGACTGTGTTCTTGCATTGTGCCTTAATGTATCCATTTCGTTCACTGACACGCAACACTTTACAGGGGACTCTGGGTACCCGCTAGCGCCATGGATCATGACTCCTGTGCCTGGTCACCCAAATCGCCTCACGGCAGAGGGGCGCTATAATGAGGCACACGCATCAATGCGAAATGCCATTGAGCGGTACATAGGAGTCGTCAAGAGCCGCTTCCGATGCCTGCAGAGGTATCGGGTGCTCCACTACTCGCCTCAGAAAGCAGCCACTATTGTTGCAGCTTGTGCAGCACTGCATAACCTCTGCCTTGCACCAGGCGTGCCTCTGCCAGACGACCCAGATGACGACGGTGCACATGACGACAGCGCACAGGGGCCAGCCCAGGCACAAGTGCCGCTTCAAGTACAGGTGCCACCGCAGGCGCACCCTGTGCAGCCTTCTCGAGCGTTGTTTCAAAGAGGCCGTGCGGTGCGCGAATCCATAGTTGGTGTGTTTCGGCTGCCCAGAAATTTGCGCATTGCCTACCTGCAAAGTGTGCGCCGGCGCATTCGCTGGCAAATGAGGCGGAGACATGTGCTGGTGTAGCATGTTTTATTTTTCTTTTCATGAAGTAAATAGGCCGTGCACTTCAACATAACACATTGCGTGTGCTCACATGTGGCTAATCGTAGTATGCTGCATACTGCGGTAGTGAAAAGCACATGATTTGTCTATGTTGAGCATGACAGATATACATGCAGTGACAAATAACCATGTGCCATTATGTTACTCCTTTGCTTTGTTCACTGTGCTTTTGAATATTGTCTCGCCAGGGAATTTTCTTTAAATAAAGGTTATTTCCAAGGTGAATGGCAACCAATCTTGCATCGTTGAATATTGCTTTGCGATGCCTATTTTACTGTGCAGTATGCATTGTTCCAAAGTTGAAGGTGTCTGTTCATGTGTGACACACAAGCACAGCACAAGTTACACAGCAACTGAAATGTCGTTCAGAGCAATCTGTATAGCACATATTTAAACGTATAGCAACAAACGAGACATGCCAAGCACTTTTTGGAGCAGGATTTCTTTACATAGCAGACACTCATGCTTACTACTGCTTTGTTTAAACTCAAGAGTTGCTTCAACATTGCATTTCTTGCACGCATGATTTCACATAATGCTCGTAATTGCTGCTTAACAAGGTGCAACTACGCTATAACACAATATAAACTAAATGACAATGAAACATTTCTTTATTTTATTAATTGGGTACCTGCTTCGCCATTCAGGCATTACAGCAGGGAGGGTACAACTCATATAAATGAACAGTCAAAATTACATTCATAAAGCATGGAAGAAATCATCATTTGAACAAATACAGACAGTGTCAGGTGGTAGAGTATTTCAATCCCTTATAGTACGAACATAGAAAGAGTAGCGGAAAGCGTCGCTTTTAACCCTCTATTGCATGGCGTCCCATATTTGGCACATACCAGTTACCATTCTTTTTCGCGGTTGTGAGATTCCCAGTTGAGAATGTGATACCATCAGAGTAAATCTCATAGTTATGTGCACTTATTATGGGCAAGTGCTGCCATCTCTTGAGCGATACGTAAAACAGAGGTGAAGTAGATTTGGGGATGCGACGTGAAACTCGGAGGGGGCAAACACGAGCAATTGTTTTTTTTTTCTCTGAAAATTTCGACCGCAGAAACATAGAAAAATTATTTTGGCATATTTTTTGGTCTCGTCAATTCAAGGCAGTTACTAGTTTTCTCAATTTTGCCTGCAACTACAGCAGAGAAGCCGAAATCGGTGTGTGCCATATTTGGCACAGTATGAAGTTGAAATACAAAATATGGTAACGTGCTGCCATCTGTTCAATAGCCCGAAGTTGCAGGTCACTCTATCACAAGATGGAATTTTGACGATCGGTACGGTAAGGGCGAATCGTCTACCAAACAGCCGCCTGAAAAGCGAACAGGAACTGAAATGTAAAGGACGTGGTGCTTCAGAGGCACTCACAAGCGCGATAGATGACGTGGAGTTATCGTGTGTGCGTTGATACGATAACCGCGCCGTGACATTTCTGTCGAGCTTTGTTGGGAAAGATCCAGTCCAAAAGACTAAGCGCTGGTTTACCTCCGCCTAGGTGTTTCGCGAAATTGATTGCCCCAGCGTAGTAAAGGTCCATAACGGCCACATGGGTGGTGTTGACCTGCATGCTGCACTCACTGTTTGGACTTTACTGCATACATATCAGAGGTCGAAGAAATGGCACTTTCGAATTTTTACGCCTATGCTAGACTTATTGGTAGTAACAGCATGGGTATTGTACAAGAGGGTGCAGGAGCAGCTTAGGAGGAGACAAGTACTACCGCTGGCTCATTTAAAAGCAGATATTGCAGAATGCCTTACCTCGCATAACAAGTGCCTACCCAACTAGCGACCAGGAAGGACTTCTAGTCGGGACATCGAATTCCAGATTCAAGTCAAAAAAGCACAAGGACCAGCGGCCGCAATGCCACCCAAAGACGACCGATCTGAGCAAGTCGGCCACTGGCCAGAATTTGACGAGAAGAAACAAATATGTAAGCGGCCACCTTGCACAAACAAGTCGTTGGTAAGATAGAGGAAGTGCAACACTCATCTGTGCCTGAACGTTTCATTTCATTCCCCACATCGCACTAAAAAGACCACCGTCTGTGAAGCTTTGTTTTCCGCCCCTGGCAGCAAGAGCGCTCAGCCATCTTCATGGTGTGCCATAATTGGCACAAAGCTTTATCTTTATTATTACAGTCGTGTTTGTTCATTCAATCAATAATGAAAGCTGAAAAAATGACTTTTCATAATTCATGCAATAGAGGGTCAAAAGGAATCTCGCATATTTTTAATTTGTGATCTCGCTTTTGAAAAACATGTGGGCGGCTCAAAATACGATTACCTGGCTATCCCCGCATTAGAGTGGTATATGTTATGAAGAAATTTTAATCTGAGGTTTCGGCAACGGTGTTCAAGAAGATGCCAATTTAATGCTTTTTTGCTTTCTGTCGTGCTAAGCATCCTGTCATAATTGCCAAGGACAAACCGAACTGCCCTGTTCTGCACTTTTTCTCGTTTATCTACAAGTTCTGTAGTATATAGATCCCAGCAAACAAACGCATACTCTAGTGTACTGCGCATATGTGTGAAATACAGTTGCTCCCTAAGTTTCTGTGGCAAGCTACTAAAGTTACGTTTCAAGAAACCTAATGCACTGACAGCCTTGTTCCTAACATGAGTAACGTGTCTGTTCCACCTTAGATCAGCAGAAAAAGAATACACCTAAGTATTTATATTCTGACACTTGTTCAAGAGTAGCATTATTTATAGCGTTACGATTGCTGTCATATGAGCGCTTCCCGGTAAAGGTGACGTGGACACTCTTTTTCTCATTCAGTGACATTTTCCATTTTTCACGCCATGTGGCAATCAAATCCAAATCATGTTGTAGTGCTTGTTGGTCAGATTCGCTGTTGATGACCTTATATACTATACAGTCATCTGCAAACATTCTAAATATTTATTTATTTATTTACGTGTACCTTACAGGCCTTCGAGAAGGCATAGTGTAAGGGGGAAATACGGTTACATATTAGTATGGAATCGGGAAAGAAATAAACATCAGCATAATGAAAGGAGTGCACACAGAACATAGAAAATTAATACATTAGCAAATAAAATATGTAGAGCAATAACAATAAATGATAAACAACAACATAATAGCATAATAACATTGTAAACGTTTTTACATGTTATAGAGCAGTAAGTATTGTAAAAAAATTGGGAGCGCTGAAATTCTTTAACTTGTAGAAAAAAATGCAAGTAAATTACAAAAGACATGACGTGCTTAGACGGTTGAAACGGCATATTGATTGCTTAGCAGATTTCGAAATGCAGTGTGTTTAGATTGGCATGCAATGGTATCTGGTAGTGCGTTCCATAAACGGACCGCGCGGGGCAAAGTTGATAAATTAAAAGCGTCCCTTACAAAAAAAATTGTTGAAAGGTTATTGAAATATCATTGGTCAACGTCAACAAATGACCTTGAAAGATCATTGGCGAATTGTTGAAACATCATTGAGGAAATTGTTGACAAGTGTTGATAATTGGCCCGCGACATTTTGTCGAAACATCATTGTGGCCTCTCAATTTGAAAGATCGTTGGCATATCGTTGAAACTATGGTGTATTTCACTCTTGAAAGCCCATTGAAGCAGTGTTGAAGATGTGTTGTTTGTCAATGTTGAAAGCCCATTGAGGTATTGTTGAAATGTGTTGTTTGTCAATGTTGAAAGCCCATTGAAGCATTGTTGAAGCTCAAAATTGAAAGCCCATTGAGGTATTGTTGAAATGTGTTGTTTGTCAATGTTGACAGCCCATTGAAGCATTGTTGCAAATGTGTTGAGCCTTAAAATTGAAAGCCCATTGAGGTATTGTTGAAATGTGTTGTTTGTCAATGTTGACAGCCCATTGAAGCATTGTTGCAGATGTGTTGAGCCTCAAAATTGAAAGCCCATGGCGGTATTGTTGAAATGTGTAGTTCGTCAATATTGAAAGCCCATGGAAGCATTGTTGCAGATCTGTTGAACATCAACACAAATTACGTTGAAAGCCCTTTATGCCCCACTGGGTATTTAGCAGTTTAAACCTGCACTTACCTTAAAATACTGCTTAGCTATGTTGCATATAATTACCTTTGATGTCACGGTGGTATGTCTGCTGTGAGAGGATAAGGATAAAATTTAAATACAGGCATTTTGTACCGCAGACCTCTGTCACCCTGGGCTCAAAAGCATGCTCCTAGATTGCCTGTAATAAACCATATTGTAAAACTGCTAGCAGTACTGTTATGCCACTTTTTTCAATTGTCAGAGTGAATGGTCCTCCGAAAAATCAAGAGTGCTGAACTGATGCAGACAAAAACCATTTTTCTAGGTGAACTGTTTATTTGTAAACATCTGTGTAAATGTACAACCATTTATAGTTTGAGATCAGAAACTTCTTAAAAACTATTGCACAGTACAAACTTCCTGCAGCTTGACACCATAACAAAATTGAATACTGAAGATGTAGTCAGTGTGGTTCTCAAGTAAAACACATTTCCCAAAAGAAATAAATTTTAAAAAATAAATGCCTAAATAAATAAATGTACAAGCAGACTGACATGACTGTAAATAAGAACACTCAAAAAAGGTACTTGCTTTCTCCATTAGGTAGCCAGTGGTACTATAACCATGGCACAATTTGCTTGTGCCCACAGCACTCAACTGAGACCTGATATGCAGGGTGGTTATCTTTAAGTTTTATGGAACTTATTGAAGACTGACTGTTGCAGCTAACATAATTCTAGATACAGAGTGGCAAACATTACTTGCATGAGAAACAAGACACCATAATCAGCTGATTAACAAAAACTCAGTTCCTAATAAAGTTTTTACAAATTGTAGCCGGTAATTTTACAAGGTGTATGCACTTAGAATGAATTTCCAGAATGACACTAGTAACGAGACACATGCCATCAAACTGGCTGTAGAAATGCACTGCTATGCATCGAAGCACAAAAGTAACCGGAATGCCCATGTATTTCTCTCACATTTATGGAAAAATATCGAAACTGGTGTCATCCTGGAAATTAATTTCAAGTGAATGTCTTGCAAACTCACTGGCTACAATTTGCAAACTGAAATATGTGTTGTGATGCTATAAGTGAATTAATAAATTTATGACAATCAGTTTAATGTTTCCATTTCTTGTGCTAGTAATGTCCACCTCTGAATAATCCAGCTCAAGAACAAGAATTATGCTACCTGGCAGACAACTTAAATATCTGTAAAACTGAAAAAGGATCACTGTACAATCCTTATTTGTTGGTTGAATGGTGTGTGCCAATTTCAGTAAACCTTGCATACTTTTGAAACATGGCAATCACAATAAGTGATGCCTATGGGAGCAGTTTATTATGCCGCATTGCTGTTGCATGATCCAGTTGTGTTTTCTGCCATGATAACGTTCCTGCGCAGGTAATTCCATATCAAGCGACTTATTCATATTAACTGCTTCAGATTTTCATATGAAACAAAGACAGCTATTAGTGATGTGCTGGAATACAGCAAAGTTACTCCTTGTGCGAGTTCCATTTCAATTTTATTCACTGCCACAAAAAATAACGAAAGAATTCAGAAGATATGGTTTTATGCAAACATGAAAGGCACATCATTGCCATTACTGGAGATGTTTCGTTGCATATTAAATTTAAGCCGACTTATACCTATTAATTTTACTCATGTATTTTAGATAGCAATAAACCATTTTTACAAAGTTATGTAAAATGCCGTTCTTACTGAACTCTGGAAATGGCACAGATGCACTTGCATCTGTGGTATGCAATTCCATGCCGAATCGACAAGCATTTTTTTGACACCGCACATATATCTGAAACATTGCCTTAAGTTTACTAGAGTTCAAAGCTCGTTACCCACTTTTATTTATTTTTGCCAGATATTTTGTAGCATTTTAGGTGACAGTTTAGTTTTCCTGTTCAGCTGAGCTAGAGGCATCAAATGTCCTCTAGCTTTTTATTTTTTTTCAAATGCTTCAAATACTTTTTTTTCAAATGCACATTGTATTGATCGAGGCCTTCAAATGGTGTGCGTGGAAATACGGTGAAGTGATGCAACTGCCAAAATAGCCAATTTTTCAAATATTTGAATACTTCAATTGCTTTTGGCACCGGCAAAAATGAGTCAAATTGCAATCCGTTAGTTTTTTTTTTCGTAAGAAAAAATTCACAGGACAGAAATTAATTACAGAATGGTAGCCCAGGTGACATAGTATAGCAGAAAAATATATGAAGCTCTGAAGGTTCAGCTGATCGCCTGTAAAAAAAAAAATTCTAATCTTTTGCAAGAAGCTTCATGCTCAAGGAAAAAACAGCCTTCGTAGTTGGCGAAAAAATGTGATACATTATTGGATGGCTCTACATGTCTGCTATGCATGTGTGAAGTTAAAAAAGGCATTTTTAAATGCGAGAAATTCTTTTTTGAAATTTTGTAAGCACCGACTTTTCTCTGATGTGCGCACAGCTTGCTGGCCGGGAATGCAGACGACAAAGCTGGCTTCGTATGCACAGATGACAGAGAAGCGGTGTTAGGGTCTGCATTTTATTGCTAAGGGACACATGCTCTAACGCAACGAGGCTTGTGTTTGGTGTGGGCCAGGTAAACCATACAGCCATTGCACATAAAATATCAATACGAGGTCTGTTAGAAGAGTATCCGACCTTTGGCTGAAGAAAAAAAACTGGCATAACTGAAGTGTTGGGAACCTAATCACCCTCAAAGTAGTCTCCTTGGGAATCCAGCCACTTCTCCCAGCGGTGCTGCAATTGTTAGAAGCACTCCGAGAAGGCCTCTTTCCGAATGGACTTTAGCTCAGCTGTCGTTGCAGCCATAATGTCTTCTCTTGTCTGAAATCACGCTTGTTTCAATGGCCCCTTGATTTTGGGAAACAGCCAGAAGTTGCAGGCCGCCATATCAGGAGAGCAAGGAGCCTGTCGAACTACAGGAGTCTGGTTTTTCGCCAAAAAAGTCTGAATCAAGTGCGAGAAAAACATTGTCGTATGGATGTGCCAATTTCCTGTTGACAACTTCGGTATCTTGCTCCATACAGCATCACATAGGCCATGGAGGACATCCCTGTAGTAGTCTTTAGTGATTGTTTGACCCTGTGGTGTGTATCCGTGGTGTACCACACCGCGGAAGTCAAAGAAAGCAGTCAGCAACACTTTGACGTTGCTGCACACTTAGCGGTCTTTGGTTGGCGACGTGGAATGCTTCCACTGTAACGACTGGGATTTGGTTTCCAGGTCGTAAACATACACCCAAGACTTGTCACAAGTGATTATGGTGTTCATGAAATTGGGGTCACTGTTTGTGGAATCCAGCATGTCTGAGACTTCAACACGAAGTTGCTTTTGCTCCACCATGAGCAGCTTGTGAACGAATTTTGGCGCAACTCTCTTCATGGCCAAATCTTCGGTGATAATGGAATGTGGATAAAATGTGCTGATGCCCACCTCTTCCGCAATTTCTTGGATAGTTACACGACGGTCCCGCATCACCACGGGGTTCACTTCGGCAATGACCTGGTCATTTCGGCATGTTGATGGCCGACTGTAGCGTGGCTCGCTTTCCACCGATGTGTGGCCGTCTTTAAACTGGTTGTACCACTCCTTAATCTGTGTGCTGCTCATAGCACAGTCACCGAAAGCACTCTGAATCTTCCAGATGGTTTCCACTTGGCTGTCGCCCAGTTTCTGTCAAAATTTGATGCAGTAGCACTGCTCCAGTCACTCTGCCATTTTCCTTGCAATAAAAAACCGACGAGAGCACTGTACTACCTCATTCAAACGCTGCGTCCCAGCAATTCACGCTATTGGCGGGTGCGAAAAAATTCATGCATGCGCACAAAGGTTCAAGGGCGGCTGATGAAAATGCGCTTGTTTCATATTCATCAGGTGTTCGCAAAAAAAGGTCGAATACTTTTCTAACAGACCTCGTACGTAATAAATATGTGAGGGAATCCTGCAGTGCTAAAAGATATGTTTCATGCAGTTTAGAAAAAGAAATATCAGCTATTATGTAGACAGTAAATCTATAAAGAGCACTGATATTGTTCATACAAAGCATCCTAAAGGGCATGTCGCATTGCAATGCAACATAGAGGGAGCAGGACACTTTGTGCCCTGCTCCCTGAAGCCCAATGATGATGCAAGTAGAAAACACCTTCATAATTAAGACTGAAAACCTACATGAGTATGAACAAATTCTTGTGGTGTTGTTTGCTACCACTCTTTCAGAGCTGGAACATGCTCATCTATAAAAGTCATATGTGCCATGTTCAGTCTGATGTGGTCAGACACCATTGGCGACCACTTTTTGCGTTCATGTTAAAAAAATACGAGCTGAGACTGCAGCAGCAGCGCTTGACGTCACCTGCCTTCGTAATGATAAAAAAGGCAAGTCAGTTTGTTGAGTAGTTCTTGTGGCTACTATATTAACAACCTTTCCTTGCTAGATGACATGGCTTCATATCTTTATGCTATATTTATGCTGTATGTGTGATCCACAAAGGAACATTATAAAAAATACCTTATCGCACTTAAAGAATAATCACTTTTTGTTACTTGTCACATGCATAGCAGACATGTACGGCTGTGTAATGATGGGTGACATACTTTTGTGCCAACCACCAAAGCTAATTTTTTACCTTCAACACGAAGCTTGCAAAAAATTTCAACGTTAGTTTTTTTAGCTGATCAACTGAACCTCCAAGGCTTGAAATATTTTGCTGCTATCCCAAGTCAACCAGTCTGATTTTATATTCATTTTGTGCCTTCTGTATTTCTCTACGTTAGAAGAAAATTCAAACTTTGCAAATTTGGGCAGTCACACCACTTCAGTCTCTTGACATGAACACCACCTGAATATCTGGATCATACAATTTCCCTTTCAGAAGAAACGTGTATCTGGCTTCTAGCTTAGCTGGGCAAGAACAATAAAGTTTTGCCAAAATTCAAAAAAATTTTTGTGAAGGAAAATAAATGGGGAGCAAGAGTTCGGAGCTTCAACTATATCTGTGATGGCCAAAAAAACGCTGGTTGGTTGCCCTGGAATTACTTAAGAGTATGTATGAAAGCAAATTTTCTCAAAAATTTTCTCGTTGTACCTACTCAAAATCAAGCAAACTTGAAATGGTTTGCCATAATGGAACAGTTCTTGAGATAATTGTTGGGTGGTTTGGCATGAAATGACTTAAGCTACTTAAAAAATATATTAATAAGGAAACACTATCCTTACTGGAACCATATCAAAAACTAACATAAAAATGTAATGAACTATAACAAAGCGCAGCACTTGTATTCTGGATTGAGCAATCCAATGTGGGCTTCTCAGGAGACTAGCATAATTAACATAAATAAAATTAACATAAAAATGTCAAGGCATAGGAAGGCACAACATTTGTATGCTCATTTGAGAAATCCAAATTGGGGCCTTCAGGAGACTAACAAAAACATAAAAATGTCGAGAGTTACAAAAGCACAACACTTGTGTTTTGGTTTGAGCTGTCCAACTTGGGCTCTTCAGAGGTGAAGGGGCAGGGGTAGTTGCTTCAGGGGCAGGGTCCCATGCGAGAAGCGAGGCCAGAGTTCTTTACATAGGGCATGTTGGTACCAGGAAATTTGCGACGCGTGAAGCCTGCAAAAACAAGCAAGAACAAGTTTTAAAAAGCAACTTCCACATGCAAAAGAATGGCATGCAATATGCCCTAGTTACAATGAAATTGATTTATGTATTTGTGTTGCTTTATTCCAATTTTCCATGGGTACAGCTTTACAGCATGACCATTTAAATTTATTTAGTGTGGCACAGGACTCCACTAAGTGTCAAATGCAGGAAAGGGCAAAGAGGAACAAAACACTGTAGCAATATAACTTTATGAATATCTTCAATGTCAAAGATGTGAACTTTGCTTGCCGAGAAACAAAATGGTGAAAAAAATTCATGTCGTTCATAAATAAACCTGAACTGACAACAAAAATTATTTCTTGTAAGTTTCATAATTAAAATGTGCAGCACTTCACTGTGCTTTTCCATGCTCCAAATACAATAGTGTCATGTCACTAGAATTCAGTGTAGCTTCATTTGATGTTAGGTTTCCTGAGTTCACATGCAATCGGAACGTACTTCTCGCCTTACAATGACTTAGGACTTTCTACATTAAAGAAGACACTGCTTACAGCGAAGTATGTTTTCTGCCTCAACGACTGAATTACTGTTATAATGAGGATTCCGTGTAGTTGTGCGCCAAACTGCTTAGCATGACACATGCAGAATGTGATAGATACGAAGAAATGCTGTCTTTTAAGAGCAATATGCCATAGGACTGACTTCTTTAACCCTTTTAGGGTTCACTGCCATACATCTGTCACTGTGATGGAACGTTCTGAAAAAATTTGCCTTTTCAGAACAAAGTGTTGCCTAGCCTCCCACTGGAGGTGCTGCAACGTTCTGAGACTTCTAGAAAATATTCTTATAGTGCTGTCACTCCTTGGGTTTCTCCCAAACTGATTTTTCACTTAGCTCCTTGGTGTCTGTCATTGCACTAATTTGGGAGTGCTGCCACAAGTTTTCGTAAGTTTCATTACAGAAAAAATTATGCTGCTTTATCCTGCATAAAAAAATAAAACATGTAAAACTGCAAATACTGAAATGGTATTGCCACTTTATTGTTATTTTAAAAAATTATTTACCAGTTTATTTTCTCGGAAAGTCGCCCTGAAGAACTTAAATCTGCAATAACAATATTAAGGATGCGCGAAAAGTGATTTTTGAGACTGAACCGAATAATGCCAGAAGCAAATCAAATATTGGATTGCTTCTGAATAATGAACAGCTGATATCACAATTAATGTAAGATGAGGTTCACATACTAGTATTCTTAAAGTTAGCAAGTTTCTGTCATTGTTATGTTATGAAGAGCTGTTTATAAAAGCACAAATGGAGCAGCAAAATGTTTCTTCACATGCACAGGACTTTTCAGTAAGCATGAATGATTGCTGTACAGCCTCTAAAGTACAGCTACTTTAGTAACGTAGCCTGGTCTGCTATTCTTACAAGTTCTTACGTTTTACGTCTATGTTGTTGGAGGTGAAAATTTACCGTACTTTGGCTCAAATCTCATGTTTTATTGGTGTTTCAAAATATTAGAATAATACTCAACATTTACAAATAGTGACCATTCAAAGACTAAATTGAATAGGACACTATTCAAGTCGAAAGTTTTGAGTATGTGCACACCACAAAAGATATATAACTCCTAAATTAGAGGCATATTTCTCCCCAAAATGTGATCCTCAATGGGCTAAACAAGAGCGACAGAAAAGCCCATTCATCTTTTTGATAAATTTAAGCCCATAATCTACTTGGCAATGGCTCATAACCATGTTAACAGGTAGGTGAAGTAAGGAAGCAGGAAACAATTCTAACAATTTCAGAATGGGAGTAGTGGACATGTCCGATGGTCTGTAAGAAGCTTTATACATTAGGCCCCAAGAGCCTATTCTCCATTTATTGAAGTATATGGGGAAAAGCCACATAAATATTTTTTTCATATCTTAGAATACAAAGTGATAAAGTGCATGTTAATAAATACGAGTCATAGGTTAGGTGCTTAGAATAAGTAAGCATCCACTAAACATAGTACTGTTGACTGTGAAGCTGGCAACTCTGTCCCTGTTGTTTCTTTGATTGAAACTACCAAAAGAAAATTGCCACAACACTCAGGTTCCCTCCGCTGAAAGGTTGCTGTCTCGGATCACATGGACCTGCTTCAAGATAGGAGCAACTTTGATTTGATGTGGTCTGTTAAAATTGGTGAAACTACTGTTTCACATCTCAGAACATGGAGAGCTGTTTTGTTTTGATTTCTGCAATTTGGTGAACGTGCTCCTGCTCGAGCTGAGCAGTAACCACACTTGAGCATAGCTTCTCTGCAATTCATGTATTAACACTTTCAGGCTACTTAACCATGTCCTCCATGCCAACAGATTTGGAGCATGCTTCACAGACAACTATTCCTTGCAATGACAGCCCAGTAGCACTGCTAATGCACAAATGCAGCTCATTTTATTTGGTGGAGATGCTAAAAACTTTCGGCAGTGAAGGCAGCTTTTAAATTTGGAAGCATTTGAGTATGGCGGCATTAGGCACTTAAGATCATATGAACAGTCATTCCAAATGGTAGGCTATTGTATCACACAACTGCACACACAGGCTACATGAAAGTCGTTTGTTATGCCAATGGCAAGTTCATAAATTTAGAAAAGAAATGTGAATGTAAAAATGCAACCGGAAAGGATATATGGTACTTGCCTATAACAGCACTGACCCTGATGGGGTCAAGAGCCTCTGTTGCCCCTTGGTGTTATTTCCAAAGCCCAAATGGCCCATGAGCTCCTCCTCTGTGAACACATGGTGAAGCAAGGCCGTTGCAAACTTTCCTGGTCCACCATGGCAGGCCATGGTAAGCTGGGCCAGGATAACCTTCTCAATGTGTACTCTTACAGCATATGTGAACCTGCATGTTTAAGTAAATGTTAGCAAAACAGTTTTAAGCCTTTCAAGTACATTCACACAACAGCCCTACTGCAAATAAATTACAAAAGTACCTATTGCAAATCTAGAATGCTAAACTTGACTTCTTACAAGCTTCTGATGCTGTCTGGATGCCCCATGTTTCAGAAAAACAATCCAGCACAAACAAGAAAAATAAACCAAAGTATCCAAACATCTAGTACTTGAAAAAGGGGAGCACCAGCGAAACACAAATGACACGCACACAAGGAAACGGCATTAGACATGGACGGACATTGGGACAGACCAGCGTTCGTCCCTGTCTAACGCCTTTTCCATGTGTGCGCGTCCTTTGTTTTGCTGGTACCCCCCCTTTTCAAGTTCATCATGCACCCACTGGCCCAAGAGCTTGCGCTAATGCACATCTAGTACTATTTATTGTGATTACCATTCTTGGGATACTTCATATTTTCAGGTGTTTGTCTCGATTGTCCCATCCATTTGTGTGAATATGTAGCCATGGGGAGATTGGGCTGCTATGTTGAGGGAAGAGTTCAATACCAACCGTTGGAACAGCTTGGGTGACTGGGTATGCGACCCTAGGCATATGCCACTTTTCAATGAATCTCTTTCACGCTATCTTGAGCAGATGCTGCTGGTTGTGTTGGCAAGCAGCATTAGGAGCTCGAAGTGGGACATGATTGTCGATCATTACTAAGATTACCACTACACATCACGTTCGCTTGCTGTGCTCTACTGTATGAAATGTACATAAGCCGCAAGGACAGTAAATTAATTTAATTAAATTAAACCTCAATTAAATTAATCTACTCGCAAAGCACAGGCTGCACAAGATCACGGAGTGAACTCAGAAGTTTGTGGACAGTCAGTTGATGTCCATGTCAGGGACCTCTAGGGAGACTCGGTCATTTCCTCGATGTGCATCATCATGCCGTCACACATTGTATTACAATTCTGTCTCGTTGTACCACTAATAGTCATCACGTATCACAGAATTCAAAATATAAATAGACACTTATATCTACTGTTTATTTAATCTTTACGGAAAATACTTTGAGCATGAGTTTTTGCAGAGATCATGAATTCTACCGCTTAAAGGAGCACTAAAGTAAAATTAAATTAGTTAAATTTTGGCATTTTAAGTGCCAAAACGACAATCTGATGTTTAAGCTTGTTTCACATGCAAGCGATTCAGCGACTGGAGCGAACAGCGATGCGGCGCTGCAAAGCTTATCGCAAAGTTTCGTTTCATATGCATTGCCGCCGCCCATTTTCCGCTGCTGCGAATAGCAATGTTGCTGGCATAAAACACAGGACTTTCAGCCAGTTTCGGTAGTTTGCGACTACCAACATAAACATTGCTTTGTCCCTGCCTCTCAAATATTTATTTTATAAATACATATCCTGCGCTTAGCAATTTAACAATTCGTTGAAAAGCTCTCTTGGCATGTTGCCTGTACCACGCGTACCAAGTAAATAAACATCGTCCTATGCGCAGGCTTTCCAGCACTAATCCTCCGCTGGTCACGTGTCGAGGTAGGCCGTTCGGAAGCAGTGCTGCCGCTCTGCCGCAGCGATGAAATTCCAACTTGCCCGAACCTTGCCGCTCCCACCGCCGCTTGAAACTGATTTCTGCGGCGCGGCGGCAGGATTTGCAAGCATTTTCGCTTGCATGTGAAACAGGCTTTAGGCACGCCATAGTGGGGAACTCTGGATTAATTTTTACCAAATCAGGCTGCAAGGTACATGGGCAGTTTTGTATTTCACCTCCATCAAAATGCGGTTGTTTGATCATGTGACCTCATGCCTAGTGGCGCTGTGCCAACACCCCTAAGCAACTATGGCAAGAAAGCACTAAAGAGAAAAATTATTTTAGATGTATCTGTAAGTGACCTTCCTACAATTCAAGAGATTCACTCGTACCATGACAAGAGGCTGAGTAAATTGTAAAAGCAGCAAGAGGAAAGATTGGTGGCAGTGCTGCCTTGAAGTTACCACACCCGCTTGCTGTGACGTCATGGATTTTGATGTCTGTTCAGGTGCAGCAATTTTTTTTACAAATAAAGATGTTCTTCACTGTATTCCAAAAACTTAAAATAAAAACCGCCAGGAACTTTTACTGAAACAATACAACCCAAGTTTGTAAAAATACTTGAAATCCACGATGTGACAACGAGATGTCAGCACGAAGATTTTGGGGCGATACTCAGAAAATTGAACGTTGAGCTTTATTTTCTCTAATAATCAAGCAATTACCAAGAAATTTACAGAAGTAGATATTTAAAACGATGCTTTATTTTAAATTCATTTAAGGTGTAATTAGTGTCCCCTTAATACAAAACAAGGAATGCACTTAGCTGCGTAATAGGTTAACATGCATCACTGGTTCTCATTAAGGTAGGATTATCAGTATAGCAATGGACATGCACTGGCTGCTCC
This sequence comes from Dermacentor albipictus, assembly GCF_038994185.2. NCBI lineage: Eukaryota > Metazoa > Arthropoda > Arachnida > Ixodida > Ixodidae > Dermacentor > Dermacentor albipictus. Next base: position 93,961,630 of record NC_091827.1, on the reverse strand, counting down.
AGAGGGGAGCCCTGCCACTTCCCCTCAACCTCCTAATTTCCAATTTTTTTTTATGAGCAGTGATGCAATTTCTGTATCCTAACGAGGCATAATGCCAAGGAGATTCATGCCATGCTGGCTACAGTATGTGGTGACCGGCACTTCACACCGTCCAGCTCGGCATCAATCTTTTTGGAATTTGGCCCTTGAAATGCAGAAAGCTTTGATCACTGCTCGTTCTTCAGCCAACTTTCTCAAAGGGTGCTGCTGCTCTGGTTTGATACCTCTAGCAGTGCACTGCTGCATGACATAGGTAAAACTAGGAAGATGTGCACTCACGTAGACCACTAATGTCCACACTGTTTCTGAACACCCCTCTCATATCAGGCATATACCCTGAAGAAGGCACATTCTATCTTTAATATGTTCACAAGTGACACTGAAATTCACTCCCAGTCCCGGTGCAGTTGCAGTCTTTCAGCTGAGTGCTTAAAGGCACCATGTCTCCTAATGAAGGCACTCTGCACCAATTGATCACTGGAGCAAATGCCTTGCAGTTGCATCAGCAATGTTGTTTTTTCTGCTTCCTGCAACACATTTTCACGGCATCACTGTATTTGATCATGGTGACGTTACAGAATGGATGGCCAAAGAATTCACCTTTAGCATTCCAGCTTGGGTGTCTCTCAGCTCATTTTGAACCTGAAAAAAGATGTCAGTATTAAAATGTGAAGCCACAATGCAGCATAATCAACAATCAAAAGAGCTACATGGACCATTAGGCTGACATAAATAGATGGATACAAATGACTAGTCATTGAATACACTAAAGTGTGGCCGCTCTTGCCAATGGCAGTGTGAGCTTGTCAAATAATTTATTTCACATTCCTCTATTGTTTTAAAAATTATTTCCATGCATCTACTGAACTGTTATGGCCACATATTAAAGGATGCTCCTTCGTATAAAACCACAGTGTTGCATTCTTTTACTCCCCGTCTACCTGATGCTACTGAAGTTTTGCTTACTCTCAAAGAAAGAATTTCACAGAACTGCTCTTTCGACAATGCATTATTCCAAGCTTGTGGCAAAGCGTTGTCATTTAGTTCACAACTATGCGCTCCCCTTTCAATCTGTTCACTATTTAGTGCTCGGATTCAAAGCAAAAATAGCTTTTCGACATAACTAGCTACTTCTATGGTCACAAGAAACAATGCTAATTATTGATGTTTATGTTGCCGATAACGTATACATGCCGCCTCGAAACTCAGTGGGACGACAAGGCAGATATGCCAGGCATCTCGTTCCTCTACTGATTTTAAAATTTTGTTAAATCAATCACTTACTGAAGTGCGAAAAGCTGCAATTTCACGAAATTACATTATTTTGAATGTTGTAGGACCTGGAGTGCCATGAAATCTGCCTTCCCGTGAATGCTAAGAGCGCCTACGCGAAGCCGTTTGGGGCGAAGCACTCGATGGCGTCGAACGAAGATGAAAAAAGAAAGCTGAATGCGCGCGAACTGGTGGAAAACAAAACACACGCGGTTGGCAAGGCGTATAACTCGATGATTTCGCAGCACTTTGTGGCATCCCCCTCTATTGTATCTCACGTATCGCATAGAATCACATGTACACCCTTCAAATTCTTTATTATTATTGCGCGACAGCCTCCTCTGTGTTTTCCGATCGCGCGAACATCGGCCGCACGGCGTGTCAGATAGCAGCCTAGTCACTCGTTCCTGAAGGGAATTCAGCGCAACAGAATACACTTTCGCCGATCCCACCACCCCACGCCGCTACAAGCTCGCTCCCACGTCTTGTACTAGCGTGGCGCAAACTAAATATCTTCCGATTACAGTACAGATCGGATGGTTTCACGTCGCATTGTTTTGCGCTCATTAATAAGGCTAACTCAATCGGTGCTCGAATACCGTATCAGAAATCATGGCGTACAACATGCCCTGTTTTAGCTGGCACCACATAGCTGCCTTACGTCACCACAAGCGGAGTGTAAAGTTAAACCAGGACAAAGCTCCATGTTATATACCACGAATCTAGTGCTGTACAACCAATTCTGGCAACGGAAGGATAGTACTAGGAATGAAAACTAGAAAAGAGGCGCGCGGAAGACACGCACAAGCGCTGAAATCATTTCCGCGCTCCGTTCAACAAGGGGAATTCGAAACACTCAACTCACCCTTAATGTCGCTGAGTCCGAGGCGATCATGGCGCTCTTCGAGGCAACAAGCCCATAAAAAGCGAGCAGCACGCAGGAATATTCCAAAGATGTCACAGCGAAGCACACAAAGGACGCAGAAAACGCAGGAATCTCTCAAGCAAACAGCGTGCCGCCGGCGAAATGTGCCAAGCATGAACAGCCCAAACGCGCAATTATACGTGTACACTCATACAAATACAGGCTTATATTATCATAAATTGTACCATTTGATAACAAATTTTGTAATTTCATGTTAATACTGAACAATTGTTGCGATTTTCAAGTGTATGAAAGTTTTTTGCTTCGCTTCTTTGATGAACTACTTTCTTTGGCGCAGTAACGCAGTGCACCGGCCGGAGCTAATGGCATGCGCGGGAAAAGGCGCCAAATTCAAACGTCGCAAACGCCGTGCTAATGTTTGCGCGCACAGTTTTCGTCGTTTATATTTAAAAAAAAAAAAGTAATGCGTGCCGCAACCATGCGAACTGAACTATTGACCACAAAATTACAGAAACGTCGCTGTTTGTGCTTCTTATTTCGATGTCATGGCAAACTGCAGGCGGTCTGTCGTCCCATTCTTTAAACATTTGTGCGTGTGCTTCTGCGCTGCGCGAGTTGTCACAGAGAACGTATAGCAGCGCAGGTTGTGCTTGGTGGCCGAGCAGATTCCCAACACATTCGCCAGCACCCCGTCTAGGTCACAGAAAAGAATTTGGCCTCCATGTGAAATATGAGCACCATGTTGTACATATCCGCCAAGCTTTTCGTTTCGTTCTGTAGCGCGCTAACGGGTAACATCTAAGCGAAATTACTCTGTAGAAACGATGTTCACTCCTTTCTCCGCCGCACCCGCCGTGGTGGCATAGCGGCTGAGGTGTTGCGCTACTAACCCGAGTGCTTGGAATCTAATGCCGGCGGCGGCGGCTGCATTTCGATGGGGCTGAAATGCAAAAACGCCCGCGTACTGTGCGTTTAACCTGCACCAAATGTGGTGCAGGTTAAAGGACCCTAGATAGTCAAAATAAATATGGAGTTTCTTACTACGGTGCGGCTCATAATCAAAGCGTGGTTTTGGCCCGTCAAACCCCAGATTTGAATTTTGTTAACGTTCCCCGCCACCTTGACCATATTTAACATGGAGGCATGCAATGCCGTTTCCTAACACTCAGCCAGGGCACTGGCCCCTTATAATGGACGCCGATAGAAATGCAGGATGCGTCCAATCATCGGTTGTTTATCACTGCTTGTAGCGCCGTTTGTCTTCTCAAACTATATATATATATATATATATATATATATATATATATATATATATATATATATATATATATATATATATATATATACACATAGAGAGAGAGAGAGAGAGATATGCAGGGTGTTTCTGCTAACTTTAGGCCGAGTGTAAACTTTATGCCCTCTATGACGACGCGACTAAATGCATGTTGCTCCCTTTGGTAAGTAGCGTGTCGCGCTATTTCTATATATTGTTTAATTAGCTAATTAGTCAAGGACAATTAACCAACTTCTGAAGCAAGGAAGTTGCGAAGAAATTCCAATTAGAAAGTTGCAGAGCAGTTGGCAACACGTCCGAATAAACAGTTTCTGTCTTTTTATCTGTTAAGTATTAGTGTTTTTCAGCTTACTGCGCATGCTCGCGAAATACAAAAAGCACCACGTGACATGCCCGCCTGCGAGTCGTGATTGCACTGCTCCTAAGCCTTCTGCGCACAAACGAAAACATGCCATTTAACCGGTGTGAACACCCGTCTGCTTATCGCCATCATGAACCGCAGCGAGGGAAGCACGTCGCTGGCGTCAACACTACAGCCAACGCCTTCGTCACTGCCCTGTCGCCTTTTAAGCGGCAACACACCCTGCTCGATGGTATGCTCGTTTGGGAGCACTGCAAGCACGGCGCGCAAGCGGGTATGTCAGATGATATTTTTTGTATTTCTCGGGCAACCGCACTAAGCTGAAAAACACTAACACTTAATAGATAGAAAGTTAGAAATTGCCTAATCGGACGTTTTGCAAAGTGCTCTAGAACTTTCAAATTGGAATTTTTCGCCTAACTTTGTTCATTCAGAATGGCTATATAATTTTCTTGACTACTTAACTACTTAGGAAACATACAAGAATAGCGTGACACGTGCAAGAGTGAGCAACATGCATTTGGTCGTATCGTCTTATGGTGCATCGGCATATCTTTAAACTCTGCGTAAAGTTGGCTGAAACACGTGTATATACGTCTATGGTTCAAGTAACGTGAAACAACACCCTGTATTTATGCAATGGTGATCAAGTGATCAGTAAAGCAACATATACCGTATGTGCAAAAGACGCACACATACATATGTGCGTGTGTTTTTCACGTGTACTTCGAAACTCAATATTGCTCGTGACTCAGTGTTATTCAACAATAAGTTAACAGCATTTAGTCAACGACTTTATTGTTGGAAACTACTCAACAATGGTTCAATACTCAATACTTTTCAACCATCTGTCAAGAGAATTTAGTCAATGACTTTATTGTTGAAAATTACTCAACATTGGCTCAATAATACTCAATACTATTCAACAATATATCAACAGAATTTAGTCAACTACTTTATTGTTGGAAATTACTCAACAATGGCTCAATATTACTCAATACTATTCAACAATATATCAAGAGAATTTAGTCAACGACTTTAGTGTTGAAAACTACTCAACAATGGCTCAATAATACTCAATACTATTCAACACTATACCAACAGAATTTAGTCAACGACTTTTCTGTTGTGAACTGCCCAACAACTTTACTGTTGAATTATTGCTCAATGGTTTCATTAATTGTTGAGGTATTGTTGAAAGGCTATTGAGTCAACAGTTCGTCAACAATATGCCAACAACATTTCAACAGTCATTTTCATAAGGGGTGTGTGTTGCCATAAATTCGGGTGTAGCTGAACTGATTGTTCAGTCGTTGTGACGTCGAGGATGCTTTCTCCGAGTTACGTAATCCAGACGTAACAGCCAAAAGGAACCGCTACAGAATACGGCCCCAGCATCACAATCGTTCGGAATAAGAGTTATCATTTGGAAGGTTTGGGTGCGAGCTAGGTGGTATGGGTCATTCATTTTAAACAGCGCCAACAATATATATATACACACACAAACACACACGGACAAGGAAGAGCACAGGACCAGCGCTGGTACTGTGCTCTTCTTTGTCCGTGTGTTTTTTCCTTAACACTGTTCATATTGCCTTCATTCCTTTTCTTGGAAAGTCGATTGGTTCACCTGGGGCTGGTGCAGCTTTTAAAAGAAACACGCTTATTCCGGACGGGAGTTTTCACTTTTTCAATTAGTGCATTAGAATATTTGATAATTTTTGCCTTACATGTATGTCTTTTTATATATATGTCTATGTACCCTCAGATTTACCTAGAAGTTCATTGGCCATCTGCATCTCGTCGCGCTACGCAGTCAATAAACCTAGTATATTTCCCTATAATATTGTTTTCTTTTATCATTGTCCCTGATCGACATTCGACCAAAAAGAAGAGCGCGTAAAATGACACAATATCAATAAAATTTTCTTTCGTAGCTTCATGTTGTAGATAGGCGGCTTCTGTGACAAAAATTACGTGTTACTTTTAGAAAACAATGTTAAAAATCGCAGTTCCCAGGGCTAACACTACAATTGGTAGCAGCCGACAAGAGTCGTGGGCGCACCAAAGCAAGTAAAATCGCAAAAAATGTTACTCCACAGACTTCTTGCGAGAAAAACTCGGTGTCCGCCAGCGTCCGCGCAACGGACGCGCGCTCGCTATCAGACGACACACATGACAACGACAGCAAAATTGAAGAGGTCACGTTCTATAACCCATGCGTCAACTGTGTATACGTAGCGAAACGGTGTAAATATAAATTTGCAGTTTAAATAAAGCACCATTATAGGAGCGTACGCGCGCAATCAGTCTCGGCACCCGTAGTGAGATTACGTTGAATATGCCGCGAAGCTCGTGTCCAGCCCTAGCTAGTTCGCTCGCAGCACCCTCGCTAAATCTTTCCACACGCAGCGCATCAGCGGGAGAGCGCCGTTCGCTGCACTTGACCATGCACACACACTACGCGAAACCGTTTACCGCATAGAGTTTCCCATAGAGTTTCCTACAAAATTACTAGAGGGAACTCTGGCGCTAGTGTCTACGTGAGCTACAATGGGAGCGGTTGTCCCAGCATGGGAATTATGGGAAGTACATGGATTTGCCTAAACTTCGTTCTTTTGGCTTCAAACGGCTTTGTGACTTTGTAAACTCGTGATTTTCAACAGTTTATTGCGTAATAAATAATTAAATAAACCTCATTAAAATTGCCCCACGGCACGATTCGAACACAGGGTCTCTGGCACAGAAGCCTGATATTGAAACCATTAAGCCACGGATGCATGTATCCGAATGAAACGCACTTATGAATTTATCGCGGGCATATGCCTGTGCTTTGAGACCCTTGGTGCGTTTCGATTTGGGCACATAGACGAGAAAACCATGGCCAGGCGGCGCTACTGCGCCTCCTGACAGCGCCCCCAATGTGGAAGCGTCAAGCCGCGCGGTCGCGCCGTGGCGCAGTCTCCGCTTTGTTTACATTGTGCCGTCCGCGCTTTTCTTCGCTGCTCGTTCTCACGGCGCTCCGTTTTCGAAGGCGGCAGATCGCCTGCTTGCGCAACAGCGATGCAAAGATTGCCGTGCGGTTTCAAGAAGGCTGCCGACGCAGACAGCTTTTTTTTTCGTGGCGGCAACCTCACGATAGGGGAGCGTCTGCTTCCGAACGTGTACGGCGTTGAACAAATTGTGGACGGAGATGTGATAGTGAAGGCCAAGTGCGTGTCACAGGTGTCCGACAAGATCGTAGACGACGTCGAGTTAGAGGCACGCACCATGTTCAGAAATTTAGTCACTTTTATTTCAATTACAACATAAGTCACACTGGCAGCAGGAACTTCTGTTGTCATACTACTCGATGACTGTAGATCCATTGGGCTGCTTCTTGACGGTTCCGTCACTTCACAAAGGCTTGTTCTGGAGTCTGTTTCACACGTGTCTTGCCGCTGCTCAAGAGCTGCGTCGCTGCAGTAGGAAATCACATGTCCCGGTGGTGCTGACTGCTGAGAAGACTGTTGTGATTGTCATTGGTCTGTTTGGCGCCGCTTCCATCTGCATCGCATATGAATGAAACAGTATGTGTGCCTATTTGTTGTGGGGATTAAATTACTCCCAATAATATGTTTGCAAAGGCAACGTTCCTGTGATTGTGTGCATATATTATTCTACAAGAGTGGTACCACTACAAGTTATGATACTTGCACACTTAGATACTTCGAAAGCATGGGCAAACAACAAACATAACGCGCACGTCTCGAGCGGCTGCTTTCCGATCTGCCGCTTCCCGACGCACGCGACGACCGCGGCTTGCATTAAATACGGTCTGCTACCACACAAAAGTAGCGCGCGGCCCCTTTCGTTACCTGCACAACTAGTAATTTAAGTTGCAGCGTTTGGAAAAGGGAAATAATTCTCTTGAGCGCGTCCATGCCGATCGCGAGGGAAGGCACAGTGCAATCAAATAAATTCGGGGGGTTCTAAATAAGTGCCAAAACCATGCCAAAACCACGAAATCATCATGAGGCCCGCTGTAATGGGGAGTCTCAGGAATAATTTTAACCTCTGGGGGTTCTTTAACGTGCACAAAAATCAAAGCACACGGTAACAAGGGTGTTCTTGCATTTTGCACCTATCGAAATGCGGCCGCCGTGGCTGGGAATCGAGCACGCGTCGTAGAGCTTAACGGCGCAACACGCCTGCATTTACCGCTAACAAACGGCGGATGCCACCGCAATTCAACAACGCGACACGACTAAACAAACGGCCGTGCACTAAAAACAGGCATATGACTATTCCGCTTTCAAGATATTACACGCGAATGTGAAAGTTTGAGACTTACTTGACTCGGCGCACTGCAGTTATCCATGCTTGTCGTCTGTCCTTGTCGTACCACTTCCCAGGAAATCTGTAGAACTTCACGGGCGGCGTACGACCTTTCGTGTTTTCGAGGCTGCTGTGGCAATCAACAACACATCACTATTGCGTGCCACCTTTCCTGGCTGATGAGGTCGCACTCGGCATCGCAAAAACCACGCGCACGAGCGCTTCCGCCGTAGAGAACACAGGCGCGCGCTGGCGCAGCGACGACCCTCGAAACTTCCATCGGTCCGCTAGGGGAGCATTCGGCGCTGGTGCCGCGCGGGCAAACTTTAAGTTGCCTCGTCTATAGACAAGCTCAATAGTTGCAATTAATAGCAATTGTACGCGTTCCCGGCGTCTTCTGCACTTCGAAGAATATAGATTGAGCTGAAATATGGGGAACCAGCGCTGGATAGGCGGCGCGTCGAAAAGAGTGCGTGGCACGCCGTCCTGGCGACGAAACGCGGCATATTCCAGCCACACAACCAGACGACACACACACATACGCAGCCCTATTATAGTTCGTATGTTCCGTTTTCGCGCCGCTTCAAGTATAGTTCTTGTAAAGAAGTTAGCGCCATCAAGTGAAGAAATGACGAAAGAAGCTTTTTAAACTTTATATATTTTTCACAGTGCGTCGCGGCGAGCACGTGTGTTTCTTTAACGGTTGCGTCGTGTACCGATGCCATGCTTGCGTGGCTGCCTGCCTCGCAAATCTAGCAGTTATGGCTCCGGTCGTGCTGCGCTATGGTTTCGTAAGTATTAGTTGTCCTGAAGAATTCATATACACCAGAGGAACCCCACCAGATGTAATCATGTTGCAAGAAACAAACAGCACCCCAACGCTCAGGGGCTACACATGTCAAGAGAGCGGCCGCACCGCGACCCTCATAAGCAAACAAATAGTAGCCATAGCACACCGAGAGATAGAGGATACCCAAATAGAGCACGTAATCACGGAGATAATCCCCAAAAAGAAAAGAAAAGCCAAGAGCACCTACATCGTAAATCTATATAGCCCACCCAGACAAACAAAGGGGAACTTTATTAGGCTCTTTGCGGAGGCGAAAAAGTTAGCGGGGCAGAATACTCTAATCATTGCGGGCGACTTTAACGCCAAGAGTCCGAGATGGGGCTATACTAACGAAGACAAAAAGGGGCGCGGCATCTGCACGGCGGCAGAGAACGTAGGGTGCGAGCTGCTAACCGACGAGAACCAACCGACCAGGCAGGGGAATAGCGTCAGTCCAGACACGAGTCCCGATCTAACCTTTATCAGGGGCGCCAAACAAGCGGAATGGGAAAACCTACTCGAGAACCTTGGGAGCGACCATCACATAATAAGGATCAGCACGGTGGCGGACAACGTCCGGAGGAAGATTGGCACGGCTCGGCTGACGGACTGGGACGCCTTTAGAGCGCACTGCAAGCAGATCGAAGGCAGCATCGTTTCGGCGGAAGAGTGGAGCCAACAACTCAGGCGAATCCAAGACCTATACACGAAGGAAGTAGACAGGACGGAACAGACGCCGGAGGTGGACAAGCGGCTCCTTAGGCTATGGGAGGCGAGACGCGGGCTCACCAAGAGGTGGAAGCGTCAGAAACTCAACAGAAAGCTAAAAAAGAAAATTGCGGACATCACCAAGAAAACGGAGGAGTACGCGACGCAGCTGGCCAGACAGGGGTGGCAGCAATTTAGCAATTCGCTTAACGGCACCCTCAGTACGGCCAGAACGTGGCAGATCCTCAAGGCCCTCATGGACCCGAGCAAAAACAAATCCGAAGGCAGCAAGTCGATACAGAGGCTAGTCCACCAGTACGAAGGCACAGACGAACAACTCCTTGAGGAAGTCCGGGTCAAATGCTACGGCAAAGAGCAGGTCGAGAGCTACAAGGAAGAATACCGCGGCGAAGAAAACCCTACTACGGACCGACCCATCATGAGAGAAGAGGTCGTCGAGGCGATAAGATCGGCCACCAAGAACACGGCGGCGGGGGCGGACAAAATCCGGAACTCGCTAATCAGAAATATCGGCGACGAGGCCATCGACCAACTGACGGCCTACCTCAACAAGCTCTGGCAAGAAGGAAGAGTTCCGGCGGAGTGGAAACACGCCGTCGTTGTAATGATTCAGAAGCCAGGGAAGAAACTCCAAATAGAAAATCTCAGGCCGATATCCCTAACGTCGTGCCTGGGCAAGCTGTACGAGAAAGTGATCACGAAGAGAATCCAGTCGCACTTGGAAAACGAGCGATGGTACCCGGACAGCATGTACGGTTTCAGAACCAACCTCTCAACGCAAGACGTGCTGCTCCAACTCAAGGAGGAAGTGCTCGAGACGATGCCGAAAACGGGCGAAAACGTCGTCATGGCCCTCGACATAAAGGGGGCCTTCGACAACGTGAGCCACGCGGCCATCATGGAGGGCATCAGCAACACCAACTGCGGGAAGAGAGTGCACGATTACGTCAGGGACTTCCTGAGCAACAGAACGGCGACGGTGGGGCTGGGCGAGCTGAGAAGCAACGTCTTCCCCACGCCGTGCAAGGGCACACCCCAAGGATCTGTCATATCGCCCGTCCTCTTCAACGTGGCAATGATCGGCCTGGCAAGAAAACTTAAGGAGATCCGAGGCATCCAGCACGCGATATACGCCGACGACGTCACAATCTGGGTCACCCAAGGATCCCTCGGAGAGAAGCAAGAAAAACTGCAGGAAGCGGCGACCTGCGTGGAAAACTACACCAGAGAAAGGGGACTGCGATGCTCCACGGAGAAGTCGGAGCTCCTCAGGGTCGGCAAGCACCCAACGCAAGCGACACTGGAGGTGACCCTCGAGGGACACAACATCCCGGAGAAGAACATGGTTAGGATCCTGGGCATGTGGCTACAAGGCAGCCGGAAGTGCAGCAACACCATTAGCCTGCTGAGCAAGGCGGCGGAACAGGTGGGCCGCATGATCAATAGGGTGTCCCAAAAGAGACACGGAATGAAAGAAGAAGACACTCTGAAGCTAGTCAACAGCCTAATTGTCAGCCGAGTCACGTACTCCCTGCCGTACCACGTGACGACCAAGGCAGAAAGAGAGCAAGCAGACACCATCCTCAGGAAGGCATACAAGACGGCTCTGTGTCTACCGAGAAACACGTCGAACGAGAAGTTGCTCCAGCTGGGCATCAGCAACACCTTCAGCGAGCTCGCCGAGGCTCTGCTGGGTACGCAAACCGCGAGACTCAGAGGCAACCCTACGGGACGAGCGCTCCTGAGGAGGTTGGGTTGGGATACGAGCGGACTGGCAGACAGATACGCGGACGTACCGGACCACCTCAGAAAAACCATTAATGTGGGACCACTGCCAAAAAATATGGATCCCAACTTACACGAAAACAGGCGAAAAGCTAGGGCCGAATATGTTGAGAGAACGCTAGCCCAGCTAGACAATACAGTATACACGGACGCCGCCGCATATCCACACGGAAGAGAACGCGTAGCCGCGACAGTAGTGGTTAATAGGGAAGGAAACCCGATCACGTATGCCACAGCAAAGGTCGCTGGCACAGCGGAGGCCGAGGAGATTGCCGTAGCGCTGGCGGCAGCAGAAGGTTATAGAACAGGCCGATCTCTCAACATACTGACGGACTCAAAAGAGGTGTGCAGAAACTACACGAGAGGCAGAATCAGCAAAACTGCCCTCAGAATACTCAGCGGAGCCACCTCCGCCGAGAAGGAAAAGCCCCGACACAAACTAATCTGGATCCCGGGTCACGTAGGCATAGTGGGGAACGAAAGGGCAGACAGCCTAGCTCGAGGTGAAGCGTTCCGAGCTGGGTGGTCGAATGCCCCGGAGACCCACCTACAGGCTTGCGAGGGGGGATACGCAGAGACCCTGAACTTACATAGAGGAACTAGAATTAGATATCCGCCACCACACAAAGACCTCTCAAAGGAGGAAGCGACCAGCTGGCGCAGACTACAGACAAACTCCTTCCCCAACTTACACGTGCTACATAAGATGTTTCCGACACAATACAGGGCCACCTGCCCTTGGTGCGGTGCCAAACCTACACTTTACCACATCACCTGGGAGTGCGAACGCAACAAAGCATTCCACAAACACGAACACCCGAGTGCGGAGCAATGGGAGAGTCGGCTCACCAGCAGCGAGCTCACGGCCCAAAGGGCCCTAGTGCAGCACGCGAGCGATGCAGCGCGACTCAGTGGAGCACTGGAATAGGGGCCCACCCTTGCTGAAGAGAAGTCTCCAGTCGCCAGCGCCAAGAAGATGAAGACGACGGAGACCTCATAACGGCCAAACTCTCGAAAGACTCAAAAGTTTTCCCTTCCCTTCCCTTCCCTGTCCTGAAGATATTCCATATTTCTCTGGCTAGACATAAAAAATTCTGATGTTCCTTCGCCACAGCAGTCAATGGAGAAGAGAGCTTTATCGCATCAGCTGACTCGCGCAAGCAAAGGTTTGAGTGCTCCGCTGCTTGATCCGTAACAATCCTGGCTACATTTAGCACTAATTACATAAATTTGCCGGATGCATCTCAGCGCCGAGTCCTCATCCGCATGCGCATTTTTATAAACACATAGGTGGCTTAGTCGCGCGGCCGCCGGCACTATGCGCATACAACTCGTATTACAGGGCAGCTTCCCTCCCACATAATTCTTGGCATTGAATGGATAATTTTTACCTTTCGTATCGTTCACTTGGTGCGGTGGCGTTGGAAGGAGCTTGGCGGTGGCATTGCGAAGGAAAAATGGTACACATGCCGGATGGTGCATGCTATTGCTCATTTTGTTTGCGACGAAATAACGACTGCAGATTCTGCTGTTTGGTACTGTCTGCCATGGCTGACCGTCTTCACTATCGAATAAACCAAGGATACATGCGAAATTTAATTTAGAAACCAGCCCGACACCGCTTGACAAGGCGACAAGACGGGAGCTTACTCCGCTCACCTGACTGCTTGGATCCAACGCCGCCTCCGTTCTTGTTCATAGGGTTTAGATGGAAAGACGCAGAAGGATACATCCTCCCTCATCCCGACTTAGTTGTAGCACTTGTATACGCAACAGTATCGTCGGCGCCCTTTTGTCTTCCTTCGACTTTAAGGGCACGCAACGCAATTTTAGTCCGCGGGGGAGGCTGCATTGTGCACGTTCTGACCGCCAGGGCGGCGCTGCAGGCGCCGTGAGAACTTCAGCGCTGGTTCCCCATACGACAATAAGATTTATATAGCGTAATATGCAAAGTCACAAGAATGTCTGAATCCACAAGTACGAAGACCAGACAAATCCATGTACTTCCCATCATTCCCATGGTAGGACAACGACTGCAGCGCCAGAGTTCTCTCTAGTAATTTTTGTAGGAAACTATGCGAATGATGGGAAGTACATGGATTTGTCTGATCTTCGTGCTTGTGGATTCAGACGTTCTTGTGGCTTTGTATATTACTCTATATAAATCTTATCGTCGTATATTTCAGCGCAATCCATATTCTTCGAAGTGCAGAAGACGCCGGGAACGCGTACAATTGCAATTTATTGCAACGATTGAGCTTGTCCAGGTGGCCAAATCGAAAAGCGCCAAGCGTCTCAAGGAACTGGCATGCCCGCGATAAATTTATAAGAGCGTTTCATTCGCTTGTCGATCCATGCGTCCGTGGCTTAAGGGTTTCAATATCAGGCTTCTGTGCCAGAGACCCTGTGTTCGAATCGTGCCGTCGGGCAATTTTAATGAGGTTTATTTAATTATTTATTACGCAATAAACTGTTGAAAATCACGAGTTTACAAAGTCACAAAGCCGTTTGAAGCCAAAAGAACGAAGTTTAGGCAAATCCATGTACTTCCCATAATTCCCATGCTGGGACAACCGCTCCCATTGCAGCTCCCATAGACGCCAGAGTTCCCTCTAGTAATTTTTGCAGGAAACTCTATGGTTTACCGGGTCTGGCAACCAGGCGTGCGTCTATTTGTCGTACAAAAAATGGCCAGGCTTAGCTTGGTTAAGCCAAGAATGCGTTGCATATTTCGCGAGTTGGGGCCCAGCTTTTGCTCCGGCTGTCGTGACGTCACGTCACGTGGTTGCGCTAAAGGTCAATGGTGGCTGCCCGGCCGCGCCCAAGGGCTGAACTGAGTGATTGCAATATGCAACGCATAAAAATAGAAGCAACTTAATAACAAGCATAGCAAACTTAAAAGAGGATAGACCCACATATGAGACGCGCAGCAATGAACAATGGCTCATACCCTCAATGGTGGCTGCCCGGCCGCGCCCAAGGGCTGAACTGAGTGATTGCAATATGCAACGCATAAAAATCCCTCACGTGACCTGATCCTCGGTGCCTAGGGACAGCATGGTTTAGGGATTCTTGAGAAGGCGCGATCATAGAAACAACTGCGCGATGCTGGCGCCGAGCGACGCAGTGGCGTGTTCGTCCTCGGCGTGATCGTTCTCGTCACCGCGCGTTGTTCAACATTGCTCATGTGATTGTACGTGCGTTGCTTGTGTGTTGGTTGTAGGTTCTGTGTAAGCCGTGAGTAGTGGCGGTGCGGCAGTGCGGCTTTGGCCTCAGTGAGCTCTGGCACTACAGAATCTGCGTTGTGTAACCCGTGCTTTCTTGAGAACCCGGTGGTGGTGACAATTGAAATGTCGAAGTGGCCTAGCGCCTTGGCAGCGAAGTTCTACGAACCGCGAAGTGGCGTCGCCGTGTCCGATTTTGCTTAACGGACATCGAGGGATGTGCTGCTCGCTGCAAGTCATGTAAATGCAACTGCATCGACCGCCCACTGTTCAGCGCTGAATGCGTGTTTGGTGTGCTGTGCTTGAAACGAGTGGTGCAGCCGTGCAGCGGGGGTGACGAAGGAGCCGAGTGGTTTAGGGTTTGCGCGTTCACCGACATGTGCTCCCGTCTTGGTCTCATTAGCGGCTGTCGTGGGATTGTGGTGTGCTAGCTCCTTGCCTAGTATGAAGTTTACGACGCTAACACACAGCATGTTCACGTTTTTCCGCGCTATATGTCATTTGCATGACGGCAGAGTTGAAAACGAGACATATCTCTGTGTTCTTTGCGTTTGTCTGTTGTAAATTACTTTATATTGTGGAAGTTCTGAGAGTCTTATTACGCAACGAGTGCGAACGTAAACATGTGTGTCTAAAATTTTGAATTACCCATACTACCCTTTACGCCTGATATGTGGGCTACACGGCCTGTGTGAATCAGCTACCGTACGTTGCGACGCTCTTCCGTGTGGTAGACTGATGCATGGTGCGCGTTTATTTCTGCACTGTTGCAAAAACCATTTGTTTATTCACTCAATACAAATGTACGACTTCTTCGCGGCAGTACATTTTAGTTACGCGGTGAAGCATACTAAAAGTGGGAGGGGGCAGCTATCAGCCAGCATATGTCCACTTAGGCGACCTGAGAGGCGGCGGGTTCGCGAGTGTATGATTAAAGAACTCTTATTATGTCCAGTGACAGTGGAGATCATTAGCTGTAGCACCAAAGTAGTGGACCGCTGCCAGAACAAGGGCATGTAGCATGCCCATCTGAATTCTTGTGCTTATGCCAGTCTTTTTTACAGCAATAGCTGCTATGGGCTAACTTCCCTGGTTGTTCTGATGTCTACTGGTGTTGTCACTGGAATTCCCGAATTTCTTGCTGGAAAATTGCAAATGAAGTTCTCATTGTGCCGCGAGGATTCAAACATACGATCAAAAGAGTGGCAGTCCACAATTCTACATTTCAGCCCCTCTGCTGAAGGTACAGTCGTGGTGAATACTGATCCCGGAGAGCATGATCTTGCTGACAGGTGCCATGATTGGTTAACACCTGATCAATGTCTGCGTACTGTATATAGAGCTGGCATACACACCTTCAAGTTCTTACACATCACTTGTGAAGGCAGTCCTATGTTAAATTTTCTTCTTACATGTGATGACAATGATTGGGTGCATCTGCTTCATTAATCTCCTTCTCGTGCTTGGCTTCTCAGATTTACTGAATGGAGCTGTTGGTGTCTTGTTTTCCTCAAGCAAAGCGCGAGACCTAGAAATGGGTAGCCCAAATATAGATTTGAGAAAACCAAAACGAATTCAGCAGTAAGAAGCTAAAGGGTTGTTTTGGTGTAGATCAGTGATATGGAACCGGAAATGAAAGAGAAGGAAGAAAATCCGAGTCTTTCCACTTCAACACTGTGAGGTACAACTCCCACAAGTAAATTTGAATCTTACTTATTTTACTTTTTTAAGGAGATTACCGACTTGCATTGGCAAGTGTTCACTTCAACAAACACTGCATGAAGTAAGCTTCCTGCGCATATTTCACCAGCTACTGCACCATTGTTTCACATTATGAGTGAAACTGCAATTTTCTTTATGCCACAACTTGCCCAATATTGTGTTTTGCAGTAGAATGTTAGCAGTGTTATTAAGGCACTTAAATACTCATGAATAGTAGTAGAGAGAAAAAAAGTAAGAAAGCAGTGGCTTTTTGTGCGTAGACTATGCATACACCTGGTGCTCTTAAGGGCAATTTTTCCCCTCTCCGCTAAACTATTCTAAACAAGAAAAGTTTATACACAATTAGTTTATACATAGACCACAACTAAACCACAGGTATCGTTGGTAAGCAAAGTATATTTATTCGTTGACATTTTCTGCAGCCCTGCTATTGGGTTTTCCTTCCTTCCTTTTCAGCTGTGCAGGTTCATTAAGAAGTGATGATACAGTTTGACAATTTTAATCGTTGAAAGACTTAGCGAAACCTTTTTTTGGGTTGTTTTTTCTTGGTTTCAGACTCTGCACATTGCATTTTAAGGCGTGTTTTCTGTGTTTGTTGCTTTTTCTTTATGGGTAGGGTATGTCAATATTTTTTACACCATTTCAAGTATATGGTGCCATAGACTGTTCTTAGATGGAGTCTTGCCCTTTCATTCTGTACAATATTATGTCGGTTTTTTTGTGTCCAAGGCCGTTTACAGCATGATTGTAGCATTTTGCTAAGTTTTGCCTCTGTCACTCAAGCTTGAAAGATTGCTACCCACTGCTGGTGGCATGACACGCGACATTTTTTTTTTCAATAAAAGGAAGTCTGTCACTTATCCTGTGCACTGGTTGTCTTTTGTCTCTTTGAATTGCAATTTGTTGCCTATATTTGCTCTTTTGTTGCATTTCAGATTAGGAATGGTATCATAATTGACATTTAACCATATTGCACACAATGTGGATGATATGTAATTGCAATATATGGCCACCATAAATATAATAGAAGTTAATAACTCAAGAATAGTGACTTTGCATGGTGGTGCAGCCATGAATTGTGGCTATAAGGTACCAGCGCTGCAAATAGCACTGCTTGTGCAGAATATAGTTCAACTCTACTACTTTCAAACATCATTGTTTTTATCTGCATGTGTATAGCTCCAGTTTCTGTGAACAACACACATCTGGTGGAAGAGTGGCTTGCACCTGCAGTTGGGTCCAATGAATAGCCAAATTTCTGCCCGTTTTCATGTTATTAGCATATTAGTAAGGGCAGTCGTTGTTATAGTAGTCTGTTTGCCCAGTGTAGAAGCCGATCTCATACACATCTTCAGCTTTGCAGGGGACACAGCATTTGGCACATAGTTTGTCACAGGCCATGTATTCGGGGCAAGTTGAGTTCACTCACTAGCAAAGGGAGAACCAAGCTTGTTGAATATGAAGTAAACTGCCTGTATACTCAGTGGCCTTCTTCATTTCGTGTGACATATGTGGCTATAGCGACCCTTGTTTTAAGCACTTCTTGTCCAGCAGCGGTCATTTGCTTTTGAAACACTCAGGATAGCTTTCAGCAAGCTGGACAGGAATAACACTGAAAAACCAGCAGATGTTAATTGTCGCACTTATCATGCGAAGCTTCGTACAGTATGATGAGGGTGTTCCTCAAGGCCTTGTAGCACATGTCACGAGTTTGGAGCAACATGATGTATAGCACTTTTTTGATCGCATGCTATAGGTTTAGCAAGTGTGGCTATGGTTGAATTACAGTGCAAGGTCAAGAAAACAGATATCTATGAGCAGCACCCTGGTAAAGGATACTCTGGGAAAACTAGTGGGAAGCCTGCTGAAGATCTGGTTGACCCACTTGCTGGCTCCATCAGGCAAAGTATGATAAAGAGAAGGAAGTCATCAACACATCAGGAGGTTTTTACATATAAACACCGTGCTAAGGTCATAACATGCCAACAAGTCTTAGTGCGCAGGCTATGCACGACCAACTACATATGCCTTTTGTTCGGACATTGCTCATTCTAACTAACCAGGATGGAGTGGACAAAAAAGAACAGCAGCTCCATTAATTTGGTTTCACTGGTATCAACAGTGTTTTGTAAGTGTACATTGCCATACTCCCCAATGCCTTCTTGGGTGACATCAGCAAGGAACAGCTTGAGGCAAGGGGAAATAGACGTCTTTATAAGCTAAAAATGCATAGAGAGCACATTGTGTCCAAAAAGTAGGCACTTCACAGGGGCACTGGAGAAGGAACAGATTATTAACAGTGCGCAAAGACAAGCTACTAAACACTCAACACTGTTGCCATGTAACGACCTCCGAAAGAATCCCTCTTAAAGAGGAAATCATCGTTGTGCATTCATAAAGAGGACAGATGGGCAAAGCCCCTTCAGTAATTCTGCCAGCTTCAAAAGCCCACTTTGCACATCCTGAATGCTTTCTTATTACGACTTTGCTGGGTGCAAGCATTCAGTGGTCCAAAAATATTGAGAGCACTGTTGGTTTGGTGGCAATAAAGTCCAGAAGCGATTACAACAAACCTCCCTTCCTAGTTGGTCTGGATGCTCACGGTGCTTATGAAGCAGCACCATGAGGCAAGCAAGGTGAACGGATGCCTCCAAGCCCTTGTTCGTTTATCACACCGTTCTGTTAGTAACAACCACGAGACTTGAAACCAACAAGGTCAAGTTCGGCACTCGCATGGTTACTGCGGAGGATCCATAAAAAGCACAAAAACAGAAAACTCAAGGGAAAGGATAAAGCACCATTTAACACTTAGTATTGCTACAGCCCACCCCCTTCTTTTATTTTGTCTGGTCGTGCTACATCTTTTTACTATAGATAGGCATGAACTTACGTGATGTTCCCAACCAGTGTCCAATTTTTATATACACTACGTGCTAATTCAAAGAGGTTCCAAACACTGCAATGGAAGCTTCAAGTAGAAATGGTGCCTGGAAGAAAAAAAAAAGCTGTGTTGCAACCATCTCGGCAAAACCTTGTCCCTTTAATAAAAATTGTGCTTCCATATTAACTTGAGCCCTCCAGTTTAGAGTAAAGTACCAGAGCACTTATGAACAATGAATCAATTATTTCTTTCTTTATTCAATACTGCAACCCTTGTACAGGTCCAAGCAGGGTGGGTTAAATGGCAACAAAACAATAAACAATAATAACAAAGTTAAAAAACCCATCAAAGTGTGGCGAAAGGCAATAAAGAATCATTCCAGTCGGTTACAGTGCGTGGGAAAAATGAAAACTTGAGTAAGTCTGTTCGCGCAAAATACGGCATCAGGTAATTAGGATGATGGTGGCGTGTATGCCTTGACATTGAAAGCGACAGATGTGGAGAAGGGTTAATAGCTAGATCTTGATTCCAAAGCAAGAAAAGAAATTGCAAACGTTAATTTTTTCTTCGTTGTTCAAGACATGGGATGATTCTCAAAGAGCATGTGCAGTCCAGCCAAAAGCAGGGGCAATAATCCGCATTGTGCTCCTGCATTGAAGGTGAATAACACGTACCATAATGGCGAATGTGCTTTAGTAAGCTTCCCTGCAATATGAAATTGTAATGTACAAAGAACTGTCAATGAAGCTTATCACGAGCACAGATGCACTTGCAAATTATGTAACAATTGAAAATAATGAGCACAGTGTAAACCTATGCGCCCTTTCCACTATTAGTGTGCTTTACTGCACGATGCTTATTTACACCCCTATATTGCAGTGTAGCAAGCTACGAAAGAAGCTTTGCATAATTAGGCTTTTTAGGATCATCATCATCATTTATTATCCCTTAAGGGCCCTATTGGGCATTACATAAGGGGGGGGGGGTTAACAAGAGAAGTATTAACGTGGTCATATAATTATAAAGCGAAATAAAAAGACAGACAGGCAAAGTAACGTTATACATTGTTATGGAACCGTGGTTGAAGGCAAAGACGCAAAGAACATTATCTTCCTTGCAATACACTAATATTTTGCGGTGAAGCCTAAGCAATGTACTGCGGCCAGGGGTGCCTAAATCGACCGCTGGGCAGACGTCTTCACATTCTAATAAAATATGCTCTGTCGTTTCCCTAGCTTTACCGCAGCAAGCACATGCTTCTTCTTCCTTCTTATATCTCGCTTTATAGGTGCGTGTTCTAAGGCATCCCGATCTCGCTTCGAAAAGTAATGAGCTTCCCTTTGAGTTATCATAAATGGTTTCTTTCCTGATTTCGTTTTTTTCCTCTTAAGTAGTTACTCATGGCAGGTTTCTTTTCCATTACCCATGAGATTAATTCAGCCTCTCTAACATTCCGCTTGAACGCCACGGCGTCACTCAGCGCCAGCATCGCGCCTTCTCAAAAATCCCTAAACAATGCTGTCCCTAGGTACCTAGGTGTTGTAGCTTCGACGGGGCGGCCGGACGGAAGGGTTACGGCACGAGGCCTAAACCATAGAGAAAGAAATTCAACAAGAGCCTCTTCAAAAACTGGCAACAGGAAACACGTCACGCCTAGTTTCAACAACATGCGTTAGTTGACGCGAGCAGCAGAAAAAAAAAGAATGTGAAATAAACTTCCAGACAACGTTTTATTTTTTTTTGTTCCTTCCCTCTAAATGTGAAAAAGTTTTGCGTGTAAATGAACTTATACTTTGCAACTTTTTGTTGCGTTGCCTAGCAACAAGCTAGCGGCACGCCAGACGCGCGTGCATACGTCATGCGCCAGACAAGCCGCAGGAGTGAGCGAGTGCGAAGCCCGTGCGAAGCCACGTGCGAAGCCCGCGTGCTCGGCGACCCGTCTGTTATGGATATAGCCCATTTTTGGGGGCTCCCGGCCTTCTCTATGCTTCTCTTGCGTATCGTCTGCATTTCGACACGGCACCACTGCACTACTGGACCACGGAAAGGTGAGAAATTGTGTTTGACAGTGTGCGGCGCATTTTAAGCACATTTAGGCTTAGTTCGAGTGGCGCAGTTAGCGAAAAACAGCTCCGCCGTCCTGGCGCAGTTAATTTGAGTTAATGCCTCGTCCTGGGAGATGTTTGCGACGCTTTCTATGAGCCCCAACAGTACTGTTACTTATTTCGGTAGTTTTTGGGCACACTTGCCGCGCCCGGCTTATTGACGCAGTAAGCGAAAACCGGCTCGGCCGTGTGACGCATTTGCGCGTGCACATGCTCTATGGATGGTACATGCGTGTACTACGTCGTAGCGCCTAAGACAGACAAATTTTCGTGCATTCTGTGGCCCCCAACATTATTGTAACTAACGTCGTTATATTTGGGGTAGTTTAGAAGCACGGTTGCCGCGCCCGGCTTATTGACGCAGTTAGCGAAAAGCAGCTCGGGTGTGCCGCCGTTAGTTTCGCGCGTACTGAATCTTAACTGGTAGAAGTTCGTGACGCATTCTCTGACCCGAAAAAGTAATGTAATTTATTTGGTAACTTTTTGGGATATCCTGAGGCTTGCTCGCCGCGCCTGGGGTTTTGAAGCTGTTAGCAAAAAAGCAAGCCGGCCATAGTGAGTTAGTTTTGCGTGTACTGAATTTTAGTGGGACAAGTTTGTGACGCATTTTATAGCCCTGCAACAACATATACCTTATTTCGGTACTCGCGCTTCTCGAAAACGCGACGAGCGATTGCCGAGAGTGATAACACGGGAGTGATGCATGCGCCGGCAGGACGCGTAACAGATAACACGGAGGAGCTCAATAACATGACATTTATGTATTCTGAGCGACTGAAAACAGGATTTGCACCCACGACTCTGACTTGAGCACGATTAGAAGGCATTCTGCGAGCGTGTAACATGGTCTGGCTGAGCCTGTGTTGTAGCCACCTTTGTGTACTTGGCGTACCATCGTGTCGACTTAGGCCAAGTTGTTTTGGAAACGCGCAGTCACCCGTGTATTTGTGCACTTAAAAAGCAGGAAATAATGCCCGGGAAAGGAGGGGTGCTTGAAAATCGGATGTTCAGATTTTATGGCACTGTTTGGGAGGAGTCTTTGCTGCGAAATGTACGTAAAATTGAATTTATCTGTAATGCCGCTGATTCACCACTTACGCACGTTTCGCGTCTACACGCAATGCTCCTGTTAGGTCAATATACCGAAATGATGCATTCTTGTAATTTACTTTCTTTCAGCTGATGGCATCCGGTGGAGCATCGTACGGGAACGACTACTGCTTACCTGGTGCCACAACTTTGGATGAATGCAGAAGAAGCCCGGAACGAGCATTTATATAGAGCAAAATAAACATTTCATCATTTCAGAAGACGTCTTTCGTTTTCTTTATGAAATTGCACCTGACAGATTCGGCGCAGTCTTGTAAAGGTCAATATCAGTCATTTCTACTTAATAATGAAACGATTCCACGCCAGGGCCACGCGAGGTTCAGCAGAAGCGAAAAAAAATGAATGCCGCGCCGAGCAGCGGAGCCGGTGCGGCGTGTACCAACTGGTGTTCAAAACGCGCGCGCCCGAAACCGGAAAAAGTCAACAACATCCACTTGGTGTGCTACAGTCAATTCGGCCGCTGGGTTCTATGGGAGTGTCCTCTCTAGTTGAAATTTCTTTCTCTATGCCTAAACGGCCGGGGCGCGCTGCGCCGCAAGATAAGAGCCGGACTGCTCCAGTCGGGGACCAGACAAGGAATGAATCTTTATTTCTGAGGAGGCAACCATAGAGAAAGAAATTTCAACAAGAGCGGACACTCCCATAGAGGCCAGCGGCCGAATTGACTGTAGCACCCCAAGCGGATGTTGTTGACTTCTTTCGGTTTTGGGCGCGCGCGTTTTGCACACCAGTTGGTACCCGCCACGCTGGCTCCGCTACTCGGTGCGGCATTCATTTTTTTTTTCGCTTCTGCAGAACCTCGCGTGGCCTTGGCGTGGAGTCGTTTCATTAACAAGTAGAAATGATTGCGATTGACCTTTACAAGACTGCGCCGAATCTGTCAGGTGAAATTTCATAAAGAAAACGAAAGACGCCTTCTGAAATGATGAAATGTTTATTTTGCTCTATATAAATGCTCGTTCCAGGCTTCTTCACTCATCCAAAGTTGTGGCACCAGATAAGCAGCAGTCGTTGCCGTACGATGTTCCACCGGATGCCATCAGCTGAAAGAAAGTAAATTACAAGCATGTATCATTTCGGTATATTGACCTAACAGGAGTATTGAGTGTAGAGGTGAAACGTGCGTAAGTGGTGAATGAGCGGCATTACAGATAAATTCACTTTTACGTACATTTCGCAGCAAAGACAATGCCATAAAATCTGAACATCCGATTTTCAAGACCCCCTTCTTTCCCGAGCATTATTTCCTGCACTTTAAGTGCACAAATACACGGGTTACTGCGCGTTTCCAAAACACCTTGGCCTCAGTCTACACGACGGTACGCCAAGTACACAAATTTTACAACACAGGGTACAACACAGGCTCAGCCAGACCATATTACACGCTCGCAGAATGCCTTCTAATCGCACTCAAGTAAGACTCGTAGGTGCAAAGCCTGCTTTCAGTCGCTCAGAACACATAAATGTCATGTTCTTGAGCTCCTCCGTGTTATCTTTTACGCGTCCTGCCGGCGCATGCATCACTCCCGTGTTATCACTCTCGGCAATCGCTCGTCGCGTTTTCGAGAAGCGCGAGTACCGAAATAAGGTATATGTTGTTGCAGGACTATAAAATGCGTCACAAACTTGTCCCACTAAAATTCAGTACCCGCAAAACTAACTCACTACGGCCGGCTTGCTTTTTTGCTAACAGCTTCACAACCCCAGGCGCGGTGAGAAAGCCTCAAGATATCCCAAAAAGTTACCAAATAAATTACAATACTTTTTCGGGTCACAGAATGCGTCACGAACTTCTACCAGTAAGATTCAGTACACTCGAAACTAACTACGGCACACAGCCGAGCTGCTTTTCGCTAACTGCGTCAATATGCCGGGCGCGGCAACCGTGCTTCTAAACTACCCCAAATATAACGACGCTAGTTACAATAATGTTGGGGACCACAGAATGCGCGAAAACTTGTCTGTATTAGGCGCTACGACGTAGTACACGCATGTACACGCGCAAATGCGTCACACGGCCGAGCCGGTTTTCGCTTACTGCGTCAATAAACCGGGCGCGGCAAGAGTGCCCAAAAACTACCGAAATAAATTACAGTAATGTTGGGGCTCATAGAAAGCGTCGCAAACATCTCCCAGGACGAGGCATTAACTCAAATTAACTGCGTCAGGACGGCGGAGCTGTTTCTCGCTAACTGCGCCACTTGAACTAAGCCTAAATGTGCCTAAAATACGCTGCACACTGTCAAACACAATTTCTCACCTTGCCGTAGTCCAGTAGTGCAGCGGTGCCGTGTCGAAATGCAGACGATACGCAAGAGAAGCATAGAGAAGGCCGGGAGCCCCAAAAAATGGGCTATATCCAAAACAGACGGGTCGCCGAGCACGCGAGCTTCGCACGTACGACCGGCCCCGCTCACTCCTGCGGCTTGTCTGGCGCATGACGTATGCGCGCGTCTGGCGTGCCGCTAGCTTGTTTCTAGGCAACGCAACAAAAAGCTGCAAAGTATAACTTCATTTACACGCAAAACTTTTTAACTTTTAGTGGGAAGGAATAAAAAAAAATAAAACGTTGTCTGGAAGTGCATTTCACATTCTTTTTTACTGATGCTCGCGTCAACTAACGGATGTTGTTGAAACTAGGCGTGACGTGTTTTCTGTTGCCAGTTTTTGAAGAGTGTCCCCTCTTGTTGAATTTCTTTCTCTATGAGGCAACTTACAGGAGGCACTTACAGCGTTTGCGCTGAGTGGCGCCCTGATGTAAAGACCCAAAACCGAAACCAGAAGTTACGGATACCACATCACCTCTCCCTTGAAAGGAAAAAATGATCTACTCGCTCTCCTCGCAACAAAAGTAAGTCACGAGTCAAAGAACACATGTCAGTACTGTAACTTACATGATTAGTGATACATCTTTATACAATATAAAATGATCTCTGGCTTCCCCATTTAAAAAAAACGCACATGAACACTGAATATGAGTTATTGCAGTCCAGATCTGCAGTTCCAGTACCCGTCTTGGGAGGACGATGAGATGCAGCCTTGCACACACAGATAACACATAGAAAATTCACAAAGTACTTAAGTATACATTAACAACCATCTGTGTGCCCCCTGGGACAGCACTGATGGGTGGCTCATTCGCCCTGTGCCTGAGTCGAGACAGTCTCTGTGGCTGTCGTGGATTGGCATTGTGCGTAAAAGCACTTAACACTCCATATTGCCCCCCCTTAATAATGCTAACGAAAAACTTTTTTTTCTTTTTGGCATAAAAGACAAATTAGTATGGCGGCTACTACCGTAGTGAAAATGCATACATGTATGCTGCAAGAAACGTAACATATAAGAAATGTATGGTATCCCTTTTGCGGGAATGCTAAGAAATGAAGAAAAGTGTTCCTGCAACTAGGATCCACTGATAAATCTGCAGTATAGCAGTAAGTACAGCGTGCCTATAGCACCGTTTATGCTGCCAGAAATCCTCCCATTTGAAGGATACTGCTTATGTCTTATTCAGCTAACAAGCATGAAAGGAAATACTTTTGGCATTAAGAGCCGAATTCGCATGGGAGGGTTGAAACCTCTGTAGACAGTAACATAAGGCAACAAGCTACTTGGAAACATAATTCTTAAATCGTTCTGGATGTTAATTGTCTATGACGTGTAGACCTACGGAGGACTGGATCAAGTTGTAGAGGAGGAACAGCAGAAGTGTTACTCGTACTGGGGCTAGAAGGTGTGTCAGAGACCTGAGTGCCTTCAGGGGCAGTGTCTTGGGGAGGAGTGTCGCACGGACGTTCAGGAGACTGTTCTGCACGGGGTGAACCCGGAGGTGGTGGTGGTGAGACAGGTTGTTGCAAAGGGGTTGCAGCAGGAAAATGAGTACCTGTAGGAACTGGAAGAAAGGTGGAAGACTATCGTCAAAGGATGTCCCGTCATTGAAATGACTCCTTTCATTTGTTTCACCCTGACGTACCGAGTACTTCACCAGTTTAGACGCGTTCCAACACTTGCCATTTTCGAGCTGGAAAGTACTTCGGCCTACTTGGCGGTAAATCTTGAACGGACCGGAGTATTTAGGACCAGATTTCCGTGAAGTACGTATACCTTAACCAGATCGCCTGGCTGAAACGGAGGACATTTAGTTGCGCGACGACGATCTACATACTTTTTAGTATTTTCCTGTTTTTCACGTACTCTGCTCTGCACTTCCTGGCGCAACTTTGGAGAAGCAAATTCAGGATGAATTGGAGGCATGTTTGCGACGTCCAGCCAAGTTCGTGGTTGTCGACTACGGAGCAGCATAGCTGGAGACACACCGGTAGTCATATGTGGAGTAAACCTGTAAATTGCGAAGTATTCTAAGACCGCAAGTCTGAGGTCTCGCTGTTCCAAAATAGCAATCTGTATGAATTCTTTAAGGACACGGTTAGATCTTTCTACCTGGCCATTGGCCTGTGGGTAGTAAAGAGAGGACAAGAAATGCTTAGTGCCTCTTTCTTTCAGGAAGTTTTCGAACTGTGCAGAAACAAACTGTGGTCCATTATCGGACACTATAGCATCAGGAAATCCTTCCCTACTGAATATGGACATGAGACTGTGCATGATGGCTTCCGATGTGACGGAAGGCATAAAAGCAACTTCGGGCCATTTGGAATGATAGTCAACCATGACCAAAGCAAAACGAGCATACTGTGGAGCGCGATCAAGAGGGCCTATTATGTCTATGGCTAACTTTCCCCATGGTCTTAATGGCCATTAGACAGGTTGTAATGGCGCAAAAGATGGTTTGGCAGATTTATCTGCTTGTTGGCACACAAAGCAGTTTCCCACAAGTTCCTCAACTTGCCTATCCATGTGAGGCCGCCAGTAGATGCCTCTCAATCTGAGCTTGGTTTTAGTAATGCCTAAGTGACCTTCATGAGCAATAGACAGGAGTGTCTGACGCAAGGAAGCAGGTGGAACGATACGTTCACCTCGGAGAAGCAGATTATCCATGTAGGACAATTCGGACTGTACAGCAGCATACGCCTGTAACTCTTGCGGAAGGTCCGCCGCAGTTCTCCATCCTTTTACTATTTTGTCTTTTAATGCTTGGCACACCGGATCTGCCTGTGTGGCTGCTTGGAATTCCTTCTTTGTAATACAAGATGAAACTAAAGACACTATTTCCTCATCTAGTTCTGGTTCACATTCGGGAGGGACAGGTAGGCGTGACAATGCGTCCGCAGTGACATATTGGTCACCTTTACAGTACTGAATGGTGAAATTGTAATACAGCAATCTTGCATTCCACCTTGAAAATCAATGCGAAAAAAACTGTAGCGATGACCGTGACGCGGAAACGACACTCTTTAAACAACCAGTATTCGATCGATGGGCATATTTTAGACCGCGTGACAAGCTATAAATATTTGGGTGTAGTTATCAGCTCGGATTTAAAGTGGAATGAGCACGTGTCATACATAGAAAAGAAAGCCATGCAGAAGCTTTGTTACTTGAGGCGTTGCTTAAAAAATTCACCCCATGAGATAAAACTACTAGCTTACAAAACTTTCGTCCGCCCGATTCTTGAGTATGGGTCCGTCGTCTGGGATCCACATAGCGATATTAACATAAAAAAGGTAGAAAAAAATTCAGAGAAAGGCGATACGATTTGTATTCAATTCCTTCAGCCGTTATGCATCACCAAGCGTTATGCTCGAAACAGCAGAACTGGTTACCCTGCAAAAACGGCGATTTAAAGAACGATTAAAGTACATGTATCTGCTTTATCATGGAAAATTGGGCATCGACAAGGACACGTATACCGAGCCTCTAGCTCGTCGATCAATTCGGTCTAGCCGCGCTAAGCAGCTTAAAGACTACTACTGCAAAACAGAAGCCTTTAGAAATTCATATTTTCCCCGAACCATCAGGGAATGGAATGTACTTCCTACTGCGGTGGTTGCCTGTGACACCATCGAATCATTCTTAAAGCTGCTTAAAGAAATTGTGTAAATGACCGAGGTACATCCCTGCCCTCCTTTCCTTTTTCTTTTCTTTTCG
Source organism: Dermacentor albipictus (assembly GCF_038994185.2). Taxonomy (NCBI): domain Eukaryota; kingdom Metazoa; phylum Arthropoda; class Arachnida; order Ixodida; family Ixodidae; genus Dermacentor; species Dermacentor albipictus. Next base: position 93,933,031 of record NC_091827.1, on the reverse strand, counting down.
GCTTGTCCTTCCACATAACTGAACACACGTGTTATGCTTCTGCCACTGCTACACATTTTTACACACTACCACATTATATTTGTCTGACAGGATGTATGTTCTGTAATCGTTTGCCACGCGTGGTATACATATATTGTTCTAGTTTAGTTTTTCTGTCTCCTAAGTGTTTGTCAACTTGGCGCTAAGAGCAGTTTACATTTTCTTCTGGAATAATTTCACATTGTTAGCGCTAATTGCTACGTTCTCGCAAATGACACGCTGCTTATATTTTCCAATTCAGTGCTATTTCATTTTGCTCACGCTTCACACCTTGTACTCAGTCTTACTCGTCATGTATGTAACCACTCCTGCTTAATCCTCTAACCAGAGGCTGGCAGTAATACTGAAATAAATAAATAAATAAATAAATAAATAAATAAATAAATAAATAAATAAATAAATAAATAAATAAATAAATAAATAAATAAATAAATAACGGTCGCTGTCCAGGACCCTTTGAAGATAGCAATGCGACTAGAGCTTAGTGATCAGTTCGTAAAGTGAACTGTCGACCCCACAAGTAAACATGCAAATGTTCACACGCAAACAGACATGCCAATGCTTCCCGTTCGCCTACGGAGTAACGTCGCTCTGCGGAAGATAACGTACGAGAAGCAAAAGCTACTGTAAAGAGCTCATTTCCGCATTTTTGCTGTAGGACAGCTCCTATGCCAACGTCAGAAGCATCAACCGTCACAGCAATAGGCAGATGCGGTTGAAACATGCGTATCACCGGGCGTGATGCAAGTACGTCTTAAATAGCCTGAAAGCTGCATTCAGTATCCCGATCCCAGACAAAGGCTTGTCCTTGCCTTAGAAGTTTCCTTAGCGGTTCCACTACGTTGGCATACTGCGGGATAAATTTAGCATAATATCCTGTGAGGCCCAGAAATGAATGTAGTGCCTTTTTGTCCTTGGGCTGTGGTGCCTCCACGATTGCCTGAATTTTACTATCCATCGACGAAATGCCGTTCGCGGAAATTTTATGTCCTAGGAAAGTTAATTCTGGGACACTGAATATGCACTTGTGGTTAAGCTGCATGCCTGCATTACTTATCCTAGACAGGACTGTTTGTAAATTTCTGTCGTGGTCACGTTGAGTGTGACCCCATACAAGCACATCATCAAGGTAGCACAAGGTGCCTGGGCAGTATTTCAAAACAGATGACATGATCTGTTGGAAAGCGGATGGCGCAGATGCCAAACCGAAACACACACGCTTGAAGCGAAAAAGACCGTCATGAGTAATAAAAGTAGTAAGCTCACGGCTTTTCTCGGATAATAAACCTGGTGATACGCAGACTGCAAGTCGAACTTACTAAAGACCGTAGCACCAGCGAGTCGATGCAACAGTTCGTCAGCCCTCGGTAGTGGAAAGGCGTCAATGATGATAGCCTTGTTGGGGTCTCGAAGATCGACGCAAAGTCGAATGGAATTGTCCTTCTTTCGAACGACGACGAGCGGAGAAATCCACTCGGACGCAGTGACTCGTTCGATGACATCAGCTGATTCCAGGCGTTGCAGCTCGGCGGAGACTTGCTCCCGGAGAACCAGAGGTAGAGGGCGCAGTTTCGCTGAGACTGGCTGCACTGAAGGTCGGAGACGAACGTCGTGAACGAAGCCCTTGACAAGTCCCAATTTTCCCGAGAACAGATGGGCGAACTCTGTTGGAGCGTTGTGCGGAAGAGACGGGGGCTGAACGCTTGGGTCAGCTGGAAGTCCTGATACTTGACATGTGAGCGAAGACCCTTGAATGTCAATGCCCAAAGCTTGAATGGCATCTAAGCCCAGAAGAGAAGTGCCTTGGTTCGTGACGTGAAATGTCACTACTGCAGCGTTGGGGCGATACTTGACGAGCACGAAGAAACGTCCTGAATGCAGAATTTCTTGCTGCGAATAATTCTTGAGTCGAAGACTCGAAGGAGATAAAGGAAAAACCTTGAAATGTTCTTCGTATAGGGAGCTGTTCATCAGTGACACTGTAGCTCCTGTGTCCACGAGCAACTTGAGTGTAGTATTCGCAATGAGAACTTCGGCGCGAATTGTTGCCGGACGGAAATTCGGTGCTTGAATTGTAAGCACGAACGGGACTGTAGAGGTTGATTCTTTATCAGCGGTAACGGAAACAAGCTGCGTTCGAGCAGGAGGCTGTCGCTGCGTTCGGTTCCTCGAACGGCAAACCGAAGCGTAATGTCCCACTTTTCCGCACGCACGGCAGGTAACGTGCTTCGCCGGACAGGCTGGATTGGATGCGATGTGGCGAGGTGAACCATATCGGTAACAATGGGGTGCGAGTTCTCCAGTGGCTTCGTAGAGTTCGGGCCGGACGTCACGTTGGCCGGCCGCTCGATGCGACTGCCCGCCACGCCGTTGATCGCCATCTTGAAGGCGCCGGGTCGAGGGAGAAGGGGGGCGGTGACCGCCATCTTGCGCGCCCGGGCAAGGAAGGAGATGGCTGGCGACGCCATCTTTGCGTTGCGTCGAGACGCGCTGAATAGACGAGTTGCTGAAGACTTCAAGTTCCTTGTCAACTTGCTCCACGCTTCGTCCGATTTCCTCGGCTTTCTTGAGCGTGAGGGACGATCCTTCGTACAGTAGCCGTTCTCGAACTCTTTTTGATGCGACGCCTTGGAGAATTTGGTCGCGAAGAGACTCGTCGTGCTAAGCGCCGAACGCGCAAGCAGGCGCTAGCCTTTGTAGCGCGGTGACGAAGTCCTGGAAGGTTTCCCCAGGTAGTTGCTTCCTGTCCCGGAAGATAATGCGGTGCACCAGGGGATTTGAGCTTTCTTCGTAGTGCTGATCGAAGATGCGAAGAATGTCTTCGAACGTAGCGGCCGTCTGGTCCGTTTGCGACGCGAGGTCATAGTATAGACGCTGCCCCTCGAAGCCTAAGTTGCTCAGTAAAATGGCCTTCTTCCTGTCATCTTGTAATGCTTCGCATCCTCGTCGCCAGTTTGTTGTAGCTTCGACGGGGCGGCCGGACGGAAGGGTTACGGCATGAGGCCTAAACGGCCGGGGCGCGCTGCGCCGCAAGATAAGAGCCGGACTGCTCCAGTCGGGGACCAGACATGGGGCGCTATTCTGGACACGCATGGCGGCTGCACAGCCGCCATTATCCGCCATGTTTACTCTCTTATTGGCTGTGGCGAGCTCACGTGCCTAGAAATTTTTGCCGGGGAACGGAAGTTTTGCGAAATGTCATTTTGCGTTTTCATCAAGATGACGAAACGTGACGTGGAGCTGCAAATTTTATGGACTAATACATTTTTTTGGTCCTTGGCAGATATATTGTGATGTTAGTGCTTCAAAAAGAATGTGAGCGGTAGCGTGCAGAAGCCAGTGCAATGCATCTGCGATTGCGCGAATATGTGGTGGCGATTCAAGATATGCGCCATGCCAGCTTGCTGATTGGCTGAAGGAATATCTCGTAAGGAGCGTCACAGGAAGGGCTGTTTCGTAATCGTCATTTTGACTATGCGTGACGTTGCACTGGGCCGCCATTGCTGAGATTTTCCGCCATAATTTTTGCTGCGACGAGCCGCGCGAATTATGCTAATGAGTAGCCATATGCAATGGCAGCCGAGAGGAATGCGTATCGCCACATTTTCCCCATCGTTTGGCGCCACGAAAATCTTTTGTTCATAACGCGTGCTCATAGTATTTGTATCGCTCTCGGGTGGTGTTGGCATTTGTGTTTGGGGCCATCATTTTTTTAAAGAACGCGTTTATACAAAATAATATTGGTTGAACATAGCAAACTTTCAGCAATGTTGTCCACTTTTCACTGCTGCATTTGTATTGTAATCGAGATTAATGCCTTTTCGCACAATCAGACGTTATGACAACGGCCTCTTTTTAATTTATAAAAAGAAATGTACGCAAGGCGGCGCCTTGAAGTTTCCTCCCGCGGTGCGAGTAACCAGCGAAATGAACAAGAGATGGCAGCGCCGGCGCTTGCGTCGCGCTAGTGGTTATCTCTGGCGCCCGCAACGCTATCGGTGATATTCGGCCGTTTCTCAGCCAGCCGAGTCGGGCTGAGTCACTTGCGTTTCACGAAATAGCGATAACGTGGCCTAGAACGTGCGCGCATCACCACTGGTAGGTCGCGTATGTTGTCTCAAGCAAGAAAACAAGAGCGTTGGCGCCAACATGCGATGACTCATTGCATTTTCCGGGGACACGCATCCTAGCTATTGAAGCAGACGACGGCTTGTACGCAGCAGACGATGGAAGCGCGAAGCGTTTTCGACGGAACAATCATACTCTTTGAGATAACTGCTTTATTTTTACTGCGGAGGAAAACTGTTTTGCTTTACCGATAACGCTACATTCAGTGTCTTCATTTCAGTTTCTCAGGCGAAACGTCAAGTTGGCGTCACGTTACGTAAGCAAAACTGGGCCACCAGCGCCATTTCGTTTGCGTCGCGCCTACGTCACGCACCGAGGAAAATGGCGGAATGTTCAGAATAGCGCCCCAGTAAAAAGAAATTTAACGAAGAAGAAGACACATGTAATGTGTGTGGTAAATATGTAGAAACAATGGAACACCTCATACTAAAATGTGATGGTATCAATCCCGATGTCGATGCGGCCACAGTCGCCCTTCCTGAGGCCCTAGGCATAGTTGAAATTTCTTTTCTCTATGCCCTAGGGTTCAGAGATAATGATAGTCATGTAAATAAATGTGTGGTGGAAATTAGCAAAATTTTGGAGGATTGGTGGCACAAAAGCAGAGAGGTGACATAAGGTTAAAAGAGTAGGAAGACGTATTTAAAGAAAATCGAGAAATTCAATAACACGCAACACAGATAAAAATAAAAGGCAAAATAAAAATCTGAGCATGGTGGCAATTGCCATCACCCCGTTTCAAAGGGGACGCTCCTACCTTCCATGCATCCATCCAAAACCGAAACCAGAAGTTACGGATACCACAGGTACCTAGGATCAGGTCACGTGAGGGATTTTCGAACGACAAATAGACGCACGCGGCAACCAGGAGCAGCAGCTGTAGCGTACGCGGCTGACAAGGCGGTAGGATTTGACGAAGAACGCAGGTTTGTCGGCAGTTGTTACTTCCTTCAAAAGCCCCTCACGGCACCTCGTCGGCATGGCTGGAATATCAGCAGCCAACCTCCTGAATTGCCGAGACGCCTCTATGCTGCTAAGTGCATTTAACATGATTGCCAACGACGACAACGGCGAGGTGAAGCAGTTGTTTTTCGCCCCTGGACGCCAGCGCCTCGAGCTCCTTCGCTGGGTGCTCACCGCCATCGACCCTTCGGGAAAAACCGAGCGAGAACTGGGGGCCGGCGACGGGACTAGCGAGGCGCTGACAGAGCGCATATCGTCGGTGCTGAAGAAGCTGAACCCGGCGCGCGCCCAGGAGTTCGCTGCTTTCGCGGAAGGCAGGGCCGCCGACAGCGACCAGACGCGCCTCTGGCACATGCTTCTAGGGACGGCTGAAATGGTCCAGAACTCCGAGGCTTCTTCGGCGTCGTCGACGCTTTCCAGACCGTGTTCCGGGAACATGACCTTCAAGCCAACGGTGGCCTCCACGCCCATGCCACAGGTTCGTGACATTTGGGCTATTTGGTGTCGAAGGCCGAGACGAAATTCAACACAGTAAGATAGAACGGACGAGAAGAAGCAGGTAGTTTCCTTTTCTTTCTTGCCGTACCTTGTGTGTTATTGCGCCCGCCGGTGTCTTCAAGAACAATGCGGCGCTGGGGGAAGCGCTAGCTCGACCCCCAAGTCTGCCGACGCTGAAAACTCGTAGGAAACTGGTCCCATGTGGTAGGTTCGTCTCTGCGTTCATGGCGTGAAATGGTGCGAAGGCAATTGCTCGTGACTGCTCAAGATGAACACGTTTTTTGATTAGCCGAGCCGGCCATTCTCGCGAGACGACCGTTCTTACGGCGGACGGGTTTTTTCTGTGCATCGCATGACCTGCTCAATACAGTACTTTCTCCTACGTATTAACAACCATCAATAATGCGTACTCTGATAGTGCATAGGGTGTATGCACTGAAGCTCACCCGCGGCGCTGGGGTGCCTCGGCGCAGGTTGCCACATTTGTGGTTGCACCTCGGCAGACGTGTTCTGCCCGTTCATCATCATCATCATCAGCCTGGTTACGCCCACTGCGGGGCAAAGGCCTCTCCCATACTTCTCCAACAACCCCGGTCATGTACTAATTGTGGCCATGCCGCCCCTGCAAACTTCTTAATCTCATCCGCCCACCTAGCTTTCTGCCGCCCCCTGCTACGCTTCCCTTCCCTTGGGATCCACTCCGTAACCCTTAATGACCATCGGTTATCTTCCCTCCTCATTACATGTCCTGCCCATGCCCATTTCTTTTTCTTGATTTCAACTAAGATGTCATTAACTCGCGTTTGTTCCCTCACCCAATCTGCTCTTTTCTTATCCCTTAATGTTACACCTATCATTCTTCTTTCCATAGCTCGTTGCGTCGTCCTCAATTTGAGTAGAACCCTTTTCGTAAGCCTCCAGGTTTCTGCCCCGTAGGTGAGTACTGGTAAGACACAGCTATTATACTTTTTTCTCTTGAGGGATAATGGCAACCTGCTGTTCATGATCTGAGAAAGCCTGCCAAACGCACTCCCGCCCATTCTTATTCTTCTGATTATTTCCGTCTCATGATCCGGATCCGCCGTCACTACCTGCCCTAAGTAGATGTATTCTCTTACGACTTCCAGTGCCTCGCTGCCTATTGCAAATTGCTGCTCTCTTCCGAGGCTGTTAAACAATACTTTAGTTTTCTGCAGATTAATTTTTAGACCCACTCTTCTGCTTTGCCTCTCCAGGTCAGTGAGCATGCATTGCAATTGGTCCCCTGAGTTACTAAGCAAGGCGATATCATCAGCGAATCGCAAGTTGCTAAGGTATTCTCCATCAACTTTTATCCCCAATTCTTCCCAATCTAGGTCTCTAAATACCTCCTGTAAACATGCTGTGAATAGCATTGGAGAGATCGTATCTCCCTGCCTGATGCCTTTCTTTATTGGGATTTTGTTGCTTTCTTTGTGGAGGACTACGGTGGCTGTGGAGCCGCTATATAGATATTCCAGTATTTTTACATATGGCTCATCTACACCCTGATTCCGTAATGCCTCCATGACTGCTGAGGTTTCGACTGAATCGAACGCTTTCTCGTAATCAATGAAAGCTATATATAAGGGTTGGTTATATTCTGCACATTTCTCTGTCACTTGATTGATAGTGTGAATATGGTCTATTGTTGAGTAGCCTTTACGGAATCCTGCCTGGTCCTTTGGTTGACAGAAGTCCAAGGTGTTCCTGATTCTATTTGCGATTACCTTAGTAAATACTTTGTAAGCAACGGACAGTAGGCTGATCGGTCTATAATTTTTCAAGTCTTTGGCGTCCCCTTTCTTATGGATTAGGATTATGTTAGCGCTCTTCCAAGATTCCGGTACGCTCGAGGTCATGAGTTATTGCGTATACAGGGTGGCCAGTTTCTCTAGAACAATCTGTCCACCACCCTTCAACAAATCTGCTGTTACCTGATCCTCCCCAGCTGCCTTCCCCCTTTGCATATCTTCCAAGGCTTTCTTTACTTCTTCCGGCGTTACCTTCGGGATTTCGAATTCCTCTAGACTATTTTCTCTTCCATTATCGTCGTGGGTGCCACTGATACTGTATAAATCTCTATAGAACTCCTCAGCCACTTGAACTATCTCATCCATATTAGTAATTATATTGCCGGCTTTGTCTCTTAACGCATACATCTGATTCTTGCCAATTCCTAGTTTCTTCTTCACTGTTTTTAGGCTTCCTCCGTTCCTGAGAGCATGTTCAATTCTATCCATATTATACTTCCTTATGTCAGCTGTCTTACGCTTGTTGATTAACTTCGAAAGTTCTGCCAGTTCTATTCTAGCTGTAAGGTTAGAGGCTTTCATACATTGGCGTTTCTTGATCACATCCTTCGTCTCCTGCGATAGTTTGCTGGCATCCTACCCAACAGAGTTACCACCGACTTCCATTGCACACTCCTTAATGATGCCCACAAGATTGTCGTTCATTGCTTCAACACTAAGGTCCTCTTCCTGAGGTAAAGCCGAATACCTGTTCTGTAGCTTGATCTGGAATTCCTCTATTTTCCCTCTTACCGCTAACTCGTTAATCGACTTCTTATGTACCAGTTTCTTCCGTTCCCTCCTCAGGTCTAGGCTAATTCGAGTTCTTACCATTCTGTGGTCACTACAGCGCACCTTGCCGAGCACGTCCACATCTTGTATGATGCCGGGGTTAGCGCAGAGTATGAAGTCTATTTCATTTCTAGTCTCGCCGTTCGGGCTCCTCCACGTCCACTTTCGGCTATCCCGCTTGCGGAAGAAGGTATTCATTATCCTCATATTATTCTGTTCCGCAAACTCTACTAATAACTCTCCCCTGCTATTCCTAGTGCCTATGCCATATTCCCCCACTGCCTTGTCTCCAGCCTGCTTCTTGCCTACCTTGGCATTAAGGTCGCCCATTAGTATAGTGTATTTTGTTTTCACTCTACTTGCCCGTTGTTGCTGTGCAAAGGTATTTTGCTTTATCGCGTGTGGTTTCGTTCTACAAGAAAACTAGTATTAAATGTTTCATTGAATGTGCTGTGTGAATTGAGCTTGGTAGTGTAGGTGTGAGCTTTGCCCGAGTATGTTAATTATTCTCGGAGTGTGTGCTCGCAGGTCCGGAGGCATTAGCAGCGAATGTTGTAGCTCATGCGTTTCTTATAACAGGTCAAGAAACAAGTGCGACAACGTCAGCATTCGAGGGCGGGTTCCTATGACATGCTTACGGAGCCAGGTGTGCGAACAAGCATCTGCGATTCCGGCTGTGCAGGTACTGTGCGCTTGCATTGAGCTCCGTCGGCCTTCAGCAACAGCCCAATATAAATGCCTGCATCATCATCTTCCTAAATGCATGAGGGTAGTAGTAGCTTTTACAGTAGAGGAAAGATGAGTTTTATCTCCGCTGCATTTAGTCATCCCAACTCAAACCCATGCACCCTACTAAGTACGCAGCCATGAGAACGCAAAGCCTATGCGATTAGTGGGAAATAGCTCTCGTTTCACCACCGAGCCAAATAGATGGTACGTTCGCACGTTGTGGTTGTTTTGAAATCAAGTTGACCGCGTGAAGCTTCCATCAGGGACATGGCCCTTTAAGAATGCGAAATCAACGTAGTTCGCCGGGCATGAACCATCAACGGAGCGCTACGCTGAGCTGCAGTCTATTCAAAACATTGCAATCGCAACCATTCGAGTGCTTCACTTCAAAAGTTCGATCACATCCCTTATCGCAGAAGGAGAAACTTCTTCGTGATAACGTCGTCATCGTGTATTTAAGAAGTCGCAGCAGGAATACGGGCTGCTGCTGAAGTCCGATGGAGTTGAATACACTACACACTCGTAAATGCCGATGCTTGTTCACACTTTCGGTTACTTAAAGCACGTCGTAGAATCTCGCCCTCAAATACTGACATTCTTGTGCTTGTTTCTTGACCTGCTAGATCAAGCCCGTGGACCACACCACACCATGCACTGCTAATGCGTCTGTGCCCAAAAGCACACACCTGGAGATGGATTCACATATTTAGTTGAAGCTCACACCTGCACCACCAAGCTCACGTTCACGCAGCACCATTCATTGAAAGATTTAATACTAGTTTTCTTGTCGAAGCGGAGCCACACTCAATAAAACAAGATGCCTTTGTGCAGCAACACCGGGCAGAGCACGTCTGCTGGGGTGCAACCACCAATATGGTAACCTGTGCCGAGGCCCCGCAGTGTGACGTTATGGCCGACCTTTAGTGCATGTACCCTGTGTTTGGAGACAAGGCAAGGCTTTTTGCATAAAAGTATGAGGTTCGTTGTTACAACTGTTGCAACAAAGACCCCCGTTTATTTCTTATTTATTTATTTGTTGTTCATTTTCTCGTTTTCTTTTTTTTTTGCAGGCTGAGCCATCTGTGGTGTCGTCGTCCTCGGTCAAGCGTGAAGGGAAGGCCGCCAAGTGTCTCTGGCATTCTGACGATGGAGCCGGACCCAGTGACAAGTCGACAGCTGCAGAAGAGGACCCTCTGGACAATCTGGTATGCCGCTTCAACACACAGCTGACCTGCAGTTAGACCGAAATCCCTCGGGCTATGGATTTTCATTTCAAAAATATTCTTAGCGTTGAGTGAAATGTCACCTGCAACAGAATTAACAAATTGTTGCACGAGCGCAATATCCCACAAAGCAATCTTATGCCTCCTTCTACGCAACTGCCGACGATAGAGCTCATTTTGTGGAAGAGACCGAGCAAACGTAGGTCTAAATCGTGAGAGCTTCTCCTATGCGGCGCATTTTAACTCCTCGGATTCTTGACAGCCACTTTCAGGCACATTGTTCGGGGTTGCCAGAAAGCCTGTATTAACTGAATAAGTAAAATACCCTAAATGGTGGGTATTCAGTGACTGAACCAAGAGCATGATTTCAATTTATTTTGCGTTCTGTGAAGACTTGGCGGCTGTGGCATGACTCTGCCAAGAACAAGGTTGCGGCTGCCACATTCCAGCTTGCTTTGAATTCATAGAATGCCTTTGTGCAGAGCTTTAGGCGAATGATGCTGAACTGGATTTGGTCAAAATCAATCCAGTGCCCTCTAGGGCAGCATCTCCCGCAGTCATCCACTTTGCTTTGCGGAAATAAATAGTATTGACCCACTGTTTGTTTACGTTAAGTGGCTTCGAAATGCATTTTAAAAATTTGCAGCGCATCCATCCTTTGGAGGTTATTGGGGACATTAATGCAATTAACGATCTATATTATGATGGGTGTGTAATAGGATGAAATGTTTATATTGACTATGAACAGCAGCACATACCTAGAGGATCATGGCCTGTGGCCCAGGTTGGCGTCGTAGAGGTTCATTGAAGTGATGCAGAGACTTAGTGGCCCATGTTGGCGTGAAACATGTTGAAGAGCGGCAAATATCCAGTACCCCAAGTTGCCATGAATGAGGTTCACTTAAGAACAGCTCAGGTCCGGGGACGTTGACCGACAGCTTGAACTGGTGGACTGGGCAAAGAAGGCCAAGCAGGCCCAGGGCCTTACTCGAGCCCGATCCCTCAGCCACCTCCCCCTTTCCCCTTCGCCCGTTCAATAAAGTTTACCACCACGACCTAGAACGGCAGATGCCCAGTGCGCCAAGTTGGTCCTAAAGTTGGTTTCAAATGCGATTCTTTGAGCACAGCTGTTCTACTCATTAGACCAAGTTGGCATGAAAGTGGTTAGACGGGGACAGACAGACATATGTACAGAGAATACTCCAAACTGGGTGAAGTTCCCAAAGAATGCTAATCACATTAATGTTACGTGCCAGTCAATATCTTTGAGGCACGTTGGACTTACTGGAGCGAGAATTGGAGTTACTTGACCACTTAGCTAAGGAAAAAGCGTTTTACCAAAACGACTACGTAGTGTAAGCTGCAATCTTTCCTGTCGCGCTGTAGGTTCCACAATATCTGCTCCACACTCCTACCTGTAGATGTGGGGGCTGAAGCAAGTGCCCCAGAGCCATATAGGATGGGCACACATTTTTGTGGTAGTGCTATGTCATTCGTCCCCATCCCGTGGACACACTTATTAAATGCATGACGGGAAGACTTAATCCTTGGCGGCTGCCTGTATAGGTTGAATGAGAGGCAGAAGTGAGGAGCCCACTTTTTGTTGGTCGCAGCCATATGAAGCCAAGGGATAGGCCCGAGATGAGGCATTTAGAAGGGTGGCATACTAGGTTGCCCGTGGAGTGCCCACTGCACAATTCCTTCCTTGTCTTATAGAGAAATGTTCTCTGTGTAGCCTCTGTCACACTGGCTTATGATGTCAAGTGCTGATTTCAGAGTAGTTGAGAGGTCATGAAGTAGTTTTCAAAATCCCTAGCGACCCGTATAAACTGAGCACAAGCAACAAATCTGATACGTGCACGAGCGCTACACTTGCAATTGAATTTTATTGGGAAAATGCGAGCCTAGGGGGCCATGAACCACTCTGAGCTCAGAGACGAGCGAGCGATTTCTTCCTTGCTTTTGCCACCCTCCGCATCTTACTCTTCTTCAGGGCACGTGTGGGCACTACACCCATACCAGATGTCATGTTGGCACTCTTATTGTTCAGAGGGGCCATCAACTTCCGAGTACCAGGACTCCACGCTTTTCAGTGATATCCAGTTGCTGTCATATGCGTAGTGCAAAATGTACTGCACCGAGCGGAATCAGCTGATTGCAGACGACAGACAACCAAGACAACAAATTGATTCAGCTGGGATAGAGATCAGAAGTGATGTCCTTTGTAGATTGCGCTTTTGCCCTGGTTGATGTTCACGACTTGTGAACAAGGGACTGGAATAGCCTGGTAAGGAGCACAGGACTGTTTTTCTGCCACTGATTAATTGTGCTAGCTGTCTTGAAGATCATGCCGTGCCCAGTCCTACCGGCAGGTTTGAGGGGTAGAGTAATGCACACCTAAATTTAGTGCTGGAAGAGTGTTGTGCTGAATTGGGGAGCTTGTAGTGAGTCCATTGTTAGTGAGGGAATTTGTAGGAAAATTTGTTGATAACCGTACTGGATTTTTTATGTTACTATGCTGGTGCTTATGTGCTTCTATGTTGCATTTTCTTTTACATCAAAATGGCAGCATAGTAACTTATAACTTCATGCCAAAAGCTTACACCAGTTATGTAAACAAGACATGCTGCACTGTGGGAGATGGTATAACATTTGTGTCTGTGGCGGCATTCTTGGCTGACGCTTGTGTAATTTTTCAGAGCTCCCAAAAGCTCTGTGCACAGTAACAATACCTCGAACGATATGCAGTACCCGTTTGTCATTTAAGTTTGACTCGCATTGCGGCTGCCACAGTGGCTATGGCATTCTGCTGCCAAGCACAATGACGTGGGTTCTATTCCTTGTATCATTGGCTGTGCTCCAATAATGACGGATAGCAAAAACTTTTGGGTGTTGTGCTTTGGTGTACATTAAAGACACCATAGCTGAAATTGTGAGCCCTTCATTACAGCCCCGCTCATCACTGATGTGTTACTTTGAGACATTAAATCAAATTAATCAACTGGAAATTATTGCAAGAATTTCTGTGCTCTCCTGATAATATCTAATATCTGGGCAACTCAATGATACTTGACTGCTTCTTGCTATAGTGTTGCCTCGCGTAATGAACTTAATTTATTCTATGGGAGGGTTCTTTCTGTTCGACATTTGTTCTGCAGGACACGTTTTCCAGTTGTTTTCCATGGTAAATCTATTAATTAGTTCCCAGACCACGCTTAATCAGTCAGAAATGCACAAAAAATACACAAGTATTGTAACACATAAGGTACAATTTATCAGCTTATTTACCAAGGAAGGAGGGCACTCGAGATCCAGAGAGGTGGTGGATGATAAAAGAAAGGGGACTATCTCCACTGGTGCTTACAACCACCTGCACACTTTTAAACGCTTGTGGTTCAGTGCAAGTCTCTCCCTCTGCTAGATAAGGCAGGAGACATTTTCGTGAAACTTTCTCCGGTCTATGTTGGAAATGCGCAGGCGCGCCTATGAACCAATACGTCTGCTTTGCTCGGAGAAAATGGGCTGGCTCTATTAGTAAAAAGGACATTTAGGCTCAAGGCCAACTCAAATTTCACTATTCAGATATGTACATGTAAAACACAGAATCGCTTTTAATGCAACCACTGGACAGATTTGAAAGAAATTTACTGCATTTAAGAGAGAAATGTAAATGTTCATGACGTCTATGAAGCAGTATCTTATTTAGAGCCAGGAAATACTTGTGAAAGCTTCTGAAAAGGCAAGTTTATGAATTAATAGAAACACAAAGTTAAAAAATTGATAACAATGCACCAAAAACAAAATATTGCAGTTTTTTTAAACTGCATCTGTCGTAGAAGATGAAGTGGACAAATATGATATTGTCACGGGTATGAAACTGTTTACACGATGTATTTACACAATGCGTATATAAACAGTGGCCCAGAATCCTGAGAGGCTGTTGCCACTTTGTCGTCTTCATCATCCACAACCTTGTACTCTTTTTCCACCGTAACAATATATACATTTACAGCTTGCGTGAGATTGTTGCATTCTTTATATTAGTTCTGCTAGATTCTTATCTATAAATTAATAGCACATTCCAGAGTGCTGTATACTACATCGATTTGGTCTGTTTTAGATTTGTTAAGTGTGGCTTACAGAATAGTGATATTTTTTCATTGCCGAGCTAAGGTTATAAACTTTGTAATTGATTTTTCTGAAGTTTTGTAATCTTGAAGTTTCTGAAAACAATGAGGGCCTAAGTTAAATGTCAGCTTCCTACAGGCACTAGAGTGTGGCATTTCCTTTCTATGCAAGAAACATCATCAAAATCAGTGCAGCCATTACTGGCAAAAACGATTTCTCTGTTTTCTTGTATTTAGGTAGGGATTCTGAGCTAAAAAAGTGTTGTGAGCGGCTCCATTTTACTTCACAAGATTCCTCGGTGAGGCACCACTGTAAACTGACGTCCCTGATGCTTCATGTGTGTTTAGTCCTCTTCGTGAACTTTCTGTGTGCAGATTAAGCAGCTTGAGGAATCGATTCGGGTCGACAAGGCAAGGTTGGCTGCCGCAGCCGCGTCACCGGAGCCCGAGGAGCCACCACTTGACCCCCGGCTCTGTGCCAGCTACCGCCAGGCTGCCGAGCGACTCGTCAAGGCTGGCAAATCCCTGATGCAGGCAAGCAGTGTCGCATGTGCTTTGTCTTGCGTGCATTTCAAGGAATGCTACAGAACAAAAATATATGAACGGGAACAGACATGCATAGCACCATGCTTTTCACACTCCAAAGCCATTGGTGAGCATTACAAAGGTAGTCAGTGTCATTGCTGGTAGCGGCAAATTGTTTCAATGAAAAATGGCACCGAACAGCAAGAAGCTTGGTAGCAAATGTCGGAAGTAGCTAGGCCTAGCGTTGCCGCGGTGTGGCTACGGCTGCCGGCAGATCTTTGTGTGAGAACACCAGCTCAAAGGGGCGAGACAATCAAAATGGCGGTGGGGGTGGCTTTGATTAATGCCGTTTCAGACCTGCTTCCATGGCAAAAAGTCCAGAAAACTGGAAGGCAAACGGTTTTTGCATCCGAAATTTCAGACGCTCTTATAAGTTCACTCTGTGGGGTACATGGCAGTGCTGCGAAGGTGTCCAAATTATCGGGCATGTCCAAAAAATTGAGGGTCCGGAAAATCTGTCATTGACTGTACACCACACCCTTGACTGTACACCACACCCGTCACTAACAGAAGAATACGTGATGCATGCCTGTACATGTACAAGAGGGACCACGAACGGCAAGCGACATACGAGCTCCGCCAAGGCATAGCTTTGACGGCCCCAAAAGGCGCCTTTTAAAAAATGCAGGAAGGTAGTCACGGCAGCATCTCGCCACTTGCTTCCCACTGGCTTGCATGAGAAAACTGCATGTCCGTTGGCCTTGCTTGCTTTATGCAAAGCTTGCAGACATCCTTCTCCAAGGCATCAAAGTGATCCACGTAGTGATACGGATTGTCCCTCGTGAGAAGTCCCATGAGGGACTGAATCATCTACAGGACCTCCCGCGGGGACAGTGTTGAGGCAGCCTGTTTCATTGCATCAGCGCTGCCGTCATGGCTGTCACTGTCCTATCCGATGCAAGCACATTCATGACATTTGCCTCATCGGTTAGAAAACACTTCATTTCCAAATCTACAGCAGTGCACTTTCTTTTCGCTGGCAATGTCCTGCATTGCCGATGATCAGCGGGCGGATCAGCCATCTTCCGTTTCAGCGGCGAATCAAAGAGGCTGAGAAACAACATGGCCAGGATTGACTTCGACGCAACGAACAAAGACATGCACGCGTGGCTTAATCCATTTGCAAAATTGTGCAGAATGAGGGCCATAGAATAAAGAACCAACTGCAAGAGCCCAGCGAGCAATCTGGGAGCAGTGCCAGTAGCACCGGTAGGGCCGGCAGTGCAGTTTGCGCGGTCCATTCTTGTTTCGAAGGGTGGCGCAGTGCAGCGCTATGGGCGCAGCCCATTTGCTTTTGGAGGGGGGAAAGGGCGACGGGGGGGATACATGCAACGCTGGCGTGTGTCTCTCATGGAGAGAAGTCGCGGCAGCAGTTGGGGTGGCGGGCAATGGTGCAGCGGCTGGCATTTCACCTTTTCTTTTTTTTTTTCCAGGATTTTGCATTCTTTACTTTTCGGCACGGACTCCCAGCAGCCAGACTTCATCGTTATAACCGATTATGTGGCATATGTAATAATGCGGTTATTTGCAGATAGAAAACATGCAAAAGTTGACTGTGCAGCAGCTTTTCATTGTTATAATCGATATATTGTTAAAGCTGGTATCATTATAATGGGTTCAACTCTACCAGGCGTTTTTAGCCATTGGAATGCACATAACTTTGATGGGACTGTACCAAGTGTTTTTAGCCATTTGAATCCACATAACTTTGATGGGGCCACAACGTCAGTCAGAATAAACCTAAAGTAAGAATTATCTGTGTTCAAATTAACGAGGTTAGACTAAGTTGTTCAAAAAAACATTGCAGCCATTCCGCTCTGTGAATGTGGGCTACCAACGGAGCTGTAAAAAGACGAAGGCCGCCAATGCGTGTAAAAACATACTTATTGTGGGGCTTTTCCCTTCTGCATCTGTAGAATATTCTGTGAACTCGCACAATTGCTACTAGTAGCGGCTCAACCTGGTGAGGTGTCCATATTGAAACACTCCAAGCATCTGAAGACGCTGGCATGCCCGAAAGAAATTTATAAGTGCATTCTATACCGCTTGTCGATGCATGCATCCATGGTGTAATGGTTTCAGTGTGGAGCTTGTGTGCTAGAGGTCCTGTGTTCGAATCCTGCTGAAGGATAATTTTAATAATGTTTATGTAATCATTTATTACAGAGTACTTTGTTGAAAATGATGAATTTACAAATTCAAAGATATGTTGAAAGCCAGAAAGATGAAGTGTAGGCAAATCCATGTACAGTAGCCGACTAAGTTTTCGGACTCCAAAAATGCGGGCCTTATGGATATTCCAGACTTCATAAATGCACCGTCAGGGCTCCCATAATCATTTTTGGACAACATAAAGCCAAAAGTTAGATTTTCCAGACAAAATTTGCTGCGACCGACCAGCGCTGTGACTCAAGGGGGACACCATTTTGAATCTTCAGCCACCTGGCTAGCTTCGGATCAGATGCGGATTGGCTTAGATTGGTACAGTAATTTTATTGGCAAGTATAGGAGGCCTCCAAATCCATGCGGGAACGGTGACACCTATTGTTGAAAATGCTGTTCTTAGAGAGCGATGCTTTTTACTGTAGACTGCAGCGGAAGCGATTTTGAGAACCAGACACAGGTCATGCACGGCCATTTTCGGACACTACCTATGAACACCAAGTGATGCTGACAATAAGCACCATCATCACCAGTTTTGCTTCAGTGTCGTAGGTAGTGTCGTGGACGCTTCTGTCCAGCTGTGATCCGTCAGTCTTTGTCCAGTCCAATTGAAATCATTGCCTGCCATCACTAGCCGCTGCACAATGTGTCATCGCTATTTGAGTGTCTTGTGGCCCTTCATTCCGAGCAACGCTGGCGTGTTTTCGACACCATGACCCCAACTCTTCACCTGCCTCCACCGAGTGTGTCGAAGAAGCGCGGAAAATATTTGACCATGACACTGAATTACAATGCCACCATTATTAGGCCTATTGAGCTAGCACGGACCCAAGTCGACGTCACGAAAGAGTTTAAGCTCTCCAAGCAGGCATTGTCTGATTACGTGAAAAACAAAGATCTTTTCTGCAGTCGACTTGCCGCTTTACAAAACTACAAAAAAATGACTGAAAAAGACAATATCCGAAGCTTGAAGAGGCCCTGCAGCTGTGGTTGAGAGGAATCCTAACAGAGAACTTCCCAGTTTCGGGCAACATGCTCAAGCAAAAAGCAGAGATGCTTGCTTTGAAAATTGGCATTCAGGACTAAGTTCACTGATAGGTGGATCCATGGTTTCAATAAAAGGCATGGAATCTGTTTAAAAAAAGTTTGTGGGGAGAGCGGTGCCAGGGATCAATCTACTGTCAAAGATTACCGGACAAGTAAGTTGAAGGCTCTGATGCAAGAGTATGCTCCTGCAGACATTTTTCATTGTGACGAGACAGGCCTGTCCTTCAAAATGCTGCCTGACCGTTCACTTTTTTTCACTAGTGAGGCCCGCACTGGTGGGAAGCATAGTGAGGAGAGGGTAACTGTCATGGTTGTAACAAATGCAGTTGGCACCGAGGAGCTGCCCCTTCTAGTGATAGGCAAGGCGAAAAACCCCAGTTGCTTTAAGGGTGCAAAGAACCTTTCTGTGTGGTACAGCAGCAATTCAAAGGCCTGGATTACGCAAAGCTTGTTTGAAGGTTACATCCGCTGTCTGGACTAGTTGTTTGAGCACCAGAAGAGGCAAGTGGTAATATTTGTAGACAGCTGCAGGGCACATGGCACCATAAACAACCTGCAAGCTATTCATCTTGAATTCTTACTGCCGAATACAAGAGTGCTCCAGTTACCCGCCGTGGTTGCTCAGTGGCTATGGTGTTAGGCTGCTGAGCACGAGGTCGCGGGATCGAATCCCGGCCACGGCGGCTGCATTTCGAGGGGGGCGAAATGCGAAAACACCCGTGTACTTAGATTTAGGTGCACGTTAAAGAACCCCAGGTGGTCAAAATTTCCGGAGTCCCCCACTACGGCGTGCCTCATAATCAGAAAGTGGTTT